>NC_135712.1:72316761-72637055 GCF_964656455.1 Halichoerus grypus
AAACTGCTTTCCTCTCTAGCCAGGCATAGATTTTTCAGAATGTTGGAAAATAATCGTTTCCTTTTGTACTTAACTTGCTGTTGACAGTGACTCTGCATATAGTCACTTGCTGTCTCCAGCTCCCACCCTTAAGGAAAGAAACAATGTCCTGGAAGCACCTCTGCCTCCTTTTACATCATGAAATGCATCACCTTTACAGAAAAGTGTATGCACAGTTTAAAGATAAATAATAAAATAAGCACCTGTTACCCACTAATGTCTGAAGCCCAGATGTGCGCCTCTCCCCAGTCTCTGCCTCTTCTGACCACCCCCATCGACCCGGGAAGCACTGTCCCGATGTTTATGTTAATCATTCTAGTTTCCTTTACAGTTCTGCTCCCCAGGTTACATGGCCCTAAACTATCTGTCTCTCAGATCTGAATAACACAAAGCCAGCTGTGTAAGGAACAAGCACGCTTGCCAGTGTGAGATGAGATGGTCCCAGAAAAACAAGCTGAAGAGAGCCACTGGGTTAAGCTGCAACTTTCCTGAGTTTTCAAAAGCCTCTTCTGGGGAAATGAGAAGGCAAAGTTATGAGTAGAGGCAGATCTAGGATTTGCAGGGCCTAACCATTATGTAACTGGGGGGGACTCTTTAAGCACATTATGAGTTCAGGGGCACCTGGCTGGCTCGGTCAGTGGAGCATGCGACTCTTGATCTCAGGGTCATGAGTTCGAGCCCCACGTTGGGTGTGGAGACTACTTAAAAAAAAAGTTATGTGTTCAAAATTACAAGTACTGAACTGGGTACAGGGCCTTGGGTGGGGCAATTATAAGTAAGGAACTTGAGTTTTTAAGGTAAGTCAGTCTCTAGCAATGAGGGCTCACCTGCCTGGGCATCTGGGGGATCTGCAGTATGGGCCAGGTGCTGAACACCTTATAGAAATAGAGGCAGAGGGAGAGCGATGCTTTGTATTATCTGCTTCTAAGCGTACCATAGCCTATGTCCAGCTCTCAAGGGTAGGTCAAAGCAGAACACTTCAGAAGTGGGAATTTTTTTGAAAATTAATGTTCTCAGCTAATACTAGCAGCGAGGCATAAAGAGATGGGCAGGAATTTCCTTAATACATGGTGAAGGCATGATAAACACAGATAAACCTGTCCTCGCGTTTAAATGAGGGTATAATGTTAGTGGGGATTTTGGTGGTGAGAGTTCCTATAAGATTTGTTTCTTGAGCCACACTTCTCCAAATGGAACTGGTTGCTCTCTGCATCTGGTACACAGCTATTATGGGATGTCCCTTCACCAACCTCCTGGGAAATCTCTTTTTCTCTCTCCTGTTTTGGATCTTTCTCCTTGATTTACTTTATTTTTTGTCCAGTAGCTTTTTGAGAAAGGGTGCACAATAGGAAAAATTTGGACTTTATATACTTGAAAATATTGTTTTTTACTCTCATACTTGATTTTTTTTTCTGTTGCAAATTCAGCCTCGTTTTCTTTTCTTTTTTTATTTTTTACAGTTTGGGTAGTATTTTTTTAAAATTTAAATTCAATTCATTAACATGTAATATATTATTTGTTTCAGGGGTATAGGTCTGTGATTCATCACTCTTATATAATACCCAGTGCTCATTACAACACATACCCTCCCCAATGTCCATCACCCAGTTACCCCATCCCCCCGCTCCCCTCCCCTCCAGCAACCCTCAGTTTGTTTCCTAAGATTAAGAGTCTCTTATGGCTTGTCTCCCTCTCTGGTTTCATCTTGTTTCATTTTTTCCTCTCTTCCCCTATGATCCTCTGCCTTGTTTCTTAAATTCCACATATCAGTGAGATCATACAATAATTGTCTTTCTCTGATTGACTTATTTTGCTTAGCATAATACCCTCTAGTTCCATCCACGTCGTTGCAAATGGCAAGATTTCATTTTTTTGATGGTTGCATAGTATTCCTATATATATATATATATATATATATATATATACACCGCATCTTCTTTACCCATTCATCTGTCGATGGGCATCTGGGTTCTTTCCATAGTTTGGCTATTGTGGACATTGTTGCTATAAACATCGGGGTGCAGTTGCCCCTTCAGATCACTACTTTTGAATCTTTGGGGTAGATATCCAGTAGTGCAATTGCTGGGTCGTAGGGTAGCTCTATTTTCAACTTTTTGAGCAACCTCCATAATGTTTTCCAGAGTGGCTGCACCGGTTTGCATTCCCACCAACAGTGTGGGAGGGTTCCCCTTTCTCCGCACCCTCATCAACATCTGTCATTTCCTAGCTTATTAATTTTAGCCCTTCTGACTGGTGTGAGGTGGTATCTCATTGTGGTTTTGATTTATATTTCCCTGATGCCAATTGATGTGGAGCAATTTTTCATGTGTCTGTTGGCCATTTGGATGTCTTCTTTGCAGAAATGTCTGTTCATGTCTTCTGCCCATTTCTTGATTGGATTATTTGTTCTTTGGGTGTTGAATTTGATAAGTTCTTCATAGATTTTGGATACTAGCCCTTTATCTGATATGTCATTTGCAAATATCTTCTCCCATTCTGTCGGTTGTCTTTTGGTTTTGTTGACTTCATACTTGACTGAGAGTGTGGCTGTGTATAGATTTCTAGACTGGAAATGACATCCTTCAGAATTTCAAAGGCTTCATTGTATTTTGGTTTCTAGTGTTGCTGATGAGAAATCAGAAGCCATTCTGGTTCCTAAACTTTGTATACAACCCACTTTTTTTATCCTCTCTGGAAGCAGTGAAATCTCTTGGTCCCTAAAATGGTACTGGCTACTTAGGAGTCCTTCAATCTGGCAGTCCTTCATTCTGTTTTCGAATTATACCATTGATAGTCCTCCCCCCACCCCCTTTTTCCTCTTCTCTCTTTCTGAAAACACTGCAATTTGGATGCAAGACCTTCCAAACTAATACTCCAATTTCTTACCTTTTCTCTCCTATTTTCTACCTCTTGTTCTATTTGCTGGAAAATTTCCCCAATATTATATTCCAACCATTATGTTAGTTTTTTATTTCTACCTAGGCAGATAATATTCCTTTCAAAATCCTTATGGGTTTTTTTACTGACTACAAAAGTATTATGTGTGCATTATTTAAAAATTAACCATTACAAAAATATTTTCCATAGAAAATACAAGGTTTCTAGAGTTCCATCTAGTAGATCATGGAATAGATTAGAGTCCAGAAATAGACCCATGCATATGTAGCTTAAGCCTTTGTATACGAATCATGTTGTATATCTATTTTTGACAAAGATGCTGTGTAGTAAGAAATGTGGCTTCACAAAAGAGGTCTGGCTTTTGTCCCAGTTCTGGGAAGCAACCTCTAAACCCTTGGAATTTTCTGAGCAATAAGGGTGTCTTTGTTATTCATGGCAGCCCCTAGAACTACACCTACTATTTTATGCTAATAAGATGATTTGGAGTAAGGGCTGGCCATGCAAGAAAGGCCAACTATGTGATTAGAGGTTTGGGATTTTGGGTGCTGTGATATCAGGCCAACCTCCAGGGAGGGCAGAGCTAGAGACTGAGTTCAACCACATGGACAATGATTCCATCAATTGTGCCTGCCTAATGAAATCTAACTAAAATCTCTGGATATAAAGCTCAGGTGAGTTTCCGTGGTTGGCAATGCTCTATGCATATCGATGCCGTACGGTAACACATTCCTGATGATGATAGAAGCTTCATATTTGGAACCTTCCCAGATTTGCCTGTGTGTCTCTTGTTTTGGCTGGTTCTAATTTGTATGCTTTCACTATAATAAATCTGTAATTGTAGGAATAGAGCTTTCCTGAGTTCTGTGAGTCATTCGAGTGAAGTAGCAAAACTGAAGATGGTTTTGGGAAACCCCTAAACTCGAAGTTGGTGTCTGAAGTGAAGGCAGTAGGGACTGTTCCTATTGGCCGTGCAGTCTGGCGAAGTCCTTAGAGTTTAGAAAATGGCACTCTCCCACAAGCGGTGCTCTAATCATTGATACGCTTACCTCTTATTATATACAAAAATTAACTTGAAGTGGGTCGTAGACCTGAATGTAAGAGTTGGAAATAGAACATTTCTAGAATAAAAAATAAGTGAGTATTTTTGTGACCTTGGGTTGAGCCTATATCAATATATTAAATAAACCACAGACAACAGGAAAAAATGATGAATTGTACTTCATCAAAATTAAAAACTTCTCGTCTTCAAAAGACTGTTAAGACAATGAAAAAGTAAGCCACAGACTGGGGTACAATATTGGCAAAACATACATCTGTCAAAGGGCTTGTATCCAGAATATATAAAAAATTCTTTTTTTTTTAAGATTTTATTTATTTATTTGACAGAGAGAAACACAGCGATAGAGAGGGAACACAAGCAGGGGAGTGGGGGAGGGAGAAGCAGGCTTCCCGCTGAGCAGGGAGCCCCATGTGGGGCTTGATCCCAGGACCCCGGGACCATGACCTGAGCCACCCAGGTGCTCCTATATAAAGAATTCTTACAATAACCAGTTACAATATAACCAGTTTAAAAAGTGGGCTGAAGATTTGAATAGACAATTCACCAAAGAAAACATATGGGGGGTAAATAAGCCCATGAGAAGATGCTCAACCTCATCAGTCATTAGGGAAATGCAAATTAAAAACACACTGAGATACCACTATGCATCCACTAGAATGGCTGAGTTTTAAAAGACTAGCCATGACAAGTGTTGGCAAGGATGTGGGGCAACTGGAACTTTTGTACTTGGCTGATAGGAATGGGAAATGGTACAGTCACCTTGGAAAGCGGTTCAGGAGTTTAAAAAATAATGTTAAGTATACATTTACCATATGACCCAGCAATTTTACTCGGAGGTTTTTATCCAAGATAAATGAAAACATATGTCCACACTTTAAAGATTTTATTTATTTATTTGAGACAGAGAGAATGAGAGAGAGAGAGCACATGAGAGGGGGGAGGGTCAGAGGGAGAAGCAGACTCCCTGCCGAGCAGGGAGCCCGATGCGGGACTCGATCCCGGGACTCCAGGATCATGACCTGAGCCGAAGGCAGTCGCTTAACCAACTGAGCCACCCAGGCGCCCTATGTCCACACTTTAAAAATCTATACATAAACTACAAAAGGAAAAATGGATAAATTGGACTTCTTTAAAATTAAACAATTTGTTCAGTGAAAGTTGCTGTTAAGAGGATGAAAATACAATCTAACGATGGAAGGCTATTTACAAACCACATATCTGACGAAGAATTAGTTTCTAGAACACATGAAGAACTCTCAAAACTCAACTGTTAAAACAATCCAATTAGAAAATGGGCAACGACATGAACAGACATCCTAAAGAGGATATACAGGTGGCAAATAAGCACATGAAAAATGTCATCATCATTAGCTGTTAGGGAAATACAAATTAAACTACAATGAGATATCACTACACACCCAGCAGAATGGCCGGAATAAAAAGGACAACACCAAATAAATGCTAGAGAGGGTGCAGAGAACCTGAATCACTCATAAGTTGCTGGAGAGAATGTAAAATGGTACAGCCGCTCTGGAAACCAATTTGGCAGTTTCTTTTAAAACTAAACACATGGGGCGACTGGGTGGCTTAGTAGGTTAAGCCTCCGACTCTTGGTTTCAGCTAAGGTGATGATCTCGAGGTTGCGGGATCAAGCCCTGTGTCAGGCTCCAAGCTCAGTGCAGAATGTGCAGCAGATTCTCTCTCCCGGGGCGCCTGGGTGGCTCAGTCAGTTAAGCGTCTGCCTTCAGCTCAGGTCGTGATCCCAGAATCCTGGGATCGAGCCCCTCTCTGCTCCCCGGGGAGCCCGCTTCTCCCTATCCCGCTCCCCCTGCTTGTGCTCTCTCTCTCACTCTGTCTCAAATAAATAAATAAAATCTTAAAAAAAAAAAGATAAATCTTTAAAAAAAAGATTTTATTTATTTATTTGAGACAGAATGAAAGAGCACAAGTGGATGGGAGGGGCAGAGGGAGAGGGAGAAGCAGACTCCCATTTGAGCAGAGATCCGGATGCGGGGCTCGATCCCCCCTGAACCAAAGGCAGATGTTTAACCAACTGAGCCACCCAGGCACCCCAATAAGTAAAATCTTAAAAAAAAATATTCTCTCTCCCTCTCTCTGCCCCCCCATACTCATGCTCTCTCTCAAATAAATAAATAAATAAATCTTAAAAAAAAAACCTAAACACACACACAAAAACAAACAAAAAACTAAACACACAACTATCATACAACCCAGCAACTGCTCTCTTGGGCACTTATCCCAGAGAAAAGAAAGCTCATGTTCACATAAAAACCTGTACACAAAGATTCATAGCAACGTTATTTATAGTAACCCCAAACTGAAAACAAACCAGATGCCTCTCCACAGGTGAATGGCTGAATACACTGTGGTACACCCACGCCATGGAACACTCCAGTAAATAAAAAGGAACAAACTATTGATATTTGCAAGCACTTGAATGGTTCTCCAGAGAATTATGTTGTGTGAAAAAAGTCAATTCCCCCCACATTATATATTGTATGATTCTATTATATGACCATATTGAAATGACAAAATTATGGAAATGGAGAAGAAATTAGTGGTTGCCAGGGGCTGGAGAGTGGAAAGGGAAGTAAGTGTGGCTATAACAGAGCAACGCGAGAGGCCTGTTATTGTCTGACACCTCAACAAAGTTGACCACTTTAATTATGTATTGTGGACTTCTAGCTTCAGGGCATATAGCTTTACCTTCTTTTCACAATAGTTGCATAGTATTTCGTTGTATGGATGCCCATAATCCCACAACGAATTTAATTAGTTCCCTTTTGGTGAGCATTTGGACTATTTCCAATTTTTTTATTTTACAAATAATGTTGGGATGGTCAACCTTATCATATATCTTTGCATACTTGAGTAAGTGTCTTATTGAATGGATTCCTAAAAGGGATATTGCTTGGTCAAAGGGTATACACACTTAAAATTTTAGTCGTAGGAATCAAATCGCCCTGCAAAATAAGGTTGTGTCAACTTGTACTCTCACCAGTGGTGAATAAGAGTCCTGTGGTTGGTCTTTTTAAGCTTATTTATTTGTTCCTTTTCCCACAGCCTTTTCATCCAGTTGATGTTTACCTTTTCACAACTCCCAGAGGATTTCTGTAGCTCTGAGTTTTGATTGTTGGTGCTTCGCCAGGGCTGGTGGAGTGACCTAGTTACTTGAGGACCATTCAATCAACAAGGAGCTCATATGGTAGTGGGGAGACCCACATGAAAAGCCATACTGCATAGCATGATAAATGGCATGATACTTATATATAAGTATCGTGTACTAATAATGATGATGAAAGAGAAGATGATGTTAGTGCTAATAATTATAATAATAGCTAAAATTATCAAGCACTTACTATATTCCAGGAAGTAGTCGTCCCACAGCAACCGTCTGAGGTAGAAACTACAACTGTTCCCATTTCATAGATTCCTAGGCTGGGCATTGAAGGATGAATAGGAGTTAACTAGGTGAAGAAAGGTGGTGACAGATTCAGTGGAATCCAGGCAGAATGAAAAGTGCACACAAAGACACCGAGGCAGAAGAAAGTGAGGTCTATTCAGGGGTCCTGTGAGTAATTTCAGATGGCTGCCCCCTAAAGGGGACTAGGGGAAAAGAGGAAGCTGGAGAGAGCTCATGAATGGGTGGATGTGGATATTTCTCATTTCCTCTTGCCCAACACCACACATATGTTGCATTTGGCTGCCCCCACCTTACTGATCTGTGGTTTTGTTGGAGTCTAGGAAGCGATGCCTGGGTTAAGACTCAAAGGTTGGGTAAGAGTCACCCAGACACAAAAGAGGAACTGAGTGTTCAGGCAGAGGAAGCGGCATGAGATGTCTTAGCTGGCGTGCTTAATCCTGGAGTGGCTAGCTATAAAGTATTAAGGGAAAGGAGACATGAATGAGGTCAAAGAAGGTTAACTCATATAGGGCCTGTAGGTCATGTTAAGGAGTTCAAACCTCACGGTGATTACAAAATCAATCCATGGAAAAGAAATAATCAAGGATCCACTCCAGGCAGGCCCTGTAGATAGGGGCCTAGGGAGGTACAACGATGTGCACAGCCTCTAAGGAGCTCACAGAGTAGCTGAGAAAGTAAAACTTGAGTGAATATAAGGGAGCCAATCAAGGGTAAAAGGCCACATATAACAAGGAATACATATGCGGTGCTGGAGTTTACAGGCGGCGGGAATGACAATTGGCTGGGGAGGCAGGGATAGTCAGAGTGGGGAAAGGAATGGGGCCTTGAAGGATGGGTACCGTTTGGGAAGGAGAAAGGGAGATAGCTTTCTGGATAGGACAGCCCAAGCATGAATAAATGGATCTATCAGACATATTCCGTCAAGACTGAGTAAGCCCTCCTGGCCAAAGGGTGGGTACATGCAGGGAATATGAAAGAACCTTAGCATTAGGTCAAATTGTGAAGGGTCCCACATGCAAGGCTAAGGAATTTGAATTTATTTATTTTTTATTTTTATTTTTTTAAAGATTTTTTATTTTTTTATTTGAGAGAGAGAGAGAGAGAGCAAACACAAGCAGGGAAAGGAACAGACCGAGAGGGAGAAGCAGGCTCCCCACTGAACAGGGAGCCCGACACGGGGCTCGATCCCAGAACCCCGAGATCACAACCCAAGCCGAAGGCAGACGCTTAACCGACTGAGCCACCCAGGCACCCCGAGGAATTTGAATTTAAATCTCTGTGGGCAAAGAAGGGCCATCCTGCCTTTTTCAGTGAGGAGCAACTGGATTAAGGTGATCTTGTTTGGTGATTAATTTGGAATAAAAGAGATAGCCAAATCAGGGCAACAATTTAGAGGAGTGCTCATGTGCAAGTTCTGAACAAGGTTGGCTGAAATAAAGATGAAATGAGAGGTTAAGAGGAAAGAAAGTGTGGCCTGCCATTTTCACCTTCTTGCAGGAAAATTTGGTCCTCCTCATCGTACAGCTGGCTCTTGCTGGACACATTTTCAAGGCAGCACACATTTTTTGAGGGACTACAATGTGCCTGACATGGAGCTGGGCACCTGGGAGAGAAAAGAAAGATCATGAAGACTGCCTTGTAGGAAGTTTGTAGCCTAAAAGAAAGGAGGATGGAGGAGGAGCAGATGTATATTAAAAAAAAAAAAATCACTCATAAACAACATCAACCATGTGTTAAAACAGCCTGTGGGAAAGCTGTGGAGAAGGGAGGGGTACTAATTTTGCCTGGAGGCAGAACTTGAAAGGGGCCCTGAAGAATGGGAAGGAAGTTTTCTTCCCCTGCCCCCCCCCCACCATTTTAGCCACAGGAAGAGAGAATTCCTGGGTCCCTCTCCCCACCTCCACTAGTCTTATCACTTGGACTCCATACCAGCTATTCCAAAAAGAGGAAGGGTCAAAGTGTGTACGACCTTCTCTTCAGTAATGAATAGAAGGGGCTAATAATGTGTGCCAAATGTTTTCCAACCGTCATCTCTAATTCTGATAACAACACCGTGCTGGTGAACATTAGCTCCATTTTACTGAGGAACCTGGGTTCACAGCTAGAAAGTGGCTACACCAGGACTGAAGGTGAGTCCATTTTTTTTTTTTTTTTAAGATTTTACATATTTATTTGAGAGAGAGAGAGAAAGATCAAGAGCAGGGGGGAAGGGTAGAGGGAGAAGCAGACTCCCCACTGAGCAGGGAGCCCCTGAAGCTGTGTCCTTCTAACTTCAAAATCTACCTTCTTCCCTCTATGCTGCATGGCTGCTGTGGGCTTGTATTAAGGCTTTAGGATGGGACGCCTGGGTGGTTCAGTCGGTTAAGCGTCTGCCTTTGGCTCAGGTCATGATTCCAGGGTCCTGGGATCGAGTCCTGCATCGGGCTCCTTGCTCAGAGGGGAGCCTGCTTCTCCCTCTGCCTGCCGCTCCCCCTGCTTGTGCTCTCTCACTCTCTCTCTCTCTCTGACAAATAAAATCTTTTTTAAAAAGGCTTTATGATGTCATGTGGTACACTCAAACACACACATATAGCAGACAATACTTGTACAGTGAACTGGGTATTTACCCAAAAAATACAAGAACACTAATAACTCAAAGGGATATATGCACCCTCATGTTTATGGTAGCATTATTTACAATAGCCAAATTACAGCAGCCCAAGTGTTCATTGATAGATGAATGGATAAAGAAGATGTGGTACACACACACACACACACACACACACACACACACACACAGAGGAATATTACTCAGCTATAAAAAAGAATGAAATCTTGCCTTTACAACAACATGGATGGAGCTAAAGAGTATAATGCTAGGCAAAATAAGTCAGAGAAAGACAAATATGATCTCACTTATGTGGAATTTAAGAAGCAAAACAAATGAGCAAAGAAAAAAGAGAGAGAGAGACAAACACTCTTACCTACAGAGAACAAACTGATGGTCACCACAGGGGAGGTGGGGGGGGTGAAATAGGTGATGGGGTTTAAAGAGTACACTTATCCTGGGGCAACTGGGTGGCTCAGTCGGTAAGCGTCTGCCTTCGGCTCAGGTCGTGATCCCGTGGTCCTGGGATCGAGCCCCACATCGGGCTCTCTGCTCAACGGGCAGCCTGCTTCTCTCTCTCCCACTCCCTCCGCTGTGTTCCCTCTCTCCCTGTGTCTCTCTCTGTCAAATAAATAAATAAAATCTTAAAAAAAAAAAAAGAGTACACTTATCCTAATGAGCACTGAGTGATGTGTGGAATTGTTGCGTCACCATATTGTATACCTGAAACTGATATAACACTCTGTTAACTATACTGGAAATAAAATAAAAAACTTAAAAAAAAATGTGCCGTGAATAAATGGATAAGAACAAAAGACTAAGCTTCTCAGGACGGGCAGCCACTAGGAAGTGCGTCGTGCATCCTGCAGAATGAATTTACCTTCCTCGCTGTGGCGGTCAGAGCCCAGGGTGCTGGGAGACACGCCCCAAACCCGAGAGAAACAGCACCTCTCAATGGGAAGCCAAACTCCAAACTGCGTGGGTTCATCAAATGGTTATGGAGAGCAGTCCGTACTTGGTGCTGCCCTTGAGCAGGGAGGATACTTTTCCTGAGTTTCAAGATCATTGATAGAGCTCCTCGCTGTGTATGTATGCCACCAATTCGATAGAACAAGTTCACTTGTTTGGTTTCGTCAAATTTGTCAAATCCAAATTTTCTTTTATGATTTTCTCATATATTTACAAACATCCAAAAGAAATCTACCAAATGAGATACATTGAGAAAAGGCTACCTTCCATCTAGTCCTCACTCTGGTCCCCGTCTCCTACGTACAACCTTAAAAAAAAAAATTGTTATGGTCTATCTTTTTCTTTTCGTGTAACTGAATAAGCATATCTAATATATTCATGTGTCCTTCCCCGGTGACAGCACGCCATAATAAATTTCTTCCCCTGGCGTTTTCCACGTAGCGATGCGCCCTGGCGATTCCTCCCCGGCAAGGTAGGAATGCGGCTCATCTCCCGGCCTGCGGAACCCTAGCGGATGCTCGGGGGGGCCCCTCCTACACACGGTGGGCGGTGGTCAGTCCTCTGCTACCAGCAATAGCGCTGCAGTGAGTAGCCTGTGTGCATTACTTAATTTCGGAATTTTTGCCTCTCTGTGTTTAGGACGGATTCCGAGGAGGGATGTTTCCGAGTCAGAGTAAAGGCCTATTGCCAGCCTCCCCGAGACACTGATTTCTATGGCGCAGCGAATTATAGCTAGGACAGTACGGTGACAGGATGGTGAGGTGGAGGAGCGCCAAGGGCGATCCCACGCTCTCTGCAGCAGGGACCCCACCATGACTCGGGATTTGTTCGCGCTGCCGCTCCTCGCAGGCGGGGGCCCCTTGCAAACCCTTGCCAGAGACCCCGTGCCACCTGCTGTCCCGGGCCCTCTGCTCGGCTGCCGCACCCGCCCCGTGGAAGGAAGGCAGAGGACGAGTGAAAGCAAAATCGGCCCCATTCAACTAAAAAGCTCAAAATAATGTAGCAATTTATTATCGCCAAAGTCCAGTTAGATTTCTCAAGGAAACCGACCGGAGGTCAGGAGACGGTGCCGTGTGGACTTCACCTGCTCTTGGAAGAGGACACCCCGGGGCCCAGCTGGTCACCTCCCCTCGCTGGGAAGAGAGCAGTCCCCGTTTCTTTGAGGGTCGCTCTTTCGGCTGCTGGTGACATCAAGGATCTCCTGGCGGGGTCCTCACAGCTGGAGAGCGAGGAGCTCTTGTGTCGGACAGCCTCCCTTCAGCGGGGGTGTGTAAGCGCTCCCCCCTCGGCCCCCCCAGCATCGCCCGGTGACACGTGGATCTGCGCAGCCGGAAGCCTGGCCCGTGCCTGAAAGCTGATGGCACCAGCTCTCATCCGCTCGGCCCGGCCTTGCCACTGTCTGCCCTGGACGGTCACCCCGTGTGGAGAGAACAAGGCTGTAGGCTTCCTGAA
The DNA here is from genome assembly GCF_964656455.1 of Halichoerus grypus. Taxonomy (NCBI): domain Eukaryota; kingdom Metazoa; phylum Chordata; class Mammalia; order Carnivora; family Phocidae; genus Halichoerus; species Halichoerus grypus. The sequence continues at coordinate 72,329,212 of NC_135712.1, forward strand.
GATGGGCTCCCACCTGCATCACCACCCTGCTGCCCACGGTCCCTGGGACTGACGCGCTCGTCCTCCCAGGCTTTCCTAAAGATTTATAGAGGCCGACTTGTGACTTGAAGCCCTTTGTAAAGTCTAATGTCAGATAAAATTATTATTATTAGACAGGCACTTGATAAATGTTTAACAAGTGAGTAAACAAAGGATGGTGTGGAGAGAGAGGGCGTGGTGGGAGTAAGGGTTTCAGAAATTCAGATCAACGTGGGGGGAGGGGCCGCTGAAGAAGGGCAGCCAGGGTGGGCATATGGGAATGGGGACAATTTCTAGCCTGGAAACATTACACCAGCACTCAGTTCAGCCACAAGCACCATTAATCTGCAGCAACATCCTGGTCAGAGGGGCCCATGAGGAAGTTGTGAGAAAGAGCGTCCCAGAATAACTCAGGATGGCTAACGTTGATCCAGCCTCACTTTGTGCGAGGTCAGTGCTTTACCTCACCTTGCTCAGTCCTCACACAGCCCCAGGATATGGTTACCAGATCATCCTCAACCAACAGAGCAGGTAACTGAGACCCAGAGAAATTAACTAACTTCCGGGAAGGCTAGTGAGAGCCCAGTCATTTGGTGCTTTGAATGCCAAATTAGGACTCTGAATTCCGGCTGTGGCAGAGGGGAGCCGCGGAAGGTTCTTGAGCAGAGGAGTGACATGGTGCCTCAAAAAAAAAGCGAGAAGGCATTAGCAGTTAGGAATGTGGACTTTGACACCAATCCGGTTTTTTTAAAATCCCAGTACTGCCAGTTGCTAGCTGTATAATCTTAGACACATTATCTGACTGCCTGGTGCTTCAGTTTCCTTATCTATAAAATGCGGGTAATAAAAGCGTCCAGGTGTTAGGATTTTATGACAGCATATGAGATAGTAAAAGTAGAGCCCTTAGAGCAATGATAACACGTATGTGTATGACAACTGTCAGCCATTATCAATGTGTTAGCTGTCTACTGGACCGGCTAGAGAGAGGTCAGAGACAGGGAGGCCAGCAGGACGCAGGACTGAGGCATTGCTACCAAGGGTGAGAGCAACTGGAATAGAGAACAAGATATTCTGAAGTAAGATCCAGTAGGATTCATTCACTGGAAATGTGGGATAAAGAAGAATAGTTAGGGGCGCCTGGGTGGCTCAGTTGGTTGGGCATGTGCCTTCCGCTCTGGTCATGATGCCAGGGGCCTGGGATTGAGCCCCAATTCGGGCTCCTTGCTCAGTGGGGAGTCTGCCTCTCCCTCTCCATCTGCCTCTCCCCACTGCTCATGAGTGCGCTCTCTCTCAAATAAGTAAATAAAATCTTAAAAAAAAAAAAAAGAATAGTTAACAAGGACTCTCAGGTTCCCACTCTCATTAACTTGGAGAAAAAGGACTTCCGAGAGCAATAGAAAAACTAGGAAGAGAACTAGTGCTTGGAAGGCAAGACACAATTTGGGAAGCATGGGAGTGATGTCAAGGGGACCTTGGGTTCCATTGTTAGCTCTGCCACCAGCTGGGCCATCACCTTGGCAAAAGCCTCCTTCCCCCTCCGGGCCTCAGTTTTCCCATCAGTAAAATGAAACTTTGGCACTTGAGGTCTCAAAAATCTCTCCCAACTCAGGTATTTTCCATCCTCACCTGGGAATGCTCTAACGGGAGAATGATACTGATGGCCTGGCTCTTAGGCTCTTTGAGGTTCAGGGTTAGGTGGTAGGAGGAAGGCAGTAACATAATAGGACCCCCCTTTTCTTCATACCCCCTTAACTGTTGTACCTCAGGCCCTGTGATAGCCCCCTCATCCAGGCTCTCCAACACAGCCTGTCCCATAGATCCTTGCACCCGTCAAGAGACTCCACGCACTGGTATGAGAGAGAGTGAAGTTCAATGTTTATTTGATTTAGCCACACTCTCTTCCACTTGATTGGTTCCTGACTTGGGCTTTGTTTATCTACCAGATTAGAGAAGAAAGGGGAGGTTGTTTTTAAAAGTTCACTGTCCTTAGCACTGGCGTCAGACTCACAGCCACAGTGAAACTGAACCCTTGGTGGCAGCGGCTGACCAGGAGCTTGTGTTTACGAGAGGGCGCCCCTGAGGGGGCGGAGCACCACCCGCCCAACTCGTGCCTGCAGCTGGTCTCCGGCAGGTGCGCGCAGAGCGACTTCCCTTCAGGATGGCCACGGGAAAATGGACGGCACTCTTCTGAGAAAAGCTGCATTTTGAAATAAGAGTTTCACATAAAACAGAATGACAAAACCAATGCTGAATAATGGAAATGTTGAATGCGTGTCAATCCACTCAGATAGAAACAAACACCTGGGGAGACTTTTTTTTCCCCCAGTAAAGTACCATTTAACCCAACAAAGGTGCTCCCCCCCCTTTTTTTAGCTGGCAACTGTGCCTAGGTCTCTTTCCTCAGATTGTGACAATATTTAGGAATTAAACTTAGGAATTAAGGGCGCCTGGGTGGCTCAGTTGGTTAAGCGACTGCCTTCGGCTCAGGTCATGATCCTGGAGTCCCGGGATCGAGTCCCGCATCGGGCTCCCTGTTCAGCGGGGAGTCTGCTTCTCCCTCTGACCCTCCCCCCTCTCATGCTCTCTCTATCTCATTCTCTCTCTCAAATAAATAAATAAAATCTTTAAAAAAAAATAAATAAACTTAGGAATTAAAATTAATTCTAACATCTGCTGATTGATAGTCACTTAAGAAACCTTAAATTGGCTCTCAAACTTAGTAATTAGGGGGAACTTTGACATTAAGTAGGCTTCTTTCGGGTCACCCAGAATCATCACTGTCATTTGTGTCAGCAAATATTTACTGGGCATTTTTGTATTTAAAAAAATGCTGGGGCACTTGGGTGGCTCAGTCGTTAGGCATCTGCCTTCGGCTCAGGTTATGATCCCAGGGTTCTGGGATCGAGCCCCGCATCCGGCTCCCTGCTCCGCGGGAAGCCTGCTTCTCCCTCTCCCATTCCCCCTGCTTGTATTCCCTCTCCCGCTGTGTCTCTCTCTGTCAAATAAATAAATAAAATCTTAAAAAAAAAATCCTGTCTGTCAAAAGTATTTAATACAGTTTAAAGCACTGTGCAAAGATGTTAGTGTATTTAGCGGATTCACAGACTCCAAAAATATCATGCCCTATGTCTTACATGTAGGGAACCAGAGGTCCTAGGAAGCGAAAAGAATCACTGAACACCTTTCTCTGTTTTAAGTGATAGCACCAGGCTCTCATGAGTCAAAGAGACAAGACATGCAAATAATTGATGATCCAGCTCAAGAGAGAGGACACTGAGAAATTCAACCCACAGTGTTTGATTCCTCTTTTGTACTTCATTCGAATGGTTCACCCTCGTTCCTCTAGGGGCGAACGGGCCAACTGGGAGCCCAAGTCTTCCAAACAAGGTTGGAGAGATAGTAGAGAAACCGAAAAGAGAAGCGGGCATAGAAGTGACTGGATACGGAAACATATCCACAGCTCCCTGGAGAGAGAGTGCTGCTGCAGATGACAGTGACGGACACCTGACACGAGTGCCAGGTCTCTAGGGGACAGCCCGGGGAATCTATTTTAACCAGCACCTGCAGGGACTTCTATGATCTGCTAAGTGTCAACCTGGAAAACACAGGGGAAGGGGGAAGGAGTGTGGGGAGAACCCTCCTTTGGCCAAGCTGTTCCATTGAGGTCAATCTCAGTGAAATAATCCGAAGTATGGACAAAAGGGGGGGGTGCCTGGGTCAATCAGTGAGCTGGGCGTCGGACCCTTGATTTTGGCTCAGGTTGTGATCTCAGGGTCATGAGGTTGAACCCCACCTCGGGCTCTGCACTCAGTGGGGAGTCTGCTTGAGATTCTCTCTCTCTCCCTTTCCCTCTACCCCTCCCCTGCCGCGCTCTCTCTCCTTCTCTCTCTCAAATAAATATATCCTAAAAAAAAAAAAGTATGTACTAAGGTTTATACACTCCACACTCCAGAATGATTTATAACAGCCTCTGTTCTCCCCCATTTCTCTCTCCACCCCTTGTCCTGGTCATACTATAATATTTGTGCTTCCCCTAAATGTGCTATAGCCTCTCTCTTGTTGCTAGACCTTTATATATAGGCTGCATCCTTCTATCTCCTTTCATTTTCCATTCTTCACCATCCTTCTAGAATCAGCTAAGTGTCCCCTCCTTCATGAAGCATTTTTTGTCACTAAATGTTTTGGGCTGAATTGAATTTATGTGAATTGCATTATATGTTGAAGCCCTGAACCCAAGGCCTTGGAATGTCACTGTGTTTGGAGATCAGGCCTTTATTTTTTATTTTATTTTTTAAATTGTGTATTTATTTAAGTAATCTCTACACCCAACGTGGGGCTCGAACTCATGATCCCGAGATCAAGAGTCACATGCTCTCCAGACTGAGCCAGCCAGGCACCCCTGGGGAGCTCGGGCCTTTAAAGTGATGATTTAAGGTGAGTTAAGATGAGGTGGTTAAGGTGGGCCCTAATCCATTCTGGGGGTGGTGTCCTTGTAAGAAGAAGACATTTGGATGCACAGACACCAGGGATGCGAGCACAAAGAGGAGGACTGTCTGAGGACACAGCCAGAAGGTGACCATCTGTGAGTCAGCAAGAGAGACCTCAGAAGAAACAGACCTGCTGACACCTTCATCTTCCAGACTCCAGAACTATGAGAAAATACACATCTGTTCTCTCTCTCTCTCTTCTTTTTTTTTTTTTGAGGGGGGAGGGGCAGAGGAAGAGGGAGAATCTTAAGCAGGCTCCACACCCAGCGTGGAGTTGGATGCAGGGCTCAATCTCACAACCCTGAGATCATGACCTAAGAGGAAATCAGGAGTCGGATGCTTAACCGACTGAGCCACCCATCTACACATCTGTTCTTTGAGCCATTCAGCCTGTGCTAATTTGTAAGCTGTTTCCTCTTTAGATTACTGAAACCCCTTGTGCCTCCTTTTGTCATATTAATTGTAGATGTCTGCCTGCCAGTCACTTTGCTTCCACCTTGGGAGCTCCTGGAGGCCCAGACGTATCTGTATCATCTGTATTCTGTATCGTCAAACCCAGTGCCCAATTCTTGAAAGGCAAGAGTTCAATAAATGCAGAATAAATTAATATGAATGAAAACAACGTGCAATGTAAACGATGAGCAATGGGGGACTGGATAAGGAGATTACAGCATATTGATATGGCTAAAACAATGCTCACAACCAATTTTTACTAATGTGGGGAAATGTTCATGTCTTTTTTTAAAAGATTTTATTTATTTATTTGAGAGAGAGAGAGAGTGCAGATCAAGAGAGCGAGAGAGCACAAGCAGGGGGAGTGGTAGAAGCAAAGGGGGCAGCAGGCTCCCTGCCAAGCAGGGAGCCCAAGGTGGGACTCGATCCCAGGACCCTGGGACCATGACCTGAGCTGAAAGGCAGACCCTTAATCAACTGAGCCACCCAGGTGCCCCTGAAAGCAGACGTTTAAACACACTAAACCACCCAGGTGTCCCGAAATGTTCATATTCTTGTATTAAGTGGAAAAAAAGTCAGATGAAAGGTTACATCTTCAGGATAAGCACAACCATATGAAAACAAGTGAAAGTGACTGAAAGGAAATGTGCACAATGTGTACATGCCTCACCTGGGTCATGCCCTTATAGATGTTTGTCTTCATTCTTACTTCCTATTTCAGAGATTTGTACCATGCTGTTTTCTTATTGAAAGTCTCCCGTATATAACCAGGAAGTTTCCACAGCCATCTGTACTTAGCTTCTTTGCTGCATCTCTCTTTCTGTGTTTCAATTTCCTTGTTTCTTATTTCTCGGATTTACTACCTTAGACTACCAACCCCTAGGGATGGGAGCACTGTTTTGTACTATTGTTTCTCCAGGGCTTGGTACATTCTAAAACACATGGTAGTCATTCATGAAATAATTTTTCAACGAATGATGGCAACAACCACCACAAACAGAAGGTGGTTTTTTTTTTTTTTTTTTTTTAAAGTTCTCATTAAACCTCTTTTCCCTGTGTCTCATAATCCAGAAATAAGTGAGCAGAGGCGATGGTTTGTCACTGTGAATGAAGGCCAATAATGGTTTGGGTAATCTTGCCTGAAAAAAAAGGGATGAGGGGTGCCTGGGTGGCTCAGTCGGTTAAGCCTTGGCTCAGGTCATGATCTCAGAGTCCTGAGATCGAGTCCCATGTTGGGCTACCTGCTCAGTGAGGAGTATGCTTCTCCCTCTCCCTCTGCCTCTGTATGAGCTCACTTTCTCTCTCTCAAATAAACAAATAAAAATTATTTTAAAAAAGATGAGATTGGTCCATAGGGAAGAGAAGGATTTTGTGATTTGGGAAAGCTGAGAGGCCCAGGTGTACAATATGCTGAGGGTGGGGAAAGAAAACCCATTTTGTCCCCATTTTGTCGGAGCTTTTCAAAATCCCTTACCAACTGGTCCATTTGCTCATCTGTAACTTGAGGTCTTGGTCAGATAACACATACATGTTTGCAATGAAAAATTACTAGCAAAATATATGGAGTGTTTAGGTGCTACAAGCAAATACTTTTTCCTCTGATGTTGAGCCTCAACTTCTGGTGAAATTTAGCAGTGGACACCTACATCCATCTGCACTTGCAGATGAGAGGGAACCTGTCTCCATAAATGTTAGGTCAGGCTCTCCTCCCAATGCTTGAAAACTGCTGTGACTGTGGGACCCACCGCAGAGTCCCATCATGAGAGCAGCACTTGGGGTTCATCTGAGTTTTGCTCACAGACTCAGAAGAAGGTGAAGCCCAGGGGGCCCGAAGCAAAGGTGAGGATCTTAGAAAAACACAGCTGCAAGTCTGAGCTTGTGTGTCAATGTTTCCCTGCATCATACACATGCTCTTCTCTGATTTGCTTGGCTCTGAAAGCTAAGCTTTCAGACTTTAAATTTAATCCCAACAGACCTGAATTGATGCCTCTTAATTATGCCTATGATGTAGTAAATCAACACCCTATTAGGAACTCGTTCAAGTATTAAATATTTAGGAACTTATTACAAGAGAATTGCAACATGTAAGCCCTCAGGCAGGAAGAGATGCTGCTAATCTCTTTCCCGTACACAGCTAGCTGGCATTGTGCAAGACAGCACTGAGCTGCTGCTCCATTACCCCTTCATGTATTTCATCAACCCCAAAAGCCTACAGCCTATCTTTTAAATAATGAAAACATTCAGTATAACCCCTGTCCTCCATATCTCCTACCTTTTTTTCCCCTTGCCTCTTTGTGGTCCCTTCTAAGTGGAAATTAAATCCTGATTTGCAGAGGGAGAACATTCATTCAGCCCGTGTTTCCAGTATTGAGTGCTTCTCTGTACTGTGCCCTGCTCTAAGCACTTGGGATTCATCAGCAGATAAAACAAAGATCTCTGCTCCTGTGGAGCTTATTTTCTAATGGGGAAAATGGACCATAAACCAAAAGCATAATAAATAAGAAAACTGAATAGGTGTTAGGAGACGAGTGCTATGGAAAACATAAGCAGTTGGTCCAAATATTGTTGGGAGTGGTGTGGGAGGAGGGGCTGCAGTATTAAACAGGTGGTTAGTCACATGGAGCGGTCTGAGCAGAGGTGGAGAAGGTGAGACTGTTAGGCAATCAAACATTTGGAGGATGAGCTGCAAGAAGGACCAGCCAGAGCAAAGCCCTAAGGCCGTGTGTGCCTCTTGTGTCGGAAGAACCCCAAAAAGACCATGTGGCCGGTGAGGAGTGAGCCAGGGTAGGATAGCAGAGAAGGAGGGTGGGCGGAAGCAGGTCAGGAAGGCCTGTCCACGGATGTTTGTTGGCTTTTCTAGTCTACACAGAGAATGGAAGAGGTCAAGTGATTGAACAAACGCTGGTTCTTGGAGCAAGCAGAGTGGAAACCTGGGGCTCAGACTTAGACTTTGCTTCTCTTTCTACCACTAAGTTAATTCAGCTTGGGCAAGGCCTCTTTCAGAGCTGCTCTCACCAGGGTTGAATTAGATCATCCCTAAGGCTCCTTTCAGTTCTAAGATCCTATGCCTTTGGGCAGCCATTTCCAACATGTGCCTTAAGCAGCCAGAAAATGTCTCCAAGTCCAAGAATCTCACACTGCAGCCACGAGACCTAAAATCCCCAGACAAGCCTCAAGGCCTCAGCCTTTCTGGAGTCATGGGTCCCCTTTGAAAAAGATCAAATAGGAGCTATAGAATGTCTCCCCAGAGAAAGGTAGAGCCCCATCTGTACAAAGAATGTTGTTCACAGCTATAGGGGGTTCATGGGGCTCTTGAAGCATCATCATGTGCACCCCACCCAAAGTGATGTGTGGGTTACTCTAAAATCAGTGCATCAAGGAGCCTTGTTAATGTCCCTTTGACTTTCTATTATGAAAATATTTCATACATTCAGAGAAATGGAAAGAATAGTACAACAAACTCCTTCGTAGCTTCCACTTACATTTTTAAAATGTTAATATTTTACTGTATTTATCTATCTATCATCTATCTTGTTTTGCTGTCATCAACCCATTTGAAAATTGCAGATATCATGGCACTTTATCCCGAAATACTTTCCACATGTATCTCTTAAGAATAAGAACACCACCATTATCGCATCTAAGAAAACTAAAACTGATTCCACAATCTTATATCTAGTCCAAGCTCAAAATTCTCTTCATTCTAAGAATTCCTTTTATATATTACCAGGATTCCAATCAAAGTTCACACATTGCATTGGATTGTTATGTTTTGTTGGTCTATTTTATTCTAAAACACTCCCTCCATGGTTTTGTTTTTTATTGTTTGTTTTCAAGGTACTGACTTTTTGAAAGAGTTCAGACCAGTTGCCTTATAGAATGTTCCCTCTTCTGGGTTTGATTGATTGTTCCCTACCAGCGTCTAACTCATTCCTCCATCCCCTGCGTTCTCTGTAAACAGGAAGTTGGATCTAATGGAAATTTGTGCGTTTTAATTAAAGTACGATGTCATCTGGGAAGGGGTAATCTGTTTTCTCGGCATTGACTGGATTAAACGTTACTTTAACTGTTGGCGCTTTGTAAACCCATCTTTAGCCTTATAGGACTCCATCCCTGACGTTTATCCACCTAGAGCAGGATCGCGGTGACATGTGGACAGAAAGAGAGAGAGGGGCACCTTTTCCTAGCAGTGAGGGGAGCAGCACAAATTTGGAGTTTGGCCCTGAAGGTGATCATTTTCACTCTTCAGTTTCCTCCTCAAAAAATTGGAATAATAATAATTTCCTTTTTAATGGATCATTGGGCTCAAATGACATAATAGATCAGAAAATTATTTCTTTGTAAAATGAGAAAATCTACATGGAAGCAGATCTGCTTTAGGAATTTACCCCAAGTGAAGAGATGTCCTGGATTTATCTCAAGTAAGTGATCAAAGTATGAATCTATGTATATATCTGTGTATGTATCTATGTATCTATGTACCTGTCTATTTATCATCTATCCATCTGGAGTGGTGAATTTCTGATACTTCTCAAGAGTTACTGGAAAGAGTGGTGGGGTCAGTTTTTTCCAATGATGGTTTAATGGCAGTAGTTCTCAGTTGAGAGCAATTTTGCCCTCCAGAGGACATCTGGCAATGTGTCAATACATTTTGGCTGCTGACATTTAGTGGTTGGAGGCCGAAGGTGACCCTGCATATCCTATAATGCACAGAGCAACCTCCCACCCAACCCCCACTTCCAAATTATCTAGCTCAAAATGTCAATAGTGCCAATATAGAAAAACCTTGATTTAATGTGAGGCACAATTAAATATTGAACCTTAGTCTAAAATCCTGGACCAATCCTTCAAATAAATATTGGGATTTGAGGTGACTTACACCAAAATTCCATGCAATCAAATAGCAAATTATGAATAGAAGAAGAAAAACAGAAAAAAATGGAGATAAAAATGTTAATTATTTCAATCAACATAATTGCCATGGTTCAACTGAGTTTCCTCCCAAGCTAAAAAGAAATTAAAATCAGTTGTGTAGTTTTGATTATTAGAAAAGATAATTCCTAAGGGACATTGCTTTTCCTAAAATAAGCTATAACATCAAATTTTCATGAAGTATTCTATAACACAAGGAAAAACAGTGGTGTGACGATGGGATGGGCAGTGTTCTCATTATTTGTGCAAGAAAGTGCAGAAGTAAGTTCCATGTGGCTATTATAAACTATGGGTAAAATATTCATTTATTTTATTTTTTTTTTTTATTTATTTTTTTTAAAGATTTTATTTATTTATTTGAGAGAGAGAATGAGAGAGAGAGAGCATGAGAGGGGGAGGGCCAGAGGGAGAAGTAGACTCCCCGCTGAGCAGGGCACCCGATGTGGGACTCGATCCCGGGACTCCAGGATCATGACCTGAGCCGAAGGCAGTCGCTTAACCAACTGAGCCACCCAGGCGCCCCCGGGTAAAATATTCAGATGAAGCTTTGTGAGGGTGATTGCGGGCAGTAAATTAATATGATTCCATTTGGAGCCTTCTGATGGTCTAATTCAATGAAAGAATTGAATTATGCTACCTGGAGGAATATAAGCTTTATGTAAAGTGCTACTGAACCATGGCCTGTAGCCCTTATTATGTTATTTAAAACTCTTTGTAAATATACTTTTTCTTTTGACGTAACATCTTTATTAAGATATTACTCACATGCCATAAAAATCACCCTTTTAAAGTATACAGGCCTGTGGTTTATAGCATATTCAGAGTGGTAAAACCATCACCACTATATGACCACCGAATATTTTTATGATCCCCAAAGGAATCCCTGTAGGCATCAGCAGTCACTCCATATTTACCCTTTCCCTCAGTCCTGGCAAACCACCGTTGGTCTACTTTTTATCTCTATGGACTTGCCTGCACTGGATATATCATAGACAAGGAATTGGGGGCATCTAGATGGCTCGGTCTGTTAAGTGATTGACTCTTGGTTTTGGCTCAGGTAGTGATCTCAGGGTTGTGGGATGAGCCCTGGGTAGGGCTCCGGGCTCTGTGCTCAGTGCAGAGTCTGCTGGAGATTATCTTTCCCTCCCTCCCCCACCGTTGCTCCCCACCCTGCCACCCCAAAGCACTCTCTCTCTTAAATAAATACAATGTTTAAAAAAAAAAAAAAAGAAAAGGAATCATATAATATGTGGCCTTTTGTGACTTCTTTTACTTAGCATAATGTTTTCAAGGTTCATCCATGTTGTAACATGTATCCATATTTCATTTTTTTAATTGCCAAATAATATTCCATTGTATGGATATAATATATTTTATTTATCAGTTGATGAACATTTGGATTGCTTTCACTTTTTGGTTATTATAAATAATGCTGCTATGAACTTTGGCATGAATGTTTTTATCATGAAAGGGTATTGAATTTTGTCAAATATTTTCTCTGCATCTATTGTGATCATGTGGTTTTTGTCCTTTATCCTACTAATATGGTATATTACATTTACTGATTTTCCTATTTTTTTTTTTTTGAGTGACAACTTGGCTAAGCTATAGCTCCAGTTATTCAATAAAACACTAATCTAGGTGTTGCTATGAAGGCATTTTGTAGATGTTATTAATTCCAGGATCCATTGACTTTAAGTAAAGGAATTTATCCTAAAGAATATGGGTGGGCCTAATTCAGCCATTTGAAAGGCCTTAAGAGTAGAGTTGAGGCTTCCCTATAGAAGAAATTCCATCTAAGAGAGCCGGTCTGCTGGTGCTGGGGACTAGCCCTGCAGATTTCAGCCTTGCTAGCCAGCCCCCACAATCATGTCAGCGAAATGCTTGCAATAAATCTTTCAATATATGTCAATATATATCTTCTACTGACTCTAATTCTCTGATTGATTCCTGACTCTTACTAGGAGGTCTGAATTTATTGAAAAATATGTTCAGAATTCTAAACCTCCTTTTCCTGCATTTAAGGGTATAGGCTAATTTATTCGATATTTATTGAGTGGTACTACCTGTTGGTTATTGTTCTAGTTTCTGGGGCTATAGGAATGAATAGGATCAAGAAATTTCCTATCTTCAAGAAGGTTACATATCAAGAATAGCAATTACTGCGCACCTACTACTCTGGCCACATGTTGTCCGTGATAAAAAGGTGCATATGACTTTGCCTTCTCTCTTGGAGCTTGTAAATTAGTCTGTGAATATTTAGATTGGTATGGAGGAAGGTGGAGCTGGGCATGACTTTTATTTGTAGGAACACATACTTTCTTTTTTTTAAATTAATTTATTTATTTTGGTGGGGGAGGGGCAGACGGAGAGGGAGAGAGAGAGTCTCAAGCAGACATCAAGCTGAGTGTGGAGCCCGACGTGAGGCTCGATCTCAGGACCCTGAGCTGATCTCAAGACCTGAGCTGAAATCAAGACTCGGACGTTCGATTGACTGAGCCACCCAGGTGCCCCCTGAGTCTTCTTTAAATGTGTGTATATATAAAAAAAATGAAATTAAGTTTATAAATTTATTTAAATATACCTTAAAGAAATCACACAGCTTACAAAATTATAAAGGGAATGTTTAGTAAAGCCCCAAGAGGTTTTGCTTTGGTTGTCTTTACTGGTAATAATGAGCAACTTAAATGTATTTAAGGAGTGTAGTGACAAAGAACAGTGTGGAAATAGCGACACGTTTCTGGTGTTCTCCACCTTGAAGTCTTCCTCTCTCTCATTTTGTGCAGCTGTGTGGAGTTTGCCGAACCTCGAGCTGTTTGGACTGTGCTTCCCAGGCTGGATTAGATTACAGGTGACCTCATGGGGGAGGCGTGTTTTGGATCAACTCACTTTTGGAAATGTTTATGAAAGAAATTCTTTGGCAATGGGATTTTCACACAGGAGCTCAACCAGTGTCTCCTTAATTTACCCATTCCAGTGACGCATCTCTGCTTTGAGGAATAAAAAAAAACTCAACCAGATGAGCACATGGGTTCTTTTTCTCTCTGACTATAAGGAAGCAACTGTTTTCTCAGCAGACTAAAGGTAATAAACAGCCTTCTGGTGATCTTGAGGTATTGACCCAAGGTTTATAGTGAAATGAAAATCTACCGACCTGAGTGGGGCAATCAGGCGCCCGTCTGACCTACAGTCCTTTCACTGAACAATTCTTTTTTGGTGCCAGGAGCCCAAAGGAAACAGTCGATCGACCAAATTTAGCTGGGCTTGTTCCTCATTTACTCTGGTAGCCAGAACTGTTAGCCCAAAATAGGTCACAAGTCACTAGCAGTCCCTGAGAGACTCATAGGAAGTAGCTGCAAAGGTCAGGGGAAGTTTTTAATGACTATCCAGGAGGCCGATGTGATAGGCTTTGAGAAGTGTCTCTGCTTGGCATTTGGAAAGGGCCATGTGGTGGAGCTCCTTGGAGACAGTACAACAGGTGTGGAGATGTGAGCCTGAGGCTGGATCCTGTAAAAGAAGTGCCTTTGCTCTTCTGTACAAAAAGCCCAGGTCGGGGCGCCTGGGTGGCTCAGATGGTTACACATCTGCCTTTGGCTCGGGTCATGATCCTAGGGTCCTGGGATTGAGCCCCACATCGGGCTTCCTGCTTGGCGGGGAACCTGCTTCTCCCTCCTCTCCCTCTGCCTGCTGCTCCCCCCTGCTTGTGCTCTCTCTCTCTCTCTCTCTGTCAAATAAATAAATAAAATCTTTAAAAAACAAAACAACCCCCCCTCCCCCCCCACCCAAAGCCCATGTCTATAGAGGGGAATCATCTTGCAAGACTCAAGGGATGATCATGAGGGATTTCCAGCATTAACTTTGGAAACCTGAAACAACATCCCCAAGTGAAGAGTTGGGGTTGGGATGAACAATCTGTGAAATAATTCCAACCCTGAGATGCTGGGATCTCATGAAGTCAGATACATGTTTTTATAATACACATTTTCAGGGATCATTTGTTACTGAAGCTTACATTTTAATGGGACTTCACTGATACAATTGTTATAGTACAAATGTTCGGGTGCAGTTACGGTCTTGACATGATTTTTCTACTTGTCTTATTGGCCCAGAACACAATTTCAGAACAAGCTTGACCCTGGGGACCACAGTCTCACCCCATTCAAACAGGCAGGATACTATAGAGCAGGGGTCAGACAACTTTTTTTTTTTTAATTATTATGTTATGTTAATCACCATACATTACATCATTAGTTTTTGATGTAGTGTTCCATGATTCATTATTTGTGTATAACACCCGATTCTCTGTGCAGTACGTGCCCTCTTTAATACCCATCACCAGGCTAACCCATCCTCCCACCCCCTTCCCCTCTAGAACCCTCAGTTTGTTTTTCAGAGTCCATCGGGGTCAGACAACTTTTTTTGTAAAGGGCCAGATAGTAAATATTTTGGGCTTTGCAGGTCATATGGGATTTGTCATGACTAGTCAACTCTCCTATTGTATCACAAAAGCAGCCACAGATAATATGTAAATGAATGAGCATGGCTATGTTCCAATAAAACTATTTATAAAAACAGGCTGGCTTTGACTTGGGGTTCTAGAGGGTAAAAGCACGGACTCTGGAGCAGATTCAAATCCCAACTCTCTTACTTGCTAGTTCTGTGACCTTTGAGAACTTAGTTAACTTCTCTGTACTTTGGTCTTCTCATCTCTAAATTCATCATAGTATTTACCCCACAGTGTTATTATAAAGATTAAATGAGTGTATTTAAAGTACTAAACAGTGTCTAGCAGATAGTAAATGCTGTTTAAATGTTTGTTAGATAATCAACCATCCTGTGAGGTGGGTAGTATTATTCCCATTAAAATTGAAATTCCAAGAAATAAATACATTACTGCTAAGAAGGCTAAGGCTTGAACACAGTTTTCCCATCTCCAATACAATTGCTCTTTTGTCATCAGAGATGAGATTGTTACATCTAAACACAGGGAAATTCCCTGTAATAGCAGATAAGGCAGGTCTTGTCCCTAAAGGGCTGTTTGTATTTTTCCTCTCTCCCCATCCACATGAGAAGTTCCTGTAAGCAGCAATGTGCTAGAGCTGGTTTGTGTTGGCTCATTAGAGCAGGTTGCTAAGTTTTCAGGAATTTTGTGAGCAGCTTAAACTGTTGGTAGCCTGAAACTGGCCATAGTGGGAGTATTTACACCAGGAAATTGGCAGGTGCTACAAATCCGGGCTTTTTTCCTCTTGGAGGACTGGTTTGTAGCATGTGACTGGTTATACGCCATCAGTGGGCACTCTCCAGCAAGGGCCCTATGTTCCAAACAGCGAGTTAGTAAATAATATTAAGTGTCATGGTGACCCACTAGATCCTAGGGCAACATGGCCTGAGAAGAATGTGGGGCCCCTGGCTTTTGCTTCGTGGCAGAGGCAAAAAAGATTATATACTTTGCTTAGCAACAGTAATACGTCAGTAGGGATGCCTGGGTGGCTCAGTGGGTTAAGCGTCTGTCTTTGGCTCAGGTCATGATCTCAGGGTCCTGGGATCAAGTCCCACATTGGGCTCCCTGCTCAGCGGGGAGCCTGCTTCTCCCTCTGCCTGCTGCTCCCCTTGCTTGTGCTCTCTCTCTCTCTGATGAATAAATAAAATCTTAAAAAAAAAAAAGAAACAAGTCAGTGGTAGCCCCTGGACTCTGATTTCTAGACACTTGACTCACAGCTCTGTTCCCTGTTCCTCTTCCAACACACACACACACACACACACACACACACACACACACACACACCTGCACGGTTCCAGCTAAATGGGGACAGAATAGCTTAGGTGGAGCTTGTTAGGCAAACATCATAATCAAATAACTTTTTTTTTTTTTTAAAGTAGGCTCCATGCCCAGCATGGAGCTCAATGCCAGGGCCTGAACTCAGGACCCTAAGATTAAGACCTGAGCTAAGATCAAGTGTCAGATGCTCAATTGACTGAACCACTCAGGCACCCCATTGAAGAACTTTTAATGGACACTTTTTCTAAGAAAGGCAGTGAGTGTTGTGGTACTTTTTTTTCAGTCTTTCTTAAGGTACAGTCTTCCTAATCTAAACATGTGTCCTCTAACCTTTTAGGGAAGCATCAGAGGAGATACAAAAGAGAGCTGGAGTCAGTCAGAAGGACAATTAGACAAGTCACTTCCTCTTGTGAAGTTGTGAAGCTGATTTTTCGTCTCTATAATATGGGAATCATAACCATTCCACTGCTAGTCTGACATAGTGGTTGTGAAAATCAAGAATCATTTGCTATCCATTACCTGGAATATTTGTTACTGAATACCATCATGTGCTGGGGCCTCGGCTAAGGGCTGAGGATCCGGAGATGGGTTAGTTAGGTCCTTGCTTACAAGGAAGTCAGAGTCTGGGTGCTTAATCAGATAATCCAAAGTGTTTGGATCTTAGAGGACGAATCACTACGGTTTCATTTGGTCATATTGGTGAAAAGTTTGGCCCGTATCGGGAGCCAAGTTGCCTGGTTTGAATCCTGGCTGTGCTGTTGTTTCCTAGCTCTGTGAACCTGAGTGAGTTATTTCACACCTTTTCCTATTCTGTGAAATGTGATTTTACGCTTTCGTCAATTTCATATGTAACCATAGAGATGATAATAGTACCTGCTTCCCGGGATTGCTCTAAAGATTAAATGAAATAATCCATGTAAAATTTCCCCAGTTCCTTCACCTCTAAAAAATACAGATAATAGTAACTACGACTTTTAGTATTGGCAATGGTATGATCAAATCACACATGAAAACGTTTAGAAATATAGAAACAAAAATATGAATACAACATAAACAAATAGAAGATAGAAACACTGAACAGATACTTATTCAAGGTTGTAAATGTGATTAAAAAAAAAAAGAAAAAAGAAAAAGATGCACAGAAGAGGGATTCTTAGCCTGGGATTCAGGAAAGGCATTTGAGAGAGATGATTTTTTTTTTAAAGATTTATTTATTTATTTGAGAGAGCGAGAATGAGAGAGAGAGAGCATACACGAGAGGGGGGAGGGTCAGAGGGAGAAGCAGGCTCCCCGCTGAGCAGGGAGCCCGATGCGGGACTTGATCCCAGGACTCCAGGATCATGACCTGAGCCGAAGGCAGTCGCTTAACCAACTGAGCCACCCAGGCGCCCTGAGAGAGATGATTTTTGAGATTGTGAATTCATCCACTCATTCATTCATTCATTCATTCACTCATCTGACTATAAAATTTGACTACCATATGCCGGCTTCATCTACTGCGGGGTATGTAGTGATAAATGAAATCAACTCAGTCTCCACCAGTAGCAGCACCAAGAGATGGCTTGGGAGGGATATTTTATGTACCTCTTCCCCATAATTCCCAATGTCCTCTCCTCCATTTACAAAAATGGACAACTAACACTCTGTCACTCTTAATTAAGTGCCGCACAAACATAGTCTTGGGACAAACCCTCATTTCCTCTTCCAAAAAGATTGCCACTTTTAAGCGCCTTCTAGAAAAATTCTGGAGCTACAGCTGGTCCTCATCTTCACAGAACTTGAAGTCTGGTAAGAGAGACGGTGTTAAATACATACATAAACTCACATGTAATTACACTGTGTAATTAACACTATTAATTAACATTGTGATAATGGTTATAAAGAAAATAAATGGAGGTCATCAGAAAATAAAGAATGAGTGGCCAGGGAAGACCTTTTTTAAGAACTGATGTATACTCATCTAAGCCAAGAGCTGAATTTGTAAGAGTTAGCCAGGTGAGGGAAAAAGGGAAGAGACAGAAAGAACAGGTTTTGCAAAGGCCCTGAGGCAGGAAAGAGTTTGGTGTGTTTGGGGAACTGAAAGAAGGCATACTGTGGTTGGAATGAGGTAAGGTGGGGAAGCAGATGTGGGATAAGAGGAGGGTAGAGGAGTGCCAGTGGAGGCAGAGCAATAGGCAGACCACATGCAACATCGGACCTTGTAGGTCAAGGAAATTCACATTTTATTCTCTGTGAAACAGGAAGCAGTTGGAAGCCTTCATCAAGAGCTGTGCTCCGAGTCACACACAGTAATAAACTCTGGCTGCTGTGTGAGAAAGGGTTGGAAAGGAGTGAAGGGTGAAAGTAGGGAAATTGGCTGGGGGCTAAGGCAGTATCCCAGGTGAGAGATGGAGGTGGCTCGGGTTATTCTAAGAGCAGTAGAAATGGAGAGATGTGGAAGAATTTGAAATGGACTTGGTATTGGATTGGAAAGAATGACTCCCAGGTTTCTGGTTTGAGCACTGGATGGGTAACTGTCTTTTGCTACGGTTGAGAAACCTGGGAAAAGGGCTGGTTTGGGGAATAACAGCAAGAGTTGAGTTTTGGGTAAGTGGGTTTATGAGGTAGGAGTGAGACATCATGTGAGGATGATAGGACATATAGCCCAGGGACTCTGAAGAGAGCCGTGGGTTACAGGTATATGGTTGAGAATTATTAATGTGCACGCAGATGTTAGCTACAGCCATGAGGGAGAGGTGACAAAGGGAGTTGCATGTGAATCAGTGTTCTTTTCCTTTTTTGGGGTCCCAGACACCTTTAAGAAGCTGATGAAAGCTATACTTACTTCTTCCTTTAAAAGTTTTTGCATTGAAGTTTAAGGAATTTATAGACTCCTTGAAGCCCATCAACAACTCTTGTGAAGTTGATAGATGACAAATTAAACAAAGAGACGATAAAACTTGTGTAGAGACATGCACCCGGACTGAGCCCTGGGGACCAGCACCGTTTAGAGGTAGGACAGAGGAAGCGCCCACTCACTATAGGTTGAGAGGGGGTAACCAAAAGGGAGGGGTGATTCCAGAAGGGAGTTATGGAAACTGAGAGAAAAATGTTTCAAGAATAGGAGATAAATCTGAAAAGTGTCAGCTAGAGTTTGCAACAGGACTGTACGTGTGAAGGGTGAGCTCCCTTGGGAGCAGACACTGACCCTCTGCCAAAACTGGCGTGAGGGAGAGCCACTGGATGCGGTTAACGTGTGGGTGTTTCCTCTTGGTGGTCTGTATGGTGAGGTAACGGTAATTGGGGGATGCAAGCAGGATCAGGTTTGGAAGGTGGAGGAGATGCCACATAGTCCTTGTGGAAGGTGAAGTTAGAGCTTACGGGGAGGACTGTTGTCTATTTGGCGCTGTGATTGTGGGCTGGGGTCTTAGAGAGAGCAGGATCAGAGGAGGGAGGGGCTGGGCCCTGTGTGAGCAGCTGCTGGGCCCAGAATCATCATGCGTGGAGAATCAGCAAGCCTCCCAGTACTTCTCAGGACTTGCTCCACTCTTTTTCTACTCTACTTGGCCTTCTCCTCCTTTCCTGGCTCTGTCTTTTCCCTCAGCCTATAAACATGCTCAAGCCTTTCCTAGTGACTCAGCATCTCCTCCAGTCAGTGTCCAAATTCTCTTCTTTCATCCCCAGGACATATGTAGCAGAGAATTTCTTGAAATGTTCAATTGCTTTTTGTCTTCTTACAGTTTTCCCTTGCCCGGCTGTGTGTTGCCTTGCCCTGGGGATTTTGGCTGCTTCTTGAAGTCCTTGATGGGGTCTTTGAAAAGCCTCAATGCATTTACAGGTTCATGCCGGATGCCTTGGAGGTACATAGGCAGCCAGAAGCCAGGGGAACTTCTGCAGCATTTTCAATGAGAGCACATTTCAGGTAGTTCACTCTGGAGGCTGAGTGCAGGGTGAGTTTGTCTGAAGCCCGCTGTCAGGAGGCTGCTACAAAGGATGGCTGGAACCGCACCAGTGGGAATGGAGGTAGGGATTCGAGGCTTATTAAGGAGGTGAAATAGATAGGACTGGGCTACTGGATAGGCAAAGGGCTGAATCAAGATTTCCAGCTTTCTCATTCTGATGACAGTAGGTGGTGGCGGGGATAGCTGAGGGAGAGGCCACTATGGAGCTAGTGGATGGGCTCAGTCTCTCCAAAATGCTGAGTCTGGGGTACCTGTGTGATGTTATCTAGATAGAGCTGCCAGGCAGGCAGGCAGGCGGGGATTTGGGTCTAATTTTTGTGAAAGAGGTCTGGGCTGGAGATGGCTGACCCAGTAGTTGAAACTGTGAGGATTGAGGCAATCCCAGGAGAGTGGAGTGAGAGGAGCTATGGGGCTTACAGGGAGGCTTGCATGTAAGGTGCAGACTCATGGTTGGTGTCACTTAAGGATGTCACCAGAGGAGGCACGGGCCTTACTTACGGAGACATGAAGAATTGGGAGAGTGCACTCCTTTGGAATCCAAGACAGTATTGAGATTCCAGAAGGTGAGAGTGATCTGGAGGTGTCAAAAGTAGCAGAGAGATCCAGAGAGATAGGCCAGAGGAGTACCTGCCCACTTTGGGAAAATGAAGGTCAGAGGTTACTCTTGCCTGAGGAGGGTTAGGGAAGGGTGTGTGTGTCGGGGGGGGGGGGGGGGGGGGGGGGGAGAAAAAAGCCAGACTGCCAAGTGTTGAGAAATGAGGACGTGGGGGAGGTGGGGGGAGGGGCGCGATGGGACAGGAGGGCACACACACACCTTTGGAGAGGCCTGCAACCTGCATGAGAGGGAGAGAAGCGCTTGGAAGCTAACAGGAGAGGGCAGGAGTGGAGGGCTGGCACCAGAGTTTGGTTTTTAGACTTGAGAGACCTGAACTTGTTTAAAGGCCGAGGGGAGTGCTCTCTTCGGCAGCACATATACTAAAGGCTGAGGGGAAACAGCCTGGAGCCAAAGAGCCAGGAGAGGTGGGGGGAGGAGGCATTGAGGGCTCAATCCCACCAAGTTAGCTTCTTAGAATTTGCCAACCCTTCCACACCCCTTATCTCCTGTAATCATTTGAATACTGTGAGGCTTGAAACAAACGGTGAGACTGTGCCCAGGGGTTGTGAAGAGAGATGTGGACCCACTAGGTGCAGTGTGCTGTCTACACCACGTGAGGAAATATGCGTGGAAACTGTCCAGCTCCACACAGCTTAGGGGGCCAGAAGCAGCGTGTTCCTGGCTCCCAGTGAGGTGACATCTGCGCCATGGACCAGATGAGGTGTCAGCATATGTCCCGGACCCGGGGTAGTAGCCCCAGGAAAGTGTCACCATGTGCTAGAACCAGAGCCTAAATGCTTTCCCGCTTCCTGGGAGGTGTCTCCTAAGTGAGGTGGACCGGGGGTGGGGCAGGGCTGCTACCTTCCTTTTCTCATGTTTAAGCAGCTAAGAGTTCTGTTAGCCGCAAGGTGTAACAATAATAACCCCGATGGCCGAGCTTCAAGGGCGCGGGCGCGGCAGGCTCTGCCAGAGCACGAGGCAGCAGGTGGCGCCTCCTGTGCGCGTCGCCGAAGGGACACCGCGAAAACCCAACGCGCGATTTGTATATCCGGCCGGGGCCCTGCGCCGAGATAAAGCTTCTGCGGAGGGAAGTATTTAATTTGCCTCCAGCGCCATCGGAAGAAACTCCTTTAGGCCGGAGACAGTGGGGTGGGCGCCTGGAAGCTTTCTCTTGCGTATGCATCCCAGTCCTCCGCCCGAGGCCGGGTGCGCTGAGCTTGTTGTCAAAGGCCAATTACAGTTTTTTGTTTGTTTTTGGATGGGGGGTGGTGCTGCTGTTAAGGAATGGAGACCTGGATTAAAGCTGGGATCTGGCTTCCTCTCCGTTGTAGCATAAGTTTCCTCCTTGACCTTGACTCTGGGCAAGTCTATTCTAGGTCCCTCACTGGTCCTCAGTTTCCCTGTTCATTAAATGGGGATTTGTACTATGATCTTGTTTTTGCACGGCCAGGGTGGCAAATTCCACCTCCTCCAGGCCAAAAAAAAACCCGTGCTCTGTTGGTAACCTCCCCTCCCCAGTACCCAGCTATTTTGAAAGGTCCTCTCCTCCCCTTTCTTTCCTTCGCGGGTCTAAGGGGCTAAAGGCGAGGTGGGCAGGGCCTGCCCCATGGCCCCGCCCGTCTCCGCTGGCCCCGCCCCCCGACGTCCCCTCTGCGCCCCTTCGCGCTCGGCGCTGGGATGAGGCAACCACGTGACCTCACATCCGGGCGCGGGAGTCCCGAGCTTGCCGCGCGCTCTCCCCCGCCCGCCGGCTCTCCCCGCAGCGTGATCTGGGCGCCACGGCGGAGGGGAGGGGGGTTCGCTTCGTCGCTGGCGGCGGGAGGCCGTTTCGGAGAGCAGACCGCCCCCCTCCCCTGCCCGCCTACCCCCGCCACCCTCCCTTGTTCTCGCTCTGTCCCGGCTGCACGCCGCCGCCGCCGCCGCGGGCGCTGAGGAGGAGAGCGCGGACGCCCCTGTGTCCGGCTCGGCCGGGGCCTGGCCGCGGCGCCTCCCTCCCCTCACCCCGAGCGCAGCGCGCGGCGGCGGCGGCGGCGGCGCCTCGAATCCGAGCGACCCGCGGCCGCCGGCGCCCGCCGAGGGCGATGGGGCTGGGCTGAGGCGAGGCGGCGGCGGCGACAGCGGCGGGCCCGGGCCCCGGCCCCCCGCGGTCCCTCGGCTGCTCCGGCCCGGAGGCCGCGGAGGAGACGGCGCAGCGGCGGCGGGTGAGTGGTCGGGTTTTCCCGGGGCGCCGGGGGGACAGGGTGAGCGGGGCGCGGAGTAGGTGGGTCGTGGTGGTGATGGTGGGGGGTTGAAGGAGGTGAAGGGTGTTGTCGGGTACCAGGTGAGCTTCTGGTCGGCTCCTTGGGCCAGAATCCCGCATCACTTCCCGGGGGAGGTGAGTGGAGTGGGGAGGGGAGCGCTAAGACCGCGGAATGTCTGCCTGGGACAGGTGAGGCGAGAAAAAGGGATCCTCGTTGTGGGTGCGAAGGCCTGGTTTGGACACACTGCTTGCGTTGGGACTGGGGAGTGGGATGGTGGTCCAGCCCTTTTGGAAAGTCCGGGAGATGGTGTGGTCGAAGGGCAGGACGCTTGATGTGTTTCTGCGGATGCTGCTTAAAGGCATCTTGAGTTCGTCCTTAACCTCGGAGTAGTAAGAGCTTCTTGCCATCACCGCATTTTATGGATGACTAAGTGAGGCCTGGAGAGGAAAAGTCACTTCTTAATTGGTTAAGGCCTCTCACTTTGACTCTGTAAGTGAGGACTAGGAAAACCCCGGGGTCCTCTCCTCCAGTACTTGAGTGGCCACTCTCTTTATGGCCTTTACTTCTCCCCATTGCCTTCACAGATTTTGTGGATGTATATTTAGCGGGGTTGTGGCCGGGGGAATGGATTGGGGATTGACAGTAACTCAGTTCGGGGCTTCCCAATTTGGAAAGCTTTTGTGACAGGTGTTTATCATTTCCTCTTCCCATAGATCTGACAGAAACATCCTTGGATCTTGGTGTCTGGACATAGGAGGTATGAATCACTCACGCAATTAACTCTTTTTAATCGTCAGTGTCTTAGAGCTATATTTAGTGGTTATATTAGTGCAAAATGAATGGGTATGGAGTCGTAAAACTAGAAACAGAAACCTAGGTTCCCTGCATATGATTCTGAACTAAATAAGTAGAACATTTGTGTAATGACTATTTTAGCTCTATGAGTCAGGAAGTTAGAATTTTTTTTTTAATCCAAGAAATGCAGGAACGTTAAAGATGATTGCAAAATGAATACTGTTTTCTAAAGGCTTTGTTGCTAAAGTGAAGGTGTTCTGATTTCCTTGTCTTTTAAGGGGTGATTTCAGACTTCAAAGTGCTCTGCCTTAGGTTAGATCTCAGCCTCCCTACGAGGGCACATACATTTTGTTACACAGGAGTATGCGTGGAATTCTTTTCTCAAGAGGATTGTTGCTTTGCCCAGAAGGCTACAGTTGCCAGAATAAGTGTATGTGGGTATCCCATTCTGGTTTAGCAACCCTTCCTTAAATGCAGGTCAGTTCCTGGAAGTTCCATATAGTACCTATTATTAATAATTGTTATGGAAGTTTATATTTGCTACTGTCCTTTTGCATTATCCACTGCTAGATCGGGTGAGCCTGAGACAGCTAAGTGAGATTTTTGAACATTGTTAGAAGAACAACAAAACTTGTATTTGCTCAGGACATCGGGTAGGAAAAGTGATGATGCTGGTTACCTCCATTTATAAGTAGTATAGTTATAAATGAAAATATGAAGTAGCCGTTTATTTTGAAAATACAGTTGACAGGCTTCAATTTGATGCAGTGTTCAAATTATGTAGTAGGAGGGCTGATTTCTTTGCCCAGGTCAACCAGAATGCTTTATTTGGTGTATGCTTGGTAATTAAAATTTTAATTTGTAACTGATTTGAGATAAATATAATAAATTCCTACATAGATAGGAAAATAGTTTTATAGTAATTAGAACAAAACTTTGTTAAGCCTGAATGTCTTAAACATTATCTTCTGATAAGTTTCTATGTGGTTTTGCTTATTAGATTTTAGAGCTAAAATACTTCTCTTCGTTTAGTTAGCCCTTAATAGTTCCCTTATTTAGGTAACATCAGTTTCCCACCTATGTCATATTTCAAATATGGATTCTTATATGGATAATAATTGTGTGTTGGTAGCTACAACATAATGTATTAGAAAAAGCATGGACTTGGGAAATCAGACTGGAGTTTGATTTTTGACTTTTCGTAACTAGCTGTTTGACTTTGACCAGTGCTAATAGTTATTGAGTAAGCTTATTACATAGTAGGCTGTGGATTAAACACTTAACATGGATTATCTCATTTAAACCATATTTTACAGATGAGGAAACTTGAGGTTCAGAGATGTTAAGTTGCCCAGAGTCACACACAGCTGACTTGGTAAACCTAGAAATAGAAACTGCTTGTCACATACAGTAACAGAGAGCTAAGATTCGGGCTGTCTTCAAAGTCCCTTATATTGTAAGTTGCTTAACTTCCCTGATCATCAGCGTCATCATCTTCTAATTCTTTTTTATTGAAAATGAATACTAATACTTATCTCAGAGAGTTTTGAGGATTAGCTGAGAACTTACGTCCTCCCTTTCCCCCATCTATTCCATATACTAAATCAAGCTCTGCTTGTATAACATGGTGGTCTTGTAACCACTGTGAATATGAGGTTTTAAAATGTGAGTATATTTTATTCCCAAGATTAATAGTCCTAGGAGATGGGCCATGATCAGTGATATGGGGGCATCCTGTGAAACTTTGTCTTTATTCTGTATTTTTTCCCAGTGGTCTGGGTGATGGTGGAAATAAGAACTTTATACTTGAATGACAATGTGATGGTTGTAATTACTAAAAATCTGGGAAGACAGAAGTAGAATTTTAAAATGATCTTGATTACTTGGTTTATCTAACGCTGGATTCTGTCCACTGCTATACTTGGTAACCTAAACTAACTATATACTTAGTAAGTGGAAGACTTTGTGAATGGAACATAAGTTGAATAGGAGTTAGCAGCTTATCACTTATGAAAGATAACACTCTTAAAACAATTTATAGTGGTATGCTAAAAGAAGATAAATCTAGTGCTTGACATCTACCTGATACATCAGCAGAAGGTTTGTTCCAGTGATGAAATGCATTCTGAATGTGCTGTATAGCCATCTAGTTAAATCTCTAACCCAGAGATAGCTGATGGGATTTAATCTTTGGTTTTGGGACATAGTTGTGTGAAATGAAGGTAAGTGGACTATGGAGAGAATAAATCTGTAGTCACTAAAACCATATTCTAATTATTAACCCATCTAACTAGTCCAGGAAACATGCAAGAAGCAAGGAGATCATTGTTAAAGTCTTACTTGAATTTTGTTGACTTCATATTTTGAGATAGAGAAATGAGAGGGCATTGGAATTAGAACACATCTTTTAAGATTTATATAAAAAAGTAAAAGGTTCTGGGTTTATTTAATCTGGAGAAAAGTAGGTGATATCTGTACGGTAGAATGTCCTGGACTTAATGGTAACTAGTGATTATATAAGCTATGAAACATTTGTATTAGTGGGGTGCCTGGGTGGCTCAGTTGGTTAGGCATCCAACTCTTGATTTTGGCTCAGGTTGAGCCCTTTGTTGGGCTCTCTAATTAAAAAAAAAAGTAATAAAAGAACACAAAAGATTTGTATTAGTAAGATTAAAAATAGAGGTGATGTGAAATGTCATGAATGAATGGTAATAAAAAATTACCACTTTTATAATCGTGAGTTAAAAAATGGCATTAGTAAGGAGGGAGAAGAATGGAATGAAGGAAAGGGAGAGTTGATCAGATAATCAAATGTCTGAGAATAAGGAAAATTGAAGGTGTGGATTGCTGAAGAGTTTCCATAGAACAGTTCTCCAGAGAGAACTGTCCCAACACCGCATCTGGTAACATCTTAGACCCAAAGGCTCATAATGGGGCCTTTGTTAGGTCTGAGTAGTAAAACATTAACTCAAATAGCAAACTTTAAGACTGCCAAATTAAAAAAAGGAGTTATGTACCACAAGGCATCTCCCCAGGGAAAGAGGCCATATAGACCTTTGAGAACAGAGCTCACAGAGACATGTTTCTTTGAAGGTACAGGTGAAGATACATCTTTTACATTCCTATCACCCAAGACAACTATTATTAGTATGAACTGAGAATGCAGTAAAAAGTAACCCTGTGTTTGGGGCGCCTGGGTGGCTCAGTCGTTAAGCGTCTGCCTTCAGCTCAGGTCATGATCCCAGGGTTCTGGGATTGAGCCCCTCCCTGCTTAGCGGGGAGCCTGTTTCTCCCACTCCCCCTGCTTGTGTTCCCTCTCTCGCTGTGTCTCTCTCTGTCAAATAAAATAAAAAAAAAAATAAATAAAAATAAAGAAATCAGTCCAAAGGCCAGAGAAGTAAAATAAAATCTCAAATCTTCCTCTTAAAAAAAAGATGTAGACACATTTCACTAACCAGTATTTTCTATTGTTTTATTTTTAATTTTTTATCATTTATTATTTTTTACTAACCAGTATTTTTAAATGAAAATAAGGCACATAAAATTCCATTAAATCAACCTAATTACACATATTTTTACATTTTATAATGTGACCAGGGAGAAAGAGAATGGATAACAGTAACACAGAGGATGGGGGGAATGACACACCCAGAGACAGAAAGGGAAAGACAAAAATACAAATAAGATGTACATTAGAGATACATGAGATTAACAGCTTGAGCCTTTTAGGACGCTGTTCCCAAAGATGCAAAATCATGGTATCTTTCTATGAAAAGCCTGAATACAACATTATGTCCTTACTGCCTGCTGCTCTAGTTAAAATAAAACAGGCGGCAATCCTCAGTCCTGCCCCCACACATTCTCCTCTCTCTCTCTCCACACACACACACACACTCACTCACGATACTTGTTTTGAATATGTTAAATGTTATTAAACCAATAATAGTATGTTACCATTTATTGAGCCTCTTATCCTCACAATTCTCTAAGGTAGCTTTTATTCCCTCCATTCGTCAAATGAAGAAACTAAGAAAGGTTAAGTGACTTGAACCCGACTACAGAGCTAATAAGTGATGAGGCTGGAGCTCAAAGTCACTTGTATATGGCTCTGAAGCCCACATTTTAACCACTGTACCATGCCCACTCCCGAGGCATCTTTGGCCACCATTACTTTTTTTTTTTTTTTTTTTAAAGACTGGTGTTTTTTACTGTGCTATCCCAAGAGTAATGTTAAGGTTCAGATACTTTATTTTTTTTTTTTTTTTAAAGATTTTATTTATTTATTTGACAGAGAGAGACACAGCGAGAGAGGGAACACAAGCAGGGGGAGTGGGAGAGGGAGAAGCAGGCTTCCCGCGGAGCAGGGAGCCCGATGCGGGGCTCGATCCCAGGACCCTGGGATCATGACCTGAGCCGAAGGCAGACGCTTAACTACTGAGCCACCCAGGCGCCCCAAGGTTCAGATACTTTAAATTTCATGAAAAACATCAACAACTTATATAGTTTTATTTATCTGTTTCTTTTATTTTATTTTTAAGTAAACTCTGCACCCAAGGTGGGGCTCAAACTCACAACCCCAAGATCAAGTCTCATGCTCTAGCAACTGAGCCAGCCAGGTGCCCTTATAGCTCTTTTAAAATAGTGCAGATTTTACTAGCAGTAAGGAAGACATTAACTGACACTGAATACAGCTGAGTATCAATCCAGAATTATACAAAGTACAAATGGTTCCCCAATACTCCCAATTTTATTACCTAGCGTTTTAATTATGCTAGGTTCTCTGTGTGGTATAAAATACCCAGTGTAACCCTGGAGAGATAACAGATTTTCATCTAATTTCTTTCTCCATTATTCACATTGTGGACTCTCATCATACATGCATTTAACTATACCCATTCAACTATTTGTGCTACACGAAAAAAGAAAAACAAGAAAAAAATACTTTAAATAATGATGGCAGGATGCCTGCCTTTACATCCGTGTCCCCAGAGAATGCAATGAAGACTAAAAATTTGCTGTTCCTCAGCTAGTCTAAAGTCCCATTCACCTGTCAAAAGGTATCTTGCATAGCCAATTATGATCCAGCTCACCAAAAAAGTAACCTGTTCTTAAAGCTGGAGGAAAAACTGGCTGTTGGAATTGAAAAACAGTATGTCAGTTAAGAACCAGTTTTCAAACTGGTATCTTCCTAAAGGACGTTTTCAACAGTAATTTTGACTATACAGGATTTCTACCTTAAATGAGAATTTAGGCCCAAAGCCCCCACATAAAAGGTGATTTCACTTTACCCAGCTCTTTAGATTACGAAGAATTAGGAACCCAAACATTTGTCTTGTATATCAAAATAAGTGAATTAGTAATGCATATTCATCCTATTTCACAATGGGAAAAAGCAGAGCAACAGGGATGCTGTTAGAAGAAGGCACACTTGGGGCGCCTGGGTGGCTCAGTCAGTTATGCATCTGCCTTTGGCTCAGGCCGTGGTTCTGGAGTCCCAGGATCGAGCCCCACATCGGGCTCCCTGCTCAGAGGGGAGTCTCCTTCTCCCTCTCTCTCTGCTCCTCCCCACCCCCATGCTCTCTCTCTCTCTCTCTTGATCACTCTCTCTCTCAAATAAATAAAATCTTTTTAAAAAAGAAGAAAGCATGCTAGACACATATGGGAACTGTTCCATGACTTATTAAAAATGTAGTAAAAGTCTGTCATGTGGGGCGCCTGGGTGGCTCAGTTGGTTAAGCATCTGCCTTTGGCCCAGGTCATGATCCCTGGGTCCTGGGATAGAGCCCCACATCAGGCACCCTGCTCAGCGGGGAGCCTGCTTCTCCCTCTCCCTTTGCCCCTCCCCCTATTCGAGCTCTCTTTCTCTCTCTCAAATAAATAAAATCTTAAAAAAAAAAGTCTGTCATGTAATCAAAAGCAATCCTTAACATTGGTTCTCAGTAGAAAAAAGAAAAAACAGTGAGTTCTGAGATGAGCCATTACCAGAGTACAAAACAAAGGCACGAGTGGAAAGAATACCCTACCGACAAAAACTGTCTAACCCCAGGTCCTTTACTGGCATGCTGTTGCTTACTCTCCACACGTTTCCTTTTCTGTAAAAAGAAGGGACTAATCTATCACCTGTGACAATTCACCATTATTGTTTTCCAGTCTCACACTTCCATTATTTCAGTGTCCAACTCACAAATTTCTTGTGAGGAAAATAGGTAGAAACTAAATAAAATAGGAGTCGATTAATCTAGCTTGCTATCAGAGGTAGAACTGTCTTTCATATCACCACCCAAAAACAGTTAACAAATATTTTTATTTTTTTTCAAGATTTTATTTTTTTTAAAGATTGTATTTATTTATTTTAGTGAGAGAGAGAGAGAGCATGAAAGGGGGGAGGGCCAGGGGGAGAAGCAGACACCCCACTGAGGGGGAGCGCGATGTGGGGCTCGATCCTGGGACTCTGGGATCATGACCCAAGCCGAAGGCAGACGCTTAACTGACTGTGCCACCCAGGTGCCCCTTCAAGATTTTATTTTTAAGTAATCTCTACACCCAACCTGGAGCTCAAACTTACAACCCCAAGATCAGGAGTCACATACTCCACCAACTGAGCCAGACAGGCATCCTCAAATATTTTTATTTAAAACTTCTGAGAAGGTCTACATACATCATCAAGTTCCACATCATGTAATCGGTAAATTCTACTTTACATAGTTAACTCACTTTTCTCAGCAATTCAATTTCTTACCTAGCTAGTAACTGAGTATCAACAGATCATTTAAAAGCTAGATCCACAGGGAGTAAGTGAGAGAGTCAGCAAAACAGAATTTTCAGTTAAGAGATTGATTACACCTCAATTCATACACATACACAAATAGACTTTAAACACAGGGTACTTTTTTTTTTTTAAGATTTGATTTATTTATTTGACAGAGAGGGAACACAAGGAGGGGGAGTGGGAAAGGGAGAAGCAGGCTTCCCGCTGAGCAGGGAGCCCAGTGCAGGACTCGATCCCAGGACCCTGGGATCATGACCTGAGCCGAAGGCAGACCCTTAACGACTGAGCCACCCAGGCGCCCCTGGATTGATTTCTTTAAATGTGGATCACTGGTTCTTCAAAGACCAAAGAGTTTTCATCCATCTCTAGATTATGCCTTAACAACTTCTTTTTTTTTTTTTTTGTAAGATTTTATTTATTTGAGAGAGAGAGTGTGCACGTGAGCACGTGTGAGCGAGTGTGTGCACAGAGGGAGAGGGAGACGCAGACTCCTTGCTGAGAAGAGAGCCCGACTGGACTGACGTGGGGCTCCATCCTAGAACTCTGGGATCATGACCTGAGCCTAAGGCAGACGCTTAACTCACTGAGCCACCCAGGCGCCCCAGTGCCTTAACTTCTTAAGCCATCAATTTTCTAAGCTCATTTATAATTTAGTTTCAGCTGTGATTTCCTGAAGTTTCTCTTAAAAATTTTTGCTTTACTGTTTCACCAAGCATAAGAGATGGAATCCTTATTTACATGTCAATTATAATAATGTGATTCAGTTTGCTAAGTTAAATGTAAGGTAGTGCAGGCAAGTTGCCTAATTTTGTCTGGAGCACTTAAATTATTTGAAAGAATAGACTAGGGGCACCTGGGTGGCTCAGTCAGTTAAGCGTCTGCCTTTGGCTCAGGTCATGATCCCAGGATCCTGGGATCCAGCCCCGTATCGGGCTCCCTGCTCAGCGGGGAGTCTGCTTCTCCCTCTACCCCTACCTCCCCACCCCACTGGTGTGCACACAAAAATAAATAAAATCTTTTAAAAAATTTGAAAGACTAGACTAACCTAACAAATTCTCAGTTAAAATAGATTTTTATTTCATGGATCCTTTTGATATGAAAATAAGCTTTTTATAGTTATTACCACTGCCTTAGAGTTCATTGATGAATAAATTTTAGCTAACCCATGGTTGTTTTCTGTTCAGTTTTTGGTGAGAACAGAATAAAGTGTTTAATTTAGTTAGGTTCAGAAACATCTTAATGTGTTTTTTTTTCCCTGAATCCTTTCTTACCTCTGATACAGCCCATGGTGAATGACCTTTTCTCATGTTCCCTTAAAAGTTGCGGTAATTACCAATTATTTTGGTACATAAGAGTTGTGATTTTTATAGGCAGGCAGGCAGGAAGGAAGCTTGGTTAGGGCCTCTTGGTTATGCCCTCAGGACTGTGGTGGCAAATTTAACTCTTCAGTATTTTTTTAGTTCCTGTATGTGCCAAGCACAGGGCTAGATGTTGGATATATGTTGATGAATGAGTTTTGCCATCTTGAAGGTAAACAGTCTAGCAGGTGAACACAGTGCTCCTGCACTGTACAAGTCCTGAAGACACCATTCACACTGTATTCTTTGGAATGTGGCCCTGTGGTGTGGGCTTTAGTGTCTCAGTTGAAAAAAGTTCAGAATCTCTATCCCATGCAAGTTAATCCGTATCTTTATCTTATCAGGCAAGGCCCTTCATCATAATCTGATCCTGTCCCATGTTTTTAGCTCCATTTCTAGCTGTTCCCTAGAGGTTACCCTGTGCTCTAGCTGGTTTAACTTGTATTCGTGATATTTTCTAGGATTTCTCACCTTAGTACTTTTTTTTTTAGTTTTTATTTTAATTCTGGTTAGTTAACATACAGTGTTATATTAGTTTCAGGTGTACAATATAGTGATTCAGCAGTTCCATACATCATTTGGTGTTCCTCATGGCAAGTACACTCCTTCATGCCCATCACCTCTTTAACCCATCCCCCCAGCCTCTTCCTCTCACCTCAGTACTTCGGCATGTGGTAATTCCTCTGCTTGGATTCCATCCCTCTGTTATTTTCTCTCTTTTTGCTGCCTGTTTGCCTGATGAACTTCACACCTTTCAGGTCTTAGATCAAGGGATATAATCTCCAGCATTTAGCACAGTACTTGGCACATGTAGACAGTGACTTTTTTTTTTTAAGATTTTATTTATTTATTTGAGAGAGAGAGAGCACAAGCAGGGGGGAGGGAGGGGCAGAGGGAGAGGGAGAAGCAGGCTCCCCACTGAGCACGGAGCCCAATGCGGGGCTCGATCCCAGGACCCTGAAATCATGACCTGAGCCGAAGGCAGACACTTAACTGAGTCACCCAGGCGCCCCAGACATTGACTTTCTAAAACATGACTTTTTATGAAATCAGAAGTGGTGATAAGCCATAATGATTTTTGCTAAATGCTAATTTAATATTTACAGATTTATCCTGAATTATTAGGACACTTGGGCAACACTGCTTTTTTTCAACTAATTTGCCTTTTCCTAAATCAAGCAATGGTATAGAGTATATTTGAAGATCCTACCTGGCTAGGATAAGGACAGTTTTAAGTTCATTGGAGAACATGTTAGTGAGACTTTCCAGAATAATGAAAAATTGGTCATAAATGGTCTCTCAGCTGAACCGAGCTTTTCAGTCCGAGAATGGGTGACCCAAAGGATGGCAGTAGCACTAGTTCCAGCTGTTTGTGCCGGTAGTGCCCAGTGCTGCTGCGGTGAGAGCCCTTGAGGGCAGCCCAGGCAGGAATACTCCAAGACTGTTCCATGGTAAAACTGCGATGCCCACTCGCCACATCTCCTCCGTACTTTTTTTGTTTTGTTTTGTTATTTGGAGATTTATCTTCTATTTCTCAGCTTTGAGAAGTTATAATTTATTTATGTATTTTTTTTTAAAGATTTTATTTATTTATTTAATTGACAGAGGGAGAAACAGCGAGAGAGGGAACACAAGCAGGGGGAGTGGGAGAGGGAGAAGCAGGCTTCCCGCCGAGCAGGGAGCCCGATGCGGGGCTTGATCCCAGGACCCGGGGATCACGACCTGAGCTGAAGGCAGTCGCTTAACCAACTGAGCCACCCAGGCGCCCCTAACGTATTTATGTATGTATTTCTGAACAGAATGACTCTTGATGAAGAAGTAGTGGTTGATACTGAAGAACGTAGTGTTGTAGATGGAGGGTGTGCAGGGTTACATGAAGTCACCATGGGACCTGGGAGAGAGGGTACTGGGAGAGTTGGAAAAGCATTGGGATGAATATGGGAGCCTGCCAAAGACAAAATGTACTTGGTTGTGAAATTTAACCCAGAAAAACAGGAAGGATTTTACCCTTCCCTCACACCCCTTGTCTTGCTCTGTCTCGTTCATTCTCCTCCATTGCTGGGTGCTGGCCTGGTTCTCAACCTTTAAGGTTTTTAGTCTGTAAGTCCAACATTGTGGGACAAATGTTCTGATTCTTACAAGGAGAGACAAAGATGGGAGCTATCCTCTGCTGGACAGGAGAAGGGACAGTCAAAGCATGGTGGAGAATATACTTGACCAGGGTCTGGAAGGACTCGTAAGAGTTTTTCAACCAGACTGTTAGGGAAGGGCATTCTTGGCAGAAGGAACAATGTATGTGAAGGAATGGAGTCAAGAAACAGTAGCCCTTAGAGGAACTACAATTGTGTTCTATATAGATGGGATGTAAGGTTTGTAAGAGGTGAATGATAGCCATTGGTGAAAGGCAGGTGGTGTTGACAACTAGGAAGGGCCACATTCTGAAGAGTATTACATGTCTTCCACTTAGTTATAACTTTGCCTTGGAACCCAATTGGCCCTTTCTTCTACTTTACTTCCCCATGGTAGGGAAACACATAGTATTGTGCATTTTAAGACTTTTCAATTTTTTTTTTAAAGATTTTATTTATTTGTTTGAGAGAGACAGGGAGAAAGAGCATGAGCAGAGGGGAGAGGCAGAGGGAGAGGGAGAAGCACACTCCCCGCCGAGCAGAGAGCCTGAACCGGGACTCGATCCCAGGACCCCGAAATCACGACCTGAGCCGAAGTCAGATGCTCAACTGACTGAGCCATGCAGGTGCCCCTAGACTTTGCAGTGTCTTGCTAGTAAGAGGATTGTTCAATTTGCTTAATCCAGTGTATTTCTTCAATTTATATGAGCAGGGGATGCCTTTTTAAAATTTTTATTTTTATTTTATTTTATTTTATTTTTTAAAGATTTTATTTATTTGACAGAGAGAGACATAGCGAGAGAGGGAACACAAGCAGGGGGCGTGGGAGAGGGAGAAGCAGGCCTCCCCGCGGAGCAGGGAGCCCGATGTGGGGCTCGATCCCAGGACCCTGGGATCACGACCTGAGCCGAAGGCAGACGCTTAACGCCTGAGCCACCCAGGCGCCCCTAAAATTTTTATTTTGGAGGGGCTCTTACCAGTTTGGGAAATGCTGCTGCAGACAATGGGAAGCTATTTAAATTTCAAGCAGAGAAATGATCATGTATGGATTATATAATGATATGAATGAGGGAGACTAGAGAGGGCATCAGGACCCTGATGGGCAGTGCCAGTGGAGATAGGGCTTGGTGAAGTGGATGTGAGAAAGGTAGAAATGATGACTAAGTGCCTCCTTATGGATAGGAAGGAGTCTAGGATGACTTCCAAAATCCTGGCATGTAATTTTAGCAAATCATATTCATTTAAGGAGTAGAGGGAATTGTTCGTGTTAGGGGGTGGGTTTGGAAGAAAGATAAAATGAATCTATTGAATTTTAGTTGTATGTAAACATGTATGGTTGATGTTTAAATCTGTGGGTCTGAAGCTGGAGAGAGATTAGTGCCGAAAATACTGATTGGCAGCTATTGGTAGCTTTCACCATAGATGGGTCAGTGGAGCCCCTCTTGGCCCTTTGTGTTGTTATAAGAGAGAAGGCCAGAGAATATTAATAATTAAGTAGTGGGCAGAGGATGTGGAGGCTTGGGGAATATTAATAATCAAGAAGTGGGCAGAGGAAGTAAAAACTTGATTACCTGGCTGCCTGCCCCATGACCCAGGCTACTGTAATATGAAGTATAATTTAGCAGAATTGTGGGAGGTAAAAAGGTCATTGTGGGCCATCTTGGGAACCTAGTCAGTACTTCAACTACATTTGACTTTCAAATGAATTTTTGAGAAATAGACGCTTGAAAGATGGTGCTGTCTGCATGCTAATTCCTTAATTTGTTGGTAAGGCTTTTTGATATAAAGTCACCCCATGCTTGACTTTGTGGGAAAGTAAAAAATGCTAATTTTGGTCAAGTGAAGATTATTTTTTTTCCTGTTTTTAAAAGATGATATCGATTGAAAACTGGTAAGTAAAGTAGTGAAGGCCTGTAAAAGTGTTTTGTAAACTAAAAATCCCTGTATAAATGTCAGTTACTTTTGTTATGTCTGGCATAGTACCCAAATGCATTGATTTTTTTTTTTTTAAATCCTGGATAGTGGATTACAGAATGACCATAGGAAATGAGAAAGTTCAGATTTCTATGATGATTGTACCATGAGTAAGGCCATTATCCTCTTCAACAGCAATTTAAAGTGTGTTTTTGAAATATTTGTTGAATGCAGATGTTAAGGGCTTTGCACTTCCTTTCTATGCTGAGTCAACATGGGTAGGTTTCAAATTGGGGAAAAGGAGTAAAAGTGGAAAAACACAAATTCACATAATTTTAAAATGATCGAAGTACGTGCCTATCAATTATAATTGTAAATTAGCAGGATTGCACTTTTTTTTTTTTAAAGATTTTATTTATTTATTTGAGAGAGAAAGAATGAGACAGAGAGAGCGTGAGAGGGAGGAGGGTCAGAGGGAGAAGCAGACTCCTCGCCGAGCGGGGAGCCCGATGTGGGACTCGATCCCAGGACTCCAGGATCATGACCTGGGCTGAAGGCAGTCGCTTAACCAACTGAGCCACCCAGGTGCCCAGGATTGCACTTTTTGTACAGAATAGCTTCCTAGTGATTTCGTGCTTCCTTTGTGGTCAGGTTCAGGTCTTCATAATGTCTGGAAGAATAAAATGTGAACCATAGTGTAGTACAGATGATGAGTAAAACTAATTTTGCTTTCTTGCCAGCACAATACAGTAATCCTGAAGTGAACCATGCTGAGTTAATAAAGAAAAATTATTTTGGGTTTTGCTGTTAATAAGTAAAATGAACATCTCTGGATTCTGTGTGTAACTTCTTAACATACTACTTAAGACTTAGAATATAATTTTCTGTAATGTTTTCTTCCTGCTCCCCCCCCTTCTTGACTATTCCTTACCCACCCCCACCCCTTCTCCTCCAAGCCCTTCCTCTGCACCTTGCTGCTCTGTTTGGGTACCTGTCTGTGCACACTATTAATTTTTGTTTCATAATGCAGCTACAGTGTAATCTTTTTGAATACCTTTAATCAACAATTTCAACTCAGCACTGTACTACCAACAAAGTACTATGCTCAGCTGAAATGACACAGTACTATGAAAAGTGAGACCAACTTCAAGCAGCGCAGGCAAGGACCACTGCATAATGATGGTCATCTGCCAATAGCAACTATAAGGTTTTATCTAAACTATATCCTGGTTTCTGTGCAAACATGTGGATAGTATGAGTCTCAGAATTGATGACTTGAAATTTTATTTATTATTATTATTAGTTTTTGCAGTAAGCCCTACACCCAGTGTGGGGCTTGAACTTAAGACCCCAAGTTCAAGAGCCACATGCTCCAGGCATGCTCTACGAACTGAGCCAGCCAGGTGCCCCTGAATGTTTAAATTTAAATTTTATTTATTTATTTATTTTTAATTTAAATTCAGTTAGCCAACATACAGTACATCATTAGTTTTTGGTGTACTGTTCAGTGATTTATTAGTTGTGTATAATACCCATTGCTCATCACGTCATGTGCCCTCCTTAATGCCCATCACCCAGTTACCCCATCCCTCCCCTAAATTTTAATTTTAAATTGCTGATTGAAATGTCAAACAAGTTATTAGGGATTTGGATTAACAGTATTACATTTTAGAAAAAATAATCACTAATTTGCATTAAAATGGAAGAAACATTCATTCATATATTACTTAACAAAAATACTTATCTTCTAAATTTAAAAGTGTAGCTTTTATTTGGGCAGTTAAGCTCACTTACCAATTTGGGTTGTTTATACAAGCTGTTATTAGAACTCTAGATTTGTCAATTCCTTACTGTATTAAATGCCAAACACTTTCTTTAGTGCTTGCTTTAAAACTTGTTTCAGTTAGGTTTTTCTGCTTGTAAGTACTCCTCTCTACCCCCAAAGCACAAAACTCATATTCTCTATTTCATGAGTTTGAAGAAACAGTTAATGGTAACATGTATGTATATGTACATGTGACATGGCTTTCTAATTGGGATTGTTGGATCAAAGTGTGGGAGTATTAAATTCTAATATACTGTTGGTTTTCCAAAAAGGTAGTACAGATTCACTCTCTCTTTTTTTTTTTTCCCTTTTCTTTTGGAGGGGGCAGTGGGGGAAGGAGAGACAATCTTAAGCAGGCTCCACATCCAGCATAGAGTTTGATGTGGGCTTCAATCTCACGACTGACCCTGAGATCATAACCTGAGCCTAAATCAAGAGTCGGACGCTTAACCAGCTGAACCACACATGTGCCCCCAGACTCACTCTTAACAGCAGTGTATAAGGGTGCTCCTTTTTTTTTTTTTTTTTTTGCAGTTTAATGGGCAAGTAGTGTTTTACCACATAATCTTATACTTTACCTCATCTTGTTCTCTAATAGGTTCATGTGCTCTTTAATTGTTACTCTTCTCCCCTCCCTTGCTTCACAACATTATAAGATCCCTAAATTCTAATTTTAGACAATTGTGAACTTGGGAGTAATCTTTGTAAAGGCAATAATAACATACCTGCCTTCTCCCCCCTCCATCACCATTATCATTTGTTTTGTGTTTGTGTCTTATTTTTCCATTGAGACACCTGAAACAGAGGCTGTATTATTTAGCCAACTCCTGCTTTCCCAGATAAGTACCTCCAGTCATACTAAACAAAAAAATCTTAAAACTTCCCATAATCACTTTTGATCATCAGCTTTTCTATTAAGGCTACTGAAAACTGGGGCGCCTGGGTGGCTCAGTCGTTAAGCGTCTGCCTTCGGCTCAGGTCATGATCCCAGAGTCCTGGGATCGAGTCCCACATCGGGCTCTCTGCTCCACGGGAAGCCTGCTTCTCCCTCTCCCACTCCCCCTGCTTGTGTTCCTGCTCTCACTATGTCTTTCTCTGTCAAATAAATAAATAAAATCTTAAAAAGAAGAAAACAAAGGCTACTGAAAACTGTCAGCCGTTTTCCTTACCAATGTTGGAACATCACCTGGTGGTGAAAGAGTGCAACAGCAAGATGCGTACAGAGGCAATACTTAATGTAGGTAAAAACTTTCATGGTTGGAATGAATCATACAGACTATTAGAACTGTCTCATTTCAGTGGAGAAGAAATTGAAACCATGACAGGTGAAGGAACATGCAGAATAGTTCATGTTGAATTGTCTTTTAAAAACAAGTTAAAGCTGACTCTTGAGTTGTGTGCTTGTTCTTTTGTGTGTGTGTGTGTGTGTGTGTGTGTGTGTTTGGGGGTAAAGTTGTTTATCTCCTACAGTTCCTAGTATCGTAATGAACATGGCATATATGCTTACTTAACGCTTGTAGATGGATTAATTTTTTTTAGATGGATTAATTTGATTAAATAACTTAGGATTTGCTGCTATTTTATGCTGTGTCAATGGCTACTACTTTTCCTCAGTGGAGCCAAAATGTAGAGGGGATGTAAAAATAAATATAATCACATTGTCGCTTACTAGAAATGTATTTGTTAAGGGGGCCTTCAAAATGACCACTTTATCTTGCCTGGGGTAAAAAAAGACCTAATTAAGACAGATCCAGAGAATCTGGAGAATGGTTTGATAGAGCACCATGAAATGTTTTGCAGGTTCCTACAAGTTTCACACCCAAGGTTGGCCATGCATTGTAAAATTAGAAGTTTATACATATGCTCAGCCTACCTTCTTTCTTTAACTATTTTAAAATATTATTACATGTAGATGGTAAAAAACATTCAGAAAGCACTAAAGTCTCTCCCTTCACTCTCACTCTGCAATACACTGCCACCACTAGTAGCCACTGTCTCCATTTTTTTTGGTTTTTGATTATCTTAGGGGTAGATGCCAGTTTTCTTTCTAGGCCTTTTTGATTCTGCCTGTTTTGAATATTCAGTCTGTAGGACTGGTCTTATCGCAGTGATCCTATCTATTATTTCCTATTGCCTGCTGCAGCACTTTTCATAATAGATGCTAAGAGTTTGAAATCAGTTTAGCAGTTATAACACTTTTGTAACTCTCAGTCCTTGAATATGAAGTTTTGAAAAGTTATATACATGAGGAAGATTTAAGAGGAAATTTAAAAGTTTTAAGATCCAAGTAGCTTCAATAAATGAAAATCTCTGATTCATGTAAGTAGACATTTTAAAAATGCAAACACTTTATTATGTTGTATATAAAAGAATTTTTACACATTTCCATATTTACAGAGCAAAAGTTAAAACATAGATACCGGTTGTCATTTCAGACCTACTTTTTCCCATTTTTACTAATTAAATACTTTGCAATTGATTAATATCTCAAAGCCACTGTTTTGCCTAATGATGACACTCTTACCACATGGAGGTTTCTCTGAATAAAAGAGGGTTGATTTGTTAAATAGTGTATTTAGTAAAAGTGATAAAAACGTATATAAATAAGTACGCTGTAGTGTGGGCTAAGTTGAGCTCTTAATGTTTCTAATATTGATCCTAAGACAGATAATTACATTATTTTTCCTAATTATAACTTATTTTGTTTTAGCTATCGCATTGTTTTGTAACATACAAAAAAGTGTAATTATACAAAGACTGCACTTTACAAATGTAAATAGTCTTGGTTTGGTGTATATTGGATACAATGGTCTTCCTTAAGCCTAAACACAGAAACAAAAGCATGTATTATAAGAGAAAGTTCAAGATGGGAAGTGATAAAATGGGTATTCACTAGAGCTTTGTTAAAATTTAGCTGGTATCCTTGTAAAATTTCCATGTATTCATTAAATTATATTATGTCATTCTTATTGTTAGGAGCTGACTTGAAGTGTTAAGTTTTGCCCTCATAAAGAGTTGTGACAGTTTGGTTTCTGTAGTTAGGAGATTTGAGTTTTTTAAAAACTTCTTTTACACAAATATCTGTATAGCTATTAAAATTGAGATTGTTCATTGAGTAGATTAAGGATTTTAGATGTATGATGGTACTTTTTATTTCAAAGGGAGAACTTGCTTTTTTTTTTTTTTTTTTTTTTAAGATTTTTAAAAATTTATTTGACGGAGAGAGACACGAGAGAGGGAACACAAGCAGGGGGAGTGGGAGAGGGAGAAGCAGGCTTCCGGCTGAGCAGGGAGCCGCATGTGAGGCTGGATCCCATCATGACCTGAGCGTAAGGTAGACGCTTAAGGACTGAGCCACCCAGGCGCCCCGGGAGAACTGCTTTTGAATTGCAGAAGGTTATCTTAGTTGCTGTGGATGCTACAGATTTGACAATGAAATAATATTCAGAGTGCTGGCTGAACTGTTTATACTTCAGGATCTTTAAAAAACCCTTTGCTAAGTGGTCCTTAAAGATGGGTTCGTCAAATTTTTATTTAACACGGGTAGGCATGTTTAAGTCTCAGGAAAAAAATCTAGAACTACAGAGCCAAGGATGATTCATTCTGTTTTTCAACAGGGCAGGGTATCCTAAAAAGTATTCTTCTTTTTTTAAAAGATTTATTTTTATTTATTTCAGAGAGAGAGAAAAAAAAAGAAAGTGCGCGCATGCGTTAGCGAGCAGCGGGGAGGGGCGGGGGTAGAAGGTCTTAAGGCGACTCTGCGCTGAGCGAGCTGGATGTTGGGCTCCATCCCATGACCTTGAGATCAGGACCTGAGCTGAAACCAAGAGTTGGACACTTGACTGCGCCCATCCGCGCACCCCAAAGTGACCCCCAAACCTAATGCAGTTTTAATTTCTAAAACTGCAGAGTATATGTTACAAACTTATAAAAAACATTATTTAAGAATTTCTTTTAGAATAACTTAGTTTTGTGAATTTTGAGTAATACATTTTTAATTTTAGTTTTTTACTTCCATCTCTCTGAACTTGGCAAATACTGAAGTAAAAAACTAAAAATGTGTTATTCAAAATAGCTTTCCTTGAAGTTTTACTCGAGTTTTGTGAAATTACCAACTTTGTAATTCTGGGTACATGTATGGAATATCCTTAAAACCTCCCACACACATACCATTATAAAACTCTTGTTCCAACTAATAAGAAATTCAGGTTTGAAGCAAAGATGGCTTAGAGGTTTGGGGATTTCTGTGCCTGTTGAGGCCAACTCCTCTTGTTTTAGGAAATGAGATATGACTAACTCTTATCCTAGAGCACTACAGATGATTCTTAGTAATTATATAATGTGAAAAAAAATAAGTAAACTTTCAAGAATTCGCATTTGATTTAGTGAGATTTATTCCTGATAGCTTGACTTGGTCTTGTGCTGCTGTTTTTACTCACACAAAAAATCATGTTCATTGTAAATGCAAGGAAGGGTTTGGTTAAGCACAATAGCCTATGAGCTCCTTGCTATTTAGATAACATCAAGGCTGAGGCATGCACTGTGGAATTGGGACTTGAGTGTGCTCACTAGATGTGACTTATTCAGTAGTAGCTCTACCAGTGGCACAAGGGTGTATCTTCTGAGAACCCATTTAAAGTCAGTGAATTTAAAAATCCTAAATTTTAATATCTTAATCATTTTGAAAGCAGTTCAAAAAGAGTCAAAACAATATTTGGCCGAAAATTCTCATCTGAATGGATTTTTATGCTTAGTTTTATTTTTATTAATAGCCAGCTTTTTGAAAGTGCTGCTGATACAGCAATTGGGAAGAATGATGATATAGTGCTTTTGGTAAGAAAAATTTCTTTAATTTGTTTCCTATGATCTAGAAATTGACTTGATTAAAAAACATACACTCCTGCAAGCTATGATAGTTATATTCTGAAAGTTAAATGGATTTTAGAAATTTGATATTAATGCTTCAAATGTTCTAATTAGATATATGGTAGAATAGCTTAATATGTGTTTTTATCTTTAATAGGCAATATAATTTAAAATGTTTATAGATTTTTATCCTTATAGAAATATTAGAGATTTTCTATTATGTACAAGTTTTTAAAATTTAAATATACATTTATAATATATATTTATTTTAAATGTAAGCTGTTGGAATTACTGTCTCATTGGATTTTATTAAAAGCTTATGTGAAAGTCTTGGTGAAGTCTTGATAATTTCCTGTGTGGTATAGTATGCTTAAAGAGAATAATAACTTGATGGTTTTTAGAGCAACTTTTTATTTAAATTATTTAAATTATTTTTAATGCCTCAACTTTGGTAAAATTTGGTAAGACAATAATTTGCCTTAAAAAGTAAGCTAAATTTTAGAGCAATAACACTTATAAAAAGAGTAATGAGATAAAATGGTCAAGAATTGAATTTATA
Organism: Halichoerus grypus; assembly: GCF_964656455.1. Classification (NCBI taxonomy): domain Eukaryota; kingdom Metazoa; phylum Chordata; class Mammalia; order Carnivora; family Phocidae; genus Halichoerus; species Halichoerus grypus. Next base: position 72,371,872 of record NC_135712.1, read on the forward strand.
AGAGTATGAAAAATAGATTGTTATAGGCAATGTATAAGCTTCTTTAAAAATTACTGCAGTATTTTTTTGCTGTGGTCACTTTTTAACTCTGGTAGATGAGTTCATAATATAGCTGTGTTAGACCGAGGTGAGCTCTGTCAAGATCTATTTGGGGAAAAGGTTTTAAATAGTTGTAAGTACATGAAGTTAATGAACACATTGAATATTAATGATAATTTTTCTAAAATTATAAAAACATGCTTATTCATCTAATACATTCTTCATTGAAAAATTAGGATTTACAAAAGTGGGGAAGTACATCTCTATTTCTAGGCAATGGATAAAAGACAAAAGTGAAGAAGAGTGAGAGTCAAAACTCAGCAGTAAGGGACTATGGATAATGCCTGGTATATGATAGTTGGGTCAGTGGATTTGGGATTTATAGAGGCAGAGTTCTCAAGATTTATGGACTTTGGTGCCAGTAATGAATATCTTCTGAAAATGTTTTTCTATCTAAAATCTTCAGATGGGTGACTTTTATTTAAAAACATTTTCTATTACAATTTTTACATGTTAAAAAACAGTAGGAAGATTAGTATAACGAACTCTCATGTACCTACTACACTCAGCTTTTAACTCAGCTGTGGCAGTTACTAACTTGTGGCTATCCCATGACTGATAAAGATAGAGGTTTTTTAATTTTTAAATTTTTTTATTTGGAAGTAAGTTCAAACCTGCAGAAAAGTTGATGTATTGGTGTAAAGTGTTCATTAAGTTCCTTGATTATACTTCTGATATCTGCAGAATCTGTAGTAATGTCTCCTCTCTTATTCCTGATATTGGTAATCTGTGCCTTCCCTCCCCCCCGACTTTGAGTCTGACTAGAAATAATCACTTTTGTTGATCTCAAAAAAAAAACAGCCTTTGGTTTCATTGATTTTACTCCATTTTACTGTTTTTTATTTTATTGATTTCTACTGTGAATTTCTCTTTGGGGCTTACTGTGGGTGTAATTTGCTGTTCTTTTTCCACTTTCTTAAGGTTGATGCTGAGGTCACGATTTTAGGCATTTCTTCTCTTCAGATTTTGGAATTTAGTGCTATAAATAATTTCTAAATACTGTTTTAGCTGCATCCCACAAATTTTGATATATCTTCATTTTTTATTCAGTTCAGAATATTTCATAATTTCCCTGTTGATTTCTGACTCACGGATTTTTTTAGAAGTGTATTTTGTTTCCAGATATTAAGGCTTTTCTACTTATCTTTTTGTTACTGGTTTCTAATTTAATTCCATTGTTTTTAGAACTTAACTTTATATGACTTGAATCTGTTTTATGTCCCGGAATGTGGTCTTTCTTGGTAAATGTTCTGTGCACATGTTAAAAGAATGTATATTTTGCTGCAGTTGAGTAGAGTGTTCTGTAAATATCAATTGGGACCAATTTGATTGATAATGTTCAGATCTTCTATGTCCTTTGTGTATTTTGAAGATCTGTTAAATATAGACATGTGTAGGATTATTGTTTTATGTCTATCAGTTTACCCCTTTGTCTTTATGAAATGACTTTATCCCTGGTAATATTCTTTTTTTTTTAAATCCCTGGTAATATTCTTTGCTTTGAAATCTATTTTGCCTGATATTAGTACAGTTATTCCAGCTTTAATTTGAATAGTACTTGCATGGTATATTTTGTTTTAACATTTAGCCTACTGTGCCTTTATTTTAGGTTGCATTTCTTATAGGCAACATATAATTGTAGCTTTGCCTTTTTTTTTTAAGATTTTATTTATTTATTATTTTAGAGAGAGAGCAGAGGGGGGCAAAGGGCAAGGGAGAGAATCTCAAGCAGACTCCCTAATGAGCATGGAGCCCAAAGCAGGGCTGAATCTTATGACCTTGAGATCATGGCCTGAGCTGAAATCAAGAGTCAGACACTTAACCAACTTGAGCCACCCAGGTGCCCCTGCAGCCTTGCTTTTGAAAAATAAAACCACAATCTCTGCCCTTTAATTACTGTTTAGACCGTTTATATTTAATGTGATTATTGATATTGTTAGATTTAAATCAGCCATCTTGCTATTTGTTTTCTCTTTGTCTAATCTCTAGTTTCCATTTTCCTCCTTTTTTTTCCCGCCTGTTACATCAGTTTAGTATTTTTTGTGGTTCCATTTAATCATCTTTGTTGATTTTTTTTTAGTTGTGACTCTGTTTTATTTGAATGGTTACTTTAGAGTTAATAGTGTACATCTCTAACTTACTAAAGTTTACCTGCAAGTAATACTAAACTCATTCACGTATAGTATAAGAACCTTAAAAGAGTATAGTTCCATTTCTTCCTGCTGTTTGTACTATTGTTACGTATATTTACCCACATATATACCATGTCTGATGCTTTTCATTCCTTTGTGGAGATCCATATTTCCATTTCCATTTTTCTACCTGAGGACTTCCTTTAACTTTTTTTTTTTTAATGGTGTAGGTTTGCTCATGATGATTTTTTTCAGGTTTTGTGTCTAAAAAAGTCTTTATTTCACCTTTGATTTTGGAAGATATTTTTGCTGGGTATAGAATTCTCTGAATATTTTTTTCTCAGTACTTCAAAGATGTTGCTCAGCTGTTCTCACCTGCATTATTTTTAGCAAGAAATCTGATGTCATTCTTATCTATCTTCGTTTGTATATGTAACACATCATTTTCCTCTGGATCCTTTTAAGATATTTTTCATCACTCCTTTTTTTTTTTTTTTTTTGAAAGATTTTATTTATTTGACAGAGAGAGCACAAGCAGGGGGAACTGCAGGCAGAGGGAGAGGGAGAAGCAGGCTCGCTGCTGAGCAGAGAGCCCAGCGTGGAACTCCATCCCAGGAGTCTGGGATCATGACCTGAGCCAAAGGCAGATGCGTAACCGATTGAGCCACCTAGGCGCCCCTCATCACTGCTTTTGAGCAGTTTGATAATGACATGCCTTGGTGTAATTTTTCATTGTTCATTTGCTTAGTATTGGATGCTTTGGATCTGTAGGCTTATAGTTTTTCATCTTATTTGGAAAAATTTTGGCCATTATATCATCACATATTTTTGGTCCTTCCTACCTTACACGTATATTAGGGTGCTTGAAGTTGTCTCATGGTGTACTGATGTTGTTATGTGCTTTTCTCCCCCTAGTCTTTTTTTCTGTTCATTTTTCATTTTGAATATTTCTATTATTTTGTCTTCAGGTTCATTAATTTTTCTTCTGCCATATTTAATCTGCTGTTAATCTCGTCTAGTAAATTTTTCGTCTCAGATACTGTACTTTTATAGTCAAGTTGGGTTTTTTTTATATCTTTCATGTCTGTACTTAATGTGTTCAGTCGTTCCTCTTGCGTTTTGAACATATGGACTACAGTTACAACAGCTGTTTTTTTTTTTTTTTTTTTTAAGATTTTATTTATTTATTTGAGAGAGAATGAGAGAGAGAGCACATGAGAGTGGGTAGGGTCAGAGGGAGAAGCAGACTCCCTGCTGAGCAGGGAGCCCGATGCGGGACTTGATCCTGGGACTCCAGGATCATGACCTGAGCCGAAGGCAGTCGCTTAACCAACTGAGCCACCCAGGCGCCCCAGAACAGCTGTTTTAATGTCCTTGTTTACCAGTTGTATTATTTGTGTCAGTTTTTGGTCTTTTTCTACTGATTAATTTTTCTCATTATGGGTTTTCTTTGCATACCTTTTAAGTTTTAATTGGATGTCAGATATTGTTCCTTAAGTGGGACTAGATATTTTGTGTTCTTATAAATTCCTTGAGCTTTATTTTGTGAAGCTGTTATTTGGGAACAATTTATTATTTCATTTTTTTTTTTTTTTTTTTTAAGATTTTATTTATTGGGACGCCTGGGTGGCTCAGTTGGTTAAGCATCTGCCTTCGGCTCAGGTCATGATCCCAGGGTCCGAGGATTGAGTCCCGCATCGGTCTCCTTGCTCAGCAGGGAGCCTGCTTCTCCCTCTGCCCTCCCACTCCCCCTGGTTGTGCTTCCCGCCCTCTGACAAATTAATAAAATCTTAAAAAAAAAAAAAAGATTTTATTTATTTGAGAGGAGAGAGAGCACACATTCTGGGGGAGAGGCAAAAGGAGAGCGAAAAGCAGATCCCCCATGGAGCAGGGAGCCCGACATAGGGCTGGATCCCAGAACCCTGGGATCATGACCTGAGCCAGAGGCAGCTGCTTAACCTACTGAGCCACCCAGGCACCCCTATTATTTCATGTCTTAAGAGTTTTGTTAGGTAGGACCAGAGTAGCTTTTAGTTTAGGGCTAATTTGATCCCACTACTGAAGCAACACCCCTCTGAGTGCTCTTCCTGAATCCTTGTGATTAATGAGGTTTTCCACTGTGGGTTAGTAGGAACAGGCATTCTTCTCAGCTCTGTGTAAGCCCTGATGAGTTTTTCCTCTTAATCCTTTTGGTTGGTGCTTTCTCTGGCCTTCAATAGTTTCCTCACATACGTGCGCCGATCAGTACTCAGCTGAAGACTTGAGGGGGACCATCTTGGATATTTTCGGTGTTCTTTCTCTGTACAGATCTCTTTACTGATAATCTGCCTTGCAGACCTGCCTACTTTGGTGTCTCCCCAGACTCAGTCAACAATAGCTGATCTTTTCTGCAGGGAAAGAGGTTGGGCTTGCTCATTCTCCCAGTAGTCTATAGCAGTAGGTTATGGCCCTTGAGAATAACTGACACCTCAAGTCATACTGATTTGATGAATCAGGCTTACCATGGTGGAATGACTCCAGTAATATGCTTCATAGCTGTAATACTACCCTAGACTGAGAAGCAATTTTTACTAAATTCCTCACAGGGTTTTGTATGATGATGTGGCTTGTTTTGGAGATGTTGGACCAGATACCTCTAAGACTTCATTTCCAAGATGGCGTGTGTGTGTGTGATATGTTACATATATTATTAATATATGTAATATATGTAACATAACTTTCATATTACACACACACATATGTATATGTAATCAAAGTTTTGTGTTTTATTTCTGTAGAAATGCCACTCAGCCCTGACCCCCATCTCCAGGGCTACCAGAAGGTACAGAAGCTTTGAGTGCTGGTGCAGGAAGCATCAGTATTTTTTACTGGTCATTTTGTTGATGATATAAATCAAGAGATTTCAGTACTCTTATATATGGATTTGTTTAAATTCTGCAATTGGTTTTACTTGGCTATTTAACTCATTTCATGTAAACATTAAATAACTATGGCTGTCTTAGCACAAAATCTTCCTTACTTCATTTATTCAACAACTACTTTCTGAGTGTCTGTCATGTGTCAGACATGTGCTACACACTGGATAGACAAGTAGAAGGATGGCTGGCATCTGGAATGAGAGAGGTATAATATTCCCACTGTGTTCTGCAGAGATCAGCCTAGCCTACAGCAGTGGTTATTTGGTCTCAGACATTTTTATATTCTTGAAAATTATTGTGACCTCTGAAGAGCTTTTGTTTATGTGAGTTATATCTGTTGATACCATATTAATTAAAACTGATATATCTTTAAGCATATTAACTCAGTATTAATAAACCATAACAGTAATAAGCTTATTACAGATTAAATAATACTTTTCTGAAAAATATCTATTTTCCAAAAACAACAAAGATCACAAGGAAACTGACATTGTTTTATATTTTGCAAATCTCTTTAATGTGTGGCTGAATGTCTAATATTTGAAGCTAGTATCTTTTTAAAAAGATTTTATTTATTTATTTGAGAGAGAGAGACAGAGTGAGTGAGAGAGTGCACAAGCCAGGGTGGGGAGAGGCAGAGGGAAAAGCAGACTCCCTGCTGAGCAGGGAGCCTGATGTGGGGCTTGATCCCAGGACCCTGGGATCGTGACCTGAGCTGAAGGTAGACGCTTAACGAACTGAGTCACCCAGGTGCCCCTCCAGTCTCCTTTTTTAATACAGGAAAAAAATTTGTCAATGAGCTCAATGAATTTTCTCCTAGACAAGCATCATGGGTAGTCAAACAATTAGAAGATTGCTTAGTGGACTTGGAATCAGAATGGGGGAGTGATCTCTAATAAGGGTACACCTGCTTTAGGAATTGACTCTTGGCCAGGGATTACCATTCATGTAAAAGGTGCTCAGTAAATATCTGTTGGATGATTAATTTAATAATTATGGAGAGGTTTTGGGGTTGGTTTCACTGCTGGTGCTTTACCTTTTCACTATCCTTCAAGGAATAAATTGAGTTGTGTGAAGCACTTTTACCTCAAGATGGTTAAACTAGATTTGTTATCTGAGTCTGGGGAATGAAAAGGGAAGATTATGTAGTAGTTTCTCGCAGAACTTAAATTGTTTTGTACCAAGGCTATTGCTAGTATAAGTTAATTGATGAAATATGCCAGGTTTTGTGATAGTATGTGTCAGAAGAACTAGCACACTATTGAAAGTGTAATTAAAACCAGTCAGCACTTTAGTGAGTACTTAAATATCAGTTAAACTTTGATACACATATCACAACAAAGTCTTACAGTATGAAGTTACATAGTCTACTAAAATACAACAGAATTCCCTAATTGTTCTTCTTTCCCCTCAGTTGTCTTCAGCTGTTCTGAAGCACAAGACCTATCAAACCACTGTAGATATGGACAAAGAAGAAAGGAAGACTATCAACCAGGGTCAAGAAGATGAAATGGTAGCCGGTTTTTATAACTTATTTGTCAAGTGTGAAGAATTTATCTTTGTAATTTATTATTCCAGGGAAGTAGAAAAGTACACGAAACAACAACAAAACACTAAATCAATGTGCTTTCCTCATCCCAACTGCATTTTTTAATTGGGATTATGTAACATCTCTATTTGTTGGTTTTAGTATAATTCCTGTTTGACTATGAACTGTAATACTTAGAGGAGAGTAGTATACTTTATTTGATAATTTAAGAAGTTAATTTAGCTAATGTTTTAAATATAATCCCAAATGTAAGATTTCTAATTTTGATTTATAAAAAATGTTTAAAAGCTTAATAAAAAAAACAACTTTTCAGCTCTTTGTGTGTAGAAGGGGGGAGATAAGGTTGTCAGGTATAATATAAGACACCCCATTAAATATGAATTTCAGATAATCAAGGAATAAATTTTTTTATATAAGCATGTCCCCAAATATAGCATAGGGCAAGCAAAATTAATTTTTTATGGAAATTTAAATTTAGGCCCTCTGCATTTTCATTTGCTAAATTTGGCGACCCTTGTTGGTTTATGGGGGGGGCAGTAAACTGAAACAATTGAAATAATTGGCCTCAAGAAGTCAAATTGATCAGTCACAGTGGTATTGAGACAATTAGCTAATCATTCGGGAGAAAAAGTTAAAACTTACTTCGTCTAAATGCAGTGTTATATTATGGCTTATGTCCTGGAACAGAAATAAGACAGTGGAAAAACTAGTGAAATTCTAATAGAGACTAGGTTTAGTTAATAGTAATGTACCAGTGTCAATCTCTTGATTTTGACAAATGTACCAAGTTAGCAGGGTAAACCAGAGGAAGGGTATACAGAGAACTTTCTGCAAATCTAAAATCATTCCAAACTTAAAAGTTTATTTAAAAAAAAAAGCCTACCTTTTATATGATAAGACTGTTAATACTTATCGGGAAAACAAAAAATTTTGGCAGTTACCTCTCCTATCATTTGATATTCAATTGTGTGATCACCATGTCCATGCAGGAGATTTATGGCTATAATTTGTGTCGCTGGAAGCTTGCCATAGTTTCTCTAGGAGTGGTTTGCACTGGTGGCTTTCTCCTCCTCCTCCTCTACTGGATGCCCGAATGGCGGGTGAAGGCGACCTGTATTAGAGCTGCAATTAGAGACTGTGAAGTGGTGCTGCTGAGGACTACTGTAAGTCCTTGTATTTACTGGGAGCTGATTATTCAAAAAGTAATATAATGCTTTTGTGTGTACTTGGTTCAAAATAATATATGAGGAGAATATCACTGATGGATATAATCAGTAATACTAATCCTAAAAGCATTTGTGTTCTAAGTGATAGTGATTAGAATATAAAAGAATCCTAACGATGATTGTATCAACCCCTTCCTTTTATAATTCTTGATGCACTGAGAGATTAGATGCTTGTCTGTCAAGGTCACCAGCAAGTTTGAGGACTGTATCAGATCTGTTACTCACTAGACCAGCTGCCTTTCTACTATGTGATGTTGCTGCTTCCCTGTTTTGTTTTTTTTTTTTTTATCTTAATTGGAAGCATTTTATCAGAGGCTTTAAATTTTTTTCCCCCTTTTTTTTAAAGAAATTGTTTTTTATTGAGGTATGATTGGCATATGACATTATATTAATTTCAGGTATACAACATAATGATTCAATATTTGTGTAGATTGCAAAATAATCACCACAATAACTGCAGTTAACATCTGTTACCATACACAGTTAACAGAAATTTTTTTTTCATGTGATGAGAACTTTTAAGATCTATTCTCTTAGCAACTTTCAAATACACCCTACAGTATTGTTAACTATAGTCACCATGCTGTATGTTAGATCCCCAGGAAGTTTATATCTTTTGACCTTTACCCATTTCACCCTCCCTCAACCCTTACCTCTGGCAACCACTTAATCTGTTGTCTGTATCTATGAGTTCGTTTTGGGTTTTTTTTGTTGCATATATATTTTAATTGAAGTAGAGTTGACATAAAATATTAGTTTCAGGTAGACAACATAATGACTTGACATTTATATATATTATGAAATGCTCACCACAGTAAGTGTAGTGACCATCTGTCACCATTCAAAGTTATTATATTACTATATTCCCTGTGCTGTACTCTTCATCCCCATGACCTAATTCTGTTATGCTGGAAGTTTGTACCTTTTTTTCCCTTTCACCTATTTCACCCATTCCTCCTTCCCCCTCCCTTTTGACAACTACCAGTTTGTTTTCTGTATTTATGAGTCTATTTCTGTTTCTGTTTCTTTTGTTTTTGGTATTTGTTTTGGTTTTTGTTTTGTAGTATTTGTCTTTTTCCTTTTGACTTATTTCACTTAGCATAATACCATCTAGGTCCATCCAGTTGTCCCAAATGGCAAGATTTTATTCTTTTTTTTTTTTTTTTTTAAGAGTTTTTATTTATTTGAGAGAGAGAGAAAGAGAGAGAGCGAGCGAGCACATGAGAGGGAGGAGGGTCAGAGGGAGAAGCAGACTCCCTGCTGAGCAGGGAGCCTGATGCGGGACTCAGTCCTGGGACTCCAGGATCATGACCCGAGCCAAAGGCAGTCGCTTAACCAACTGAGCCACCCAGGCGCCCCAAGATATTATTCTTTTTCGTGAATGAGTGGTATTCCATTGTAAATATATATACCACATCTTCTTTATCTATGTATCAGTGGGCACTTAGCTTGCTTCCCTATCTTCTTGGCTCTTGTAAATAATGCTGCAGTAAACATAGGGGTGCATATATCTTTCTCAATTTGTGTTTTTGCTTTCTTTGGGTGAATACCTGCAAGTGGATTACTGGGTCTCAGTATTTCTATTTTTAATTTTTTGAGGAACCTCCATATTGTTTTCCTTAGTGGCTGCACCAGTTTCCATTCCTACCAACAGTGTACCAGGGTTCTCTTTTCTCCACACCTTTACCAACACTAGTTATTTCTTGTCTTTTTTGATACTAGCCATTCTGACTGATGCAAGGTGATACCTCACTCACGGTGGTTTTGATTTGCATTTCCCTGATGATTCATGGTATTGAGCATCTTTTGTCACTTGGCCATCTTTATGTCTTCTTTGGGAACAGGTCTAGTCCATCCTCTGCCCATTTTTTAATTGGGTTTTTGTTGTTGTTACTGAATTAATATGAATTCTTTATATATTCTAGATATTAGCCCCTTATCAGATATATCTTTTGCATGTATCTTCTCCCATTCAATAGGTTGCCTTTTCATTGTGCTGATGGTTTCCTCAGAGGCTTTAATTTCTAGTCTCAGTATGTTGATGGTTAAATTAAGAAATTACTCATGATCTTGCATGGGATATTGTATTAGTGAAGTATGTCATAAAATGGTGAGCAATGGAAAGCATTTATACATCTTCATGTATAGAATTTATACATCTTCATGAAATGGTTTAACATTTAGTGAGTAGGAAGTGATGCTTTCTCAGAGACAAATCAATAATATGTAAAGAATGGGAATTAAAAATGTATATAGGCAGTTATGCAATATACATAATTAACTTTTTATCCCTTTCTCTCTTGTAAGGATGAATTCAGAATGTGGTTTTGTGCAAAAATTCGCTTTCTTTCTCTGGAAACTCACCCATTTTTGAACCCCAAATCTGTGACTAATAAAGTTTCAAATGGCCATGCTGTTCATCTAACTGAAAATTTGGCTGAAGAGAATAGGCATGAAATGAGTAAATATTCACAGACTCAACCACAGCAGGTATTGTGATCTTAATGTCAAAGTTTCTTTGAAAACCAGAATTGTTACATTTTATGCCATCATAGCGATAATTTTGTGCATGCAGTTATTTTTGTTTGGGATAAATTCATATACATATAAAATATTTATTACTATATAAAACACACTTTAGGTACACTAGAAGAAACAGATTGCATTTGTAGTGATCACTTTAATTTTAATAGATAGTAGATTTGTGTTAGTAAACTTAATCATAAACAAGTGATGATAATGCTTTTTGATGTAACATTTATGTGTGTTCTACAGGTCCGTTATTTCACCCACCACAGTGTAAAATACTTCTGGAATGATACCCTTCACAATTTTGATTTTTTAAAGTAAGTATTTTTCTTTTGTTTGGATTATATTATGAATGTCTTGAAAATGTTCTAGATAAAAAAGAATTCATTGTAGTGTTACATGAAATCAGAGGTATTTATTGCGTAACTTTTATTCACTTATTAACAGCTCTCTAGTGTTACTTGAATACTTATTAACCATTTTAAGATAAATCCTACTTGTAACTTGTACCTTGGCAAAATTTACATTAAAGTTTGAAACAGTATGATTCTCCAAATCCACTCTGAGTCTGAGTTCTTTTCTTTTTGTGGGTTCATCTCAAAGTGAATTTCAAGTACACTTTATAGCCTGTCAGAATATCTGAATTCTCATTTCCCAACTTGCTGACAGTTCCATCTATTTATCCTTGAGGGATGGAGTAATAGACAAATAGAAATTTAACTTTACTATGTGGATTAAGATTCAGACATTGTCAAATGTGTTAAGCCTTAAGTAGGACAAATTGGAGGAATCCCTTAAACTTTATTTTTTGTGGAGGCTTCAAGTTATGTAAGTACTAGATTAATTAGGATTCTATTTTTATTGCTATTGTTAAAGTGATTATTATAAACACTAAGTATCATTACTTGAATGCTGAAGGAATTCTTAATATTAGCAATACAAAGAGAATCACCTTATGAACATTTAAAATATTCATGCCTGGATTTTTTTCCTCAGACACTAAAGAATTGGAATATTCTGGAATAGCCCTGGGCATTTCTCCATGCCTAGTTCTGAAGACCATTCCTAATTAAGTACTGTTGCCTTATAGAACACTGCCAGTGACCTGCCATTTTGTTTTTTAAAAAAAGACTTGGAGCTGATCCTTGCTGCTTTTGGAGAAGTTACCAACTAAAGTGGGAAAAAAATGTCAAACCTATTTGCCATGTGGTGTTTGCCAACTGTAGAAACTTACAGAATTTAAACTTATCCCAATGACAGCTGTTAATTATGGAGCTTAGTTTTTCTAACTGAAAAAAGTAGAAAAGGATTGGAGTTCAGTGATGTACAAGACTCTCTTTAGAGTTCTATGACCAGTATCTCAGTTAAAATAAGCATAATTAAGACATTTTGGGGGGAAAAGTAGATCTGTTGGTTGAATCCAGTTAGAATTGTTACAGATTTTAGGCAATGCTTGTGACTCATAAATTCTGTACTTCTCTCCTAGGTTTGTATTAGAACAGGGACAGATTTAGATTGATGCTTTTGTAGAAAGAAAAATCAATGAATAGCATTTCTTAGCATGAAGCTTAAAAAATTGAAGAGGGAAAACTATATAGATAAAAAGTAAAAAAAAAATTTTATTTTTAGTTTGGAATTCTCAAGTTAGTCATACTTTAGTTTTATTAGTTTAATTATTAGCTCTTACAGCTTTGGTACAGACTTAAAGGATAATAATATTATTATGTAAACTTGAGTATTTAGAGCCATCTTATCATGTGGTAGATACATTGGATAATTTAGAATTTGGCACATTTGAGACTTAGAACTTCCATTATTGTTTATCTTAGGAATTTGAGATTTAAAAATTCTCATTCATTATCTCAGTTTTTGTTAAGGGTTTCTATTTGTAAGGAAGTCACGCTTTAAAATCAGGAATATAGAAAAATGAGGCATTAAGACATTTGGATATTTTAAACTTTGTTTAAAGTAAAAACTTTGGATTTATTTAGGGGACTGGATGAAGGTGTTTCTTGTACGTCAATTTATGAAAAGCATAGTGCAGGACTGACAAAGGGGATGCATGCCTACAGGTAATTTTTATCCAACTAAAGTTAGATCTGTTATCAAAATTCCTAAATAAAGTAGTATATATAGTCCACCCTTTTACCATATAGTTGTACATATTAACAGGTATTTATTATAGACATAGTAGTTGACAACTTACTGATGTTTTATTTGGGTAAGACTGTCTCTTAGTTTAAGAATTATGAAAATGTTAAAGCTGGAATTTTGAAGTTGATATCCCTGAAAATACACCATATTTCATCAATTCTAAGGTGCACATTTTCCCACATTTTAACATATTTAAAGGAGGGATGTGTCATATTGGGTGGAGTGTTATCCTTTACTTGAGAGCATTTTTATCTTGATGGCATATAAAATAATGAGTGTCTTACAATTGATAGCATCTTAGATTTTCTGAAATGTATTGGGAATTGTAAGCATGAGCTACAAATTTACCACAATGAGTATTTGTAAATTGGAATGCATAGTCTTTTTTATCATGTTATTCTTTGCTATAGTATAATATGCTACCAGTGTGTTGCATATTTTGAGAATAAATGTCATTTTCAAATTAAATGGGCAGTTTTTTAATACTCCTGTAGCATGTTTTTTCAACAGGTTAGGATATTAAAAAATTAATTCGTTCAGACTTATATGTCATAAAAGGCAAGAATTACTCATTACTCTTTCATATTGAAAGTACTACCAGGAGTTTAAGTTGGAAGGATTTAAACAAGTTTTTGAAAGCATTTTTTTAAAAAGTCAAATGTACAGTTGTTTTTGAAATAAATATTCTTAGTGTCGTATTCTCATTAGAAAAATAGTACAGGACCCCTCAAATATATTTTAGTCTCTTGCAAAAATTAATTGCAGTTCAAAATTTTTTATTCCTGCTGTGTTCAAGGGTGAAAAAGAAAGCGTTTGCAGACATGGTTATTATAGACTAGTGGGAAAGATACTTGTCACACAAAGAGATATGAGGCAGAAAGAAACAACAGTGTAGTTATACAGTATTGACTACTTTGATTTAAATACTGTAGGTAGAGAATTGAATTGTAGAAGACAAGTATGTAGAAACATGAATGTTTAAGTTCCAGATTTAAGAGCAATCTGTGGTTTGAACCTTATCTAATGAAATGCCATCCCTAAATTATACTGTTATTATATAATATAATGTAACACTATTATTATGTTTTCCTGTTATAGAAAATTGCTTTATGGAGTAAATGAAATTACTGTGAAAGTGCCTTCTGTTTTTAAGCTTTTAATTAAGGAGGTAAGACAACATTTGTGATCAATTGAGCTGTCAATTTGAAAAGAGCCATGATTTAAGTGATAAGATATTCTTGGTTTTCCTTTTCTTAGTTTCTGCCTCACTCTTTTTTTTTTTTTTAAATTGAAATGTAAAGGTAGTAACTCTGGTAGAGAAATAATTTGGGGGCTTAAATTACCTTTTTATTAATTACCTTATTATTTGTTTTGCTTTTCTTGTCTGTAAATTTTTTTTTACTCTCAGTATGTTGCACATGTAAATCTTGCCCTATCTTACAGATGTATACACCTGTCTTTTCTCTTTTCTTTAGTTTTTAAACAGTTTATCATATTTATTCTTAGAAAGTCTAGTTTTCATCAGTAACTATCTTTGATCATTAGAAAACCTTTCTGCTGCTCCTTTATCTTTAAAATTGGAGTAAGTCCTTTCAAATTATCTTGTTTAATTTTGAAGTAAAATGGGACTATATATGTGAAAATGCTTTGAAAAGCATACAAGCATCAAGTTTAAGACATTTGGGGGAAGTTATTGAAATTGATAGAATACTATGAAATTTGGCTAAACAAAGTCCATTGCCAGGATTCCCTTATCTCTTTTTCTCGTTTAGGTTTTAATCCTTAATTATTTCCATAGAGAATGCAAAACAGTGTAACTTATTATCTCATATTTGTCTTCCCTGTAGACTCCAGTGAACCTTTGACTTATAGGAAAATTGGTATTTGGAGTTCATAATAAGTAAACATTTGTTCCATTTAATTAAGAATTTTATATCCTTTAGTAGCCCAGTAATTATTGGAAGTAAATGTACTTTATTGCTAAAGCAGAATGAAGAACAGTTAAGTACACACATTTTAGCTATTTCTAGCTGAGTCTATATTGGGTTTAGTATGTAACTAAATGGATGCAAATAATTTAAATCAAGCTTATTTAGCCAAATTCTGGTAGGTTAGTGGTAAAAAAGTACTATGCTAACATCTTGCCCTACTGTTTTGGTAGTACATGTTGCCCTAGGGTCCTACAGATAAGCTACAGAGCTTATTCTCTAAATATCTTGTTGTTTATTTCTTAAATGAAAAGGTGGAACATCTGTATGGTTGTAAATTTGACTTAAAAATCTTGTTTTTTAGGTTCTCAACCCATTTTACATTTTCCAGCTGTTCAGTGTTGTACTGTGGAGCACTGACGAATACTATTATTATGCTCTAGCCATTGTGATTATGTCTATAGTGTCAATTGTAAGCTCTCTGTATTCCATTAGGAAGGTAAGTCCAATTTATTATGGCTTTCACAACTGTGTATTTTGTAGTAGCAGAGTGTAAAGTGTGTAGAATAGTACTTGGTACAAAGTAATACTCAATATAGTTATTCTTTTGGGTTATATGCATATGTATTCCTTTCCCTCTCTTTTTGAGGTGGGGGAAGGTGGATGCTTTTTAGAGTTAAAATACCACTTGACTGCTTAGAGGCCATAGGGATCTGTAGGTGCTTATCACAAACTGGAATACTGGAGGGTTTATTTTACTGTTTTCAGGACTGTCATTAAAGTGCTTCTTATTTTGTCTTGAGCTAATCATTGAATAATCTTTGAATCTTTGTCTTGGCATTTTTAATGGCAGAGTAATATGCATTTACCATATTAACTTACCTTATTTTATGGCACCCTTGCTTTTTAATGTCTTGAAGAGTGGGTTTATCTTAGCTAGTTTTTACATTTTTTTTTTTTTTTCTATTTCAGCAATATATTATGTTGCATGACATGGTGGCAGCTCACAGTACTGTGAGAGTTTCGGTTTGCAGAGTGAATGAAGGTAAGTACTTAAGGTAACTCTTGGAAAAATAAACCAAATAAGATACCCATTAAGCACTAATAATGAAAGCAAGACTAATATATTATACATATACATTCATTTTTTTTTAAAGATTTTATTTATTTGAGAGCGTGTGTGCATGCATGAGTTGGGGGAGGGGCAGAGGAAGAGGGAAGGAGACTCGCTGAGCGGGCAGCCCCATGTGGGGCTGGATCCCAGGATCCCGAGATAATGACTTGAGCCAAAGTCATACGCAACTGACTGAGCCACCCAGGCGCCCTTGCACCCTTATACATTCATTTTTTAAGAAGTAAAAATAAGTGTTTGGATTGTACTACATTCTGAGATTGTATCTGATTCATTCCTGTAAAATGGTATTTTTATTTCTTACTATGTGACAGGTACTGTGGTTGGCTCTGGAGATGGAGTGGTTACAAGATGGACACAGTGCTTGTCATCATTGAACTTCAGTCTAGTTAGAAAGGCATAGTAACAAAGTGTGACAAATGCTATGATTAGGAGAGGTCAGGGAATTTAGATAATAGAGCTCATTTACTGTAGGTGTCAGAGATGGCTTCTTGGAGAAAGTATTTTTAAGTGGTTGAATTAGTCAGATAAGAGGTAGGTGAGGGGGCGGTGAGAGAGGGAGAGAAGAGGGTTTTAAGTGCCCAGTCTTCTGGAAATGAGAGGGAGCTTGGTCATTGTAATAACTGAAAGGAATTCAGTGTGCCAGGCGCAGCAACTAGATGATGGACAGCCGTCTAAGGCATGTTAAGGAATTTGACCTCATTCCAAAAGGCAATGGAAAGCCATTGAAGGGTTTTTAAACAGGGGAGTGATCTGATGTTTGCCTTTTTGCAAAAATCATTCTGGCTGTTGTGTTCAGATGGGTTTAGAGGAGATTAATGTTGAAGGCATGAAATGGATCAAGGTGAAGGTTGTAGAGATGGAGAGAAATGAGATGGGGCTGAAAGATACTTAAATGTGGGCATTGAACAGGATTTAATCATTGGATGTGGGGTGATAGAGCAGTGTCAGGCCTGAGGGATGGGCATCGGTGCCATTTAATTAAATAAGCAACGCTGGAGGAGAAGCAGTATTGTAGGAAAGGATAATGTTTTGGACATGTTAGTTTGTCTGGTGTGGTATTGAAGAGGTGTAAAGGACATAAAGGAGAGACAACACAACAGCATGGGCCTTGGAGGCAATAGCCATTTTGATTGAGAATACCAAATCAGTCTCCATTCTCTTGGCTCAGTACACTACATCCGAGCATAAACACAGTTTGGCCTTGCAGGTGCTTCCTTCCCTGTGCTTCCTGGTCACTTGCTGCTTTAGTTGGGAATATCTCTCTTCTCTATTGGTGCTCATCCTCTTATGATCTGCCGTTGCTGAAGGCACTGGGGATGCCAGGACATTGCATTCAACTCGTGTCTTCCTTACCGCTTTGGTTTTTTTTTTTTTTTTTAAGATTTTATTTATTTATTTGACAGAGCAAGAGAGCACAAGCAGGGGGAACAGTAGAGGGAGAGGGAGAAGCAGGCTCCCCGCCAAGCAGGGAGCCCGATGCGGGGCTTGATCCCAGGACCCTGAGATCATGACCTGAGCTGAAAGCAGACACTTAACCATCTAAGCCACCCAGGCGCCCCTTCCTTACCCCTTTGTAAAGTCTAACAAGTCATTGGTATTTTGTTTCCTGGTATACCTGAGAGGAGTAGACTTTCAAGTGGCATTAAAGTTTTGAAAGAGTCAAGTTTATTTAAAATGAAAAGTATTATGCCTAGTATGTGCTTAGTATCATTTAGAATTCTTTAGAAGTTGTTTCCTCATAGCTTAGTTAAAGGAGAAGAAAGGGAAAGAGTTTTTGTCCTACGGATTAACATCACAAATAATAGTTTTCTCTTTACTTACCAACTACCAGAACTCTTTTCTGAGCATAGTATTAAACCTAAGGGAGGGAACGAATGAGTGTCTAAATGTAAGGTAGTCTCAAAGAAAAACCTCCTTTTGGGAAAATCTTTTTAAAAAGTGTTTAGCTAAATTGTACAAATTTCTAGCTAAATTGTACAAATTTTTAGCTAAATTGTACAAATTTTAGCTCAATGTACAAATTTCTAAGGAAATAATGAACCAGATAAAATATTGCAGTGTATATTTTGTAAATTTATTTAAAATAGATGTAAAATATTAGGACTATCTTAGGAATACTGAGAAGGATTGAAATGTTATGAGTTATAAATAGTGCCAGTGAGAAAAAGGATGGTGTAAAAAATTGCTGTTAAAAAAGAAAATACACTGGGGTGCCTGGGTGGCTCCATTGGTTAAGTGTCTGCCTTTGGCTCAGATCATGATCTCGGGGTCCGGGGATTGAGCCCCGTGTTGGGCTGCCTGCTCGGCAGGGAGCCTGCTTCTCCCTTTCCCTCTGCTCCTCCCCCCACCATTCATGCTCTCTTTCTCAAGTAAGTAAATAAAATAATAATAAAAAAAGAAAATACACTAAAATTTTCAATGCTTTCTCTGTTTCCAAGGAGTTCTAGAAATCTGAGCTTATTTACCTGTTGCAGGGGATCTCATGTGTGGACTTACTGTTTTCTTTTTTTTTTTTTTTTTTTAAAGATTTTATTTATTTATTTGACAGAGAGAGACACAGCGAGAGAGGGAATACAAGCAGGGGAAATGGGAGAGGGAGAAGCGGGATTCCCACGGAGCAGGGAGCCCGATGCGGGGCTCGATCCCAGGACCCTGGGATCATGACCTGAGCCGAAGGCAGACGCTTAACGACTGAGCCACCCAGGCGCCCCGACTTACTGTTTTCTAAGAGGGCTGTTGTACTGAGTATTGAAGTCCAGCCGCCTGTTTGGTCAGAAGGGACTTGGCATCACCTGTGTGTAGTTGGCCCTATCAGGGACAAACTGCCTGACATACTTAAACACCATGCTTTGTTACCCTAAGGCATAATAATCTTATTTGTTTCATTTTCATGTATTGAGATTGTCCTATTTAACTACATTATATTTCTGACTTAGTATTGAGGTCAGGTGACCTTCAGGCAAATCTTTTATTTACTGTATTTTTATTTCAAGTTAGAGAATAGTCAGACTTCTCTTTTTCTTTCTTTAAATCCAGAAATAGAAGAGATCTTTTCTACAGACCTTGTGCCAGGAGATGTTATGGTCATTCCATTGAATGGGACAGTCATGCCTTGTGATGCTGTTCTTATTAATGGTACTTGCATTGTAAATGAAAGCATGTTAACAGGTAAAGTAAATGAGTAAAAATCAGATCAGTTGTTTTTAATGATACTAAGATCTAAGTAGTTACCGATTAAACTATTTAAAAACTATCTTGTATCTATAACTATAAAACTGTATTGCTTATATTTACTCATGAATGTTATGAATGTGATGGATAATGAAGATTTTTTTTTCATTTTGAGGGGACCAAATTCTGCATTATACCCAGTTGTGATACTAAATCATTGTGCTGGTGTTCACTACGTTTTGTGACATACTTCTTTTGACATGAGGAAATATTTTATAGTAAGAGAAGAGGAAATAAGTCCTTTGCCTGCAGAGAATGGCAGCATATTTACTTCCCTATTTGATGTGTAAAAAGTGGGAATAAAGATTTTATACTTTCCTTAAACTGGGGGGAAGTAGACTTTGAAATGACTTCCCTTTGGAAATTCATAATCTGAAGGTAGAGTTTGATACCTTTTTATCACGTTTTCTTTATTTTTTGTCAGAGTCAATCTGGAAAGAAGTGATTGCTATGTTTTTAAACTGTTAAGAGTCTTCTCTTAAAACACAGTCACACAAATATCCCCACATACTTGCCACCTTTGAAACAAGAAATGTGAATGCTACAGAGAATTAAAATTTAATGTTGAAAAGAGTTTGGCCGTTTGTTGTTGAGAGAACTACCATACTACGTATTTTTCTCCACTCCCTTTCCTAGATGCCTTTTCTCTTCCTTCCGTGTGTGTGTGTGCGCGCGCACGCGTGCGTGTGTGTGTGGATAGTGGGGGTTAGGAGTATTTCTTCACATCTCTGTGCTTGAGGTTGTGGAGTACTTTCCAGTTCAGTTTTTGGGGATAAGTGAACAGATGCTGGGGCTGTGGCAGTTACCTGGTCTTTTTATCTGAAACTTGACAAAATCATTTCCAGATTATTACTTTGACTCATAACTCACTTTCAGGACTTATTGTGAGAGACAAGACTTGATATTTTTGGGCAAGGAAGTTCGTAGACAGAAAGCTAATTGAGTAAGCTTTGTTATCCACATATGAGAACTCTTAGTAACTATTGAAATAGTATAATAACATTTAGGTTATTTTAACAATTCAAGGTTTGTGTGTTTGATACTGATTTCTGTGCTTTAATTTATGGTTTGTTTTTTTTTTAAAGGAGAGAGTGTTCCAGTGACAAAGACTAATTTGCCAAATCCTTCAGTGGACATCAAAGGAATGGGAGATGAATTCTATAGTCCAGAAATACATAAACGACACACTTTGTTTTGTGGGACTACTGTAATTCAAACTCGTTTCTACACTGGAGAACTTGTCAAAGCTGTAGTAGTTAGAACAGGTAGAAAACATGTCATCTCTTCTTGCATGGTTTAGCGTATTTGATGCCTACTGAATGTTTAAAAAGAGATTCTGTTTTGGGAGATAATTCTCATTTTCTTCTTTCAATTCTTTTTTTAAGGATTTAGTACTTCCAAAGGACAGCTTGTTCGTTCTATATTGTATCCCAAACCAACTGATTTTAAACTCTACAGAGATGCCTACTTGTTTCTACTGTGTCTTGTGGCAGTGGCTGGTATTGGGTTTATCTACACTATTATCAATAGCATTTTAAATAAGGTATGTAAATGGTAAACATTGAACAGGGTTTGATTCTTAATGATGGCATGTGGCTGCTGAGGGTTTGAAATGTGGCTAATGAGAATGAAGAACTAAACTTTTGATTTAATTTAAATTGACTATATGAAACTAGTAGATGT
Source organism: Halichoerus grypus (assembly GCF_964656455.1). Taxonomy (NCBI): domain Eukaryota; kingdom Metazoa; phylum Chordata; class Mammalia; order Carnivora; family Phocidae; genus Halichoerus; species Halichoerus grypus. The sequence continues at coordinate 72,392,456 of NC_135712.1, forward strand.
TATTTTAGAATCAAGTACAGATATAGAACATTTTCATCATAGCAGAAAGTTCTTCGGACCACTCTGGTGTAGGTGGTCTTTTTCTTGTTCTCTTATGACTTAAAAAAGGGAGGGGTGACCACATACTCACCAAAAGCTTATTTTCTCTCTCTCTTTTTTTTAACTTCTGGGATATACAGCATTAAAGTTACTTGTGATTACTTAATTGAAGGAAATTCTAAGAGACCTCGTCAGATTTTCTTTTCCATCCCCTTTAGAGATGGGCATAGTACGGTGCTGATAGTAAGAGTCAATATCTGATAAATGTGTATTGAACTTTGAAGTGTGTAGCGTGTGATGCATGGAGAGCTCTTAAAATGAAAATTTCCTTTAAAAATAGCTTTCATTCCACAGTCCACTGACAATTCACTGAGCCGCCTATTTTGCAGCCTCTAAAGAGAAAAGAATTGTAAATGGTTGATGAATATAACTATATACACCTTTATATATAAAATTGAAAATGGTTTATGGATTCTTCACTAAAGAAATACCCACATTAGATTATAAATATTTGATATGGGGGTGGTCCTGACATTTATTTTTGTGTTAATTGTAGGTAGAAATTGGGGTAATAATTATCGAGTCTCTGGATATCATTACCATTACGGTGCCACCTGCACTGCCTGCTGCGATGACAGCCGGTATTGTGTATGCCCAACGAAGACTGAAAAAAATTGGTATTTTCTGTATCAGTCCCCAAAGGATAAATATCTGTGGACAGCTGAATCTTGTTTGCTTTGACAAGGTTGGTTCAGTGTTGTAATCATTCTCAGAAGTTACTGTCAGAACTTTTAAATACTTAGATTAAGGTTTTCTGTATGTATTCTCTATCAACCAATTTACACTCATTGTTTAGTGTTCTTCTGATATTCCTCTTTTTTCAACTTTCTTGGCACATGCATCATTTTTGTATATTTCTTTTCACTGCTTTTTCTTTTTTTTTTCTTTTTCAATTTTTAATACTTTGGATATTGCTTATTTGCCCACATCTGCAATTTTCTAATCATTCACATCCAGAATTATGCCTTATAGTAGTCTTAAAAACCGTATGATCTTTTGTTTTTAACAGAGTAAGCTCCATACAGATATATTTACTGGAATTGTATTGCTATTACATATATATGTTTAGTTAAAGTTTGCTCTGTGATTTTATTGAATATGTTTCAAAATTATGAAGGTCACTGATTTTACGGTTTTATGTGAAAGTGACAAATTATGTACCTGTGTGAAATATTACTTGCCTCTCACAAAGGGTTTTTCTTTCCTCTGCTGAAATTAGTTTTCTTAAAACTTTTATTTTGAGAATTAAACATTGACGAAGAAACCTCCCATCAAGCTCTTCTTGGTAACTGATATGATAAGTATATGATTTTTGTGCATGTTCATTATTGAAGGAAAAAATGTGAGACATTTGGTTTTTTTTAAAAAGTCATATCCTGGGGCACCTGGTTGACTCAGTCGGTGGAGCATGCGACTCTTGACCTCCAGGTTTGAGTTCGAGCCCCACTTTGGGCATACAGATTACTTAAAAAAAAAACATCCTATCCCATGACTACATTTCATATTTGTTTGTTTGGAAAATTTCACTTACGCCTTTTTGGGGAACATTACTATTAAAATTTTTAAACAGTCGCGAAAGTGGAGAAGATACAAGTATAAAATGCCTTCATTTACCCATTGCCCAGCTTTAACAGTTAATCAGTATGTTGTCAGTCTTACTTCATCTGTCCCCTCATTTTGAAGGTGGCAGCATCAGACATTCTTTCACCCAGTATTATCTCAGTTTTATCTCTAGAAGATGTAAAAAAAAAAAAAATTACTGCAGTACCATTATCTTACCCCACTTAACAAAAGTAATAATTCTTGGTGTTATCTAATACCCAGTTCTCATTCAGATTTCCTTGTCTTTCACAAAAAGTGTCTCAAATTTTACAATTTGTTTTTTCTGTCAGAATCCAAATAAATAATGATTGCATTGGTTATAATTAATCTGTAACAGTTGCTTTTCTTGCCCCTTGTCCTGAATCATCTTATTGAAGAAACCAAGTTGGTTTCTTCAAAACATCCTGGATTTAGCCGATTGCTTCCTCTTGGTGTCATTTAACTTGTTCCTCTTCCCTTTTTGGCTCCCTCTGTCCTAATGTTTCCTTCCTATGTAGGCCTTTATTGATTGATAGGTTGATTGGTGCATTGTTCTGCTTTTTTTCATAATACAAGCACATAAACATACGATTCTACACATATGCTCCCCCTGCCTGTCCAGAGGAACCGTACTGTAAGGAATGTTCTGCACCCTTCCCTAACTTTAGTTATTTCCTGGAGGTTCTTCTTTATCAATATACAGAGATCTTACTAGTTTCCTTTGTTGACAGCTGTATTTTATTTTATTATGTATATGTAGTGTAACTTTTTGTGATTTCTGTTTTTGGAGGCATTATTCATACTTTGTACATGTGTGCTTTTTTTTTTTTTTTAAAGACTGGAACTCTTACTGAAGATGGTTTAGATCTTTGGGGGATTCAACGAGTGGAAAATACACGGTAAATATTAGCTAGATTTGATCATTTATTAGTTACTTATTAATAAGTATCTTAATATATGAAACATTCAAACATAGAGTAATAGGACAGCTATGTACCCAACACCAAGATTAAACAGTTGACATTTTGCATATTGGCTTCAGATCTCTTTTAAAAGATTTAAAATATCGCAGATACTGCTAAAGTCTTAATCTATCCCTACGGTCATTCTGAAGTTGTGTTCTATTATTATCTTTGCATGTTTTTATATTTTCTCTACATATACATCTGTCTCTAAACAAGACCTATCTGTAAATAAACATTCATAACTGATACACTGTACATGTTTTTGCTGCTTTCTTTGCCTCTTTAACATTGTTTTCAAGATTTATCCAGGTTGGTATGTATAGATCTAATTTATTAATCATAACTATTGTTTAATATTCCATGATAGGGTTAAACCATAGTATCTCTTCTACGAAGGGGCAATTTCATTGTTTTCTCCCTTTCCTCTTTCACAACTAGGGCTGCAATTGCAGTTCTTCTGCACAACTCCTGGTGAGCATGTGGTTGAGTTTCAGTAAACTAGCTTCTTAAAGATGTCAGTGCTGGGTTATATAGCATCTGCATGGCTACAGGTTTAGTAGGGACTGCCTAGTTACTAAGTGATGCTGCTCACACTCTCTCCTTCAGTACGAATGATATCCTGTTGCTCCAGGCCTTGCCAAACTTGATATTGTCAGACTTCTCATTATTGCCACATGGATAGATACAAAATGGTCTTTCATTGTGGCTCTTTGCAGTTTCCTCAGTACTTAATAAGCTGATCTTATTTTCACCTTTTTGGAAGGATGGTCATTTAGCATTCTTCTGTGTATTGTCAGTTTATACCTTGACACCGTTTTTCTTTTGTGTTCCTAGTCTTTATCTTACTAATTTATTAGAAGTCCTTTGTATTTTTGGGTGGTAATCTTTTTCAGTACTATGCACTGCAAAAATATTCCAACAGTCTGGTCTTTTTACTTTTGTTTTTGTTGTCTTTTGATGGCTTAGTAGTTGTGTTTATGTCATTTTTTGCCCCCCTTAGAAGTCTGTGGGTTTTAGGTTTATAGTTGGAGAGAATATTGTTTGGTTCATGTAATTTCAGAGTTGTTACATCTTCTTGATAAATAGTATTGTGACATTGTGACCTTATTTCTCCCTAATGCATTCTGCCTTCAATTCCATTTCATCTGATATTTCTGCGGTTACACATACCAGCTTTCTTTGGTCTAATGTTTGCCGAGTGTGTTTTCTTTTCCATTGCTTTACTTTTTAATCTTTCTGTGCCATTGTATTCACATTTGTAATTTCAGATATATTGGAACTTATTTCTGTAATTCCTTGCCCCAGTTCACACACACATTTTCTCAAATTTCTCATATTTTCGTACATTTTCTCAGAATTTATACATTTTAATCTTTTACTGCTTGTCCAATTTAAATTATTAATGGTCGTAATTAGAGTGTAAAGTTCATGGGTGTCTTTATTGGGTTTCTAAACCCCCCAGGAAACCCATGGACTGTAGAGTACTTTTTTGATTATTCCCCTCCCTTATTTATATGTATTTGTTGCACAGCATTTTATGATTAAGACTTAGGTTTTATATTGTCTGCATGCTGAGATTCCCTAGGTTCAGGACTATCTTTGCCAACCACTGCTGCTTCTGTCCCACTTCCCTGGACTGCACTGCCCTCTTCTGTAGCTACATTTGTTAGTTTTATTTCCATTTTCACTTTTGAAGGACGGCATAGGTGCATAGCTTTCCGGGGTGTCAGCTGTTCTCTCAGCACTTTGATGGTGTGATTCCATTTCTTCCTTACTCCTTTTCTTATTGTTGTTTTAAGAATACTTCCTTATCCTTGAATTTTGCAGTCTCTTTTTATTTGTGTAGGACTCATTTGCTTCTTGACTCCAAAGACTCATGCTTTTCATAAATTCTGGAAGAATTGCAGCTTTTTTCCCTTTTTTTTTTTTTTTTTTAAATGACCTTTCCTCCATTCTTTGTTTTCTCCATCTGGGAATCCTGACCATAGGTCAAACAGGAAACTGCATTTGGTTCCTAAAAGTCTTCCTCTCCTCCTTTCCCCCCATGGTGTCTAGAATGTTCTTTTTCTAAGTCTTTAATTTAAAGGTGCCTTTTTAATTGCATTCTTTCAGATTGCCATTCTATTATCTCAAATTTATGGGATTCTAATTCTGTCTTTGTTGTGTCTGTTGAGCCATGGGAATGTTTCCCAGTGCATTTTTAAATTATGGACTTAGGCTTAGCAGGATTTTTCTGTGAGATTTCTTTGTGGTTGTGTTGTGGGAGCTCCTCTATGGAGAGTTTTGACTGTGCTTGGCCAAGAGTGGTATCAGTGGTGCCAGATGAGCTTTAATGTTACTTTCATAACCTGAGGATTTCTGGACCTGCAGTAGCATGTATTCAAACCCAGATCCTATCGTGAGTGGTGTAGTGGTTCTGAGTCGAGGCCCTAAAGCCAGACCTTCTGTGTTTGAATCCTTGCTCTGCCACTTAATGGCGCTGTGTAACCTTGGAAACTTACTTCACCTTCTGTTTCAGTTTCCTCATCTATAAGATGGGGACAGTAAAACATCTTCCTATGGTGTGAGGAGGACATGAATCAGATATGTTTAAAGTTAGTAGAACAGTGCCTAGCGCTTAGTAAGTATTGTACAGATATTAACTATTTTCTTGAACTTTGGGTGGGGGGAAAAAGAGATAAGCTTATTCTTAGTTATGCCTTTGGGTCTGTAGGTAAATTATTTTTCATATATTCTTTTTGCAAGATGCTCCATTCTTTTATTTAGTATATCCTTTTTTCCAAGGATGCTCTTCAAGAGTACTGGCTATTTTTGGTGAAAGAGATCCTCTCAGTGTGAATTCCCCACTTTGTACCTGGCCAGGACTTTGTCTTCTGTTTCTGTGTGGGTATTAAAGCCCCGGGGCCTTAGGGGACTGACCTGGCTCCTTTCCCTTCTTCCTTCTCCCTCAGGCAGTCAGCATCACTCAGGTTCAGACTCCTTTGGTTTTCCTTTCCTTCCATTTCTGGCACTTGAACATTTCCTTTTCTTGATTATGAGCTTAGTTTCCCATTGAAAAGATTATGTGTTACACGTTCATTTTGTGTTTTTACAAAAGAGATTTTTATGTATTCTTATCTATCGTATACCTATAGCAGGAGTTTTAATTATTATTTGGTATCTAGTATGTTCTGTGTTGGTTTGTCTAGTGTAGTTATTCAGAATCTTAGGTAATATGGTATTTTAGTTATGTATAATTTACATGGAAGAAAATGTTTTTGAATGCCAAAAACCATAAAGAAAATTAATACATGCAGAAATGCAAACATTTTATTTCCATTTTTTAATTTTATAAAACCTGAGTATGTATAGAGTATTTATTGTCTTGGGATTTATGAATCTAATTCAGTGCATTTTCTATTTAGTTTCCTTTTGCCAGAAGAAAATGTTTGCAATGAGATATTGGTAAAGTCTCAGTTTGTTGCTTGTATGGCTACTTGTCATTCACTCACGAAGATTGAAGGAGTGCTTTCTGGTGATCCACTTGATTTGAAAATGTTTGAAGCCATTGGATGGGTAAGTTCAATATTTTAAAGCACAAATAACTTTAAGGAAAATAATAGTAAAAATTACCTTGCAGAAGGAGATTGTTTCTGCTAGTTGTTTTGATGACAAGTCTATCCCGTACCGTTAAAGGAACTGTGTAATTTCTAAAGATACATTACTGGAAAAAGATATATAATTCTCTAAAAAAGTGTGTGTTTTAGTTAAATTAACTCACTTAAACACCTTTAATAGAGGATGACCTGCTGAGGCGCCTGTTTTATGTTTATAACAGAAACTGGCTATCACCAACATGGGGTAGTGGGCTCGAGTCAGTAAGATGATCTTCAGCAGCAACAATTTTTGACCGTGGGTGAAAAGTATAGCCAGCCGTGTGTCTTCATGTTCTTTTGTCCCCATTTTCTACTTTCTGTGTTTACACACACACACACACACACACACACACACACGTTTATTTGTTTATAGCTTTCTATTTGTTGTCATTGATCATTTTAATTTAGTGCTTGCTATGTTTTCTGGTTACCATTTCACAGCATTGAGTTCTTTTACAGATGCAATAATAAGTTTGTTTTTAAAGTTCTCTCCTGGCTTCTGAATTAATTATTTTCTCTGGGTCAGTTTTCTTTTTTCCTCCCTATACGTGGTCTTTTTCCTTCATGCTTTTGGTTTTCATTATACATCTGGATGGTACTTCCATATTTAAGATGAAGGTTTGGTTTGATAATTCTAGGTAGCTACAGTCAGGTTTTTATCCTTGCCTATAGTGTGTTAGTCTGTTTTCTTGAGATGTGTCTCCCCTGAGAGGTAAGGCTGACCAAGGGGAGCTCACTGTCTGCTGAGGGTGAGGTCTCTTCAGCAGGCATGCCTCAGTCCAGAGTTGCAGAGTTAGCCTTTTAGGTTGCTCTCCTCATCTGCTCCCACAGTGCTTGCCTGGGCAGAGCTATGTTCTGGAGTGCTGACCCTCACATTAGCAGCTCTTCTTCCTCTCAGGTAGGTAGTTCATATCTCTAGACAGTGACCCCTGGTTTTCTTTTTTGTTTTTTTTGCTTAGCTCCACTATTCTGGCTGTTAAGAAATGTACCTCTCTTGTATGTCTGCTTGTGTTTACTCTGGGCTATTGCTGTATCCATCAGTATGTATCAGTTTGCCTTTTATATTTATATTTGAAATCCTTTTCCTCTTTTCACTTTCTGTTTACTTCTGTAGGTTTATTTATTTATTTTGTATTTGGTTAATGTTTTGACAGGGAGGGAGATGAATGACTGGATTAGTGTTTGGCCATCTTCTGATAGCCCAAAATAAATACTTGTCAAATTTAATTCCCAAAAGGCCTGCAGAGAAAAATTTAAGAGTAAGGCAAAATAAGACTGATCAATTTTGATGTTCTCTAAAACTTCTCTCTAGCTGAACAGATTTTCAGTAGATTTAGTGTTCTGTTTGGGGGTCTTAAAAAAAAAAAAAACCAAAAACTGGTTTTATAATTAAGTTTGTATAATAGCATGTTTTGTTTACTCTGAGATGCCTTGATGCTTGATCTTACCACAAAGTATCAATGGAATGTTTCCACATAACCACACACTGCTGTTATGTGCTGTGATCGTTGCCATATAAGATATATCTCAATTTCAGAGATGTTAAAACATGTCTTAGAATTGTATCCAGTTGGTTAATTGGACACAGTTCCCTACCCAGTCATTTTCCCATTGACTGATTCCTTCATTTTTAAGTCAAATTAGTTTATTGTTTCTTGCATGTATGTATTTAATACAAGTTTTTGTTGGAATTCTTTGACCAAAAATAAGTGTTTTTAAATTAAATTTCGAGCAGTTAGGGTAGTAGTATCTTAACCAGAAATGTTCAGTCTGAAACACTAAACTCAAATCTTTGTACCTCAGTGTGTGCTTGATCCAGCGGTTCTACTAACCATATCTGAGTTCCATGTACTTTTATTTTTTTATTTAAATCCAATTTAGTTAACATGTAGTGTATTATTAGTTTCAGGGGTAGAATTTAGTGATTCAACAGTTGCACATAACATTCAGTGCTGACTTATTTCGCTTAGCGTAGTACCCTCTGGTTCCATCCATGTCATTGCAAATGGCAAGATTTCATTCTTTCTGATGGCTGAGTAATATTCTGGGGTGTGTGTGTGTGTGTGTGTGTGTACCACATTTTCTTGATCCGTTCATCTGTTGATGGACATCTGGGCTCTTTCCATATTTTGGTTATTGTGGACATTGCTGCTATGAACATTGGGGTATATGTGCCCCTTGATCCACTGTTTTTTTATCCTTTGGATAAATACCTAGTAGTGCAATTGCTAGGTTGTAGGATAGCTGTATTTTTAATTTTTTGATGAACCTCCATACTGTTTTCCAGAGTGGCTGCATCAGTTTGCATTTCCACCAGTAGTGTAAGAGGTTCCCCTTTCTCCGCATCCTCGCTAACATCTGTTGTTTCCAGAGTTGTTAATTTTAGCCATTCTGACTGGTGTGAAGGTGGTATCTCATTGTGGTTTTGATTTGTATGTATTTCCCTGATGCCCAGTGATGTTGAGCATTTTTTCAGTGTCTGTTAGCCATTTGTGTCTTTGGAGAAATGTCTGTTCATGTCTTCTGCCCATTTCTTGATTGGATTTGGGTGTTGAGTTTGGTGAGTTCTTTATAGATTTTGGATACTAGCCCTTTATCTGATAAGACATTTGCGAATATCTTCTCCCATTCCGTAGGTTGCCTTTTGGTTTTGTTGCCTGTTTCTTTTGCTGTGCAAAAGCCTTTTATCTTGATGAAGTCCCAATAGTTCTTTTTTGCTTGCCTCTGGAGACGTGTCTAGCGAGAAGTTGCTGTGGCCGAGGTGAAAGAGGTTGCTGCCTGTGTTCTCCTCTAGGATTTTGATGGATTCCTCTCACATTTAGGTCTTTCATCCATTTTGAATTTATTTTTGTGTATGGTGTAAGAAAGTGATCCAGTTTCATTTTTCTGCATGTGGCTGCCCAATTTTCCCAATACCATTTGTGGAAGAGACTGTCTTTTTTCCACTGGATATTCTTTCCTGCTTGGCGAAGATTAGTTGACTATAGAGTTGAGGGTACATTTCTGGGTTCTCTATTATTCTGTTCCATTGATTTATGTGTCTGTTTTTGTGCCAGTCCTATTCTGTCTTGATGATTACATCTTTGTAATAGAGCTTGAAGTCTGGAATTGTGATGCCTCCAGCTTTGGTTTTCTTTTTCAACATTCCTTTGGCTATTCGGGGTCTTTTCTGGTTCCGTACAAATTGTAGGATTGTTTGTTCCAGCTCTATGAAAAATATTTTGATAGAAATGCATTTTGGTATTTTGATAGAAATTGCAGTGAATGTATAGATTGCTTTGGGTACTATAGACATTTTAACAATATTTGTTCTTCCAATCCACGAGCATGGAATGTTTTTCCATTTCTTTGCGTCTTCCTCAATTTCTTTTATAAGTGTTCTATAGTTTTCAGAGAACAGGTCTTTTAACTCCTTGGTTAGATTTATTCCTAGGTATCTTATGGTTTTTGGTGCAATTGTGAATGGGATTAATTCCTTGATTTCTCTTTCTGCTGCTTCATTGTTACTGTATAGAAATGCACCAGACTTCTGTGCATTGATTTTCTATCCTGCCACTTTGCTGAATTTATGTATCAGTTCTAGCAATGTTTTGCTGGAGTCTTTCGAGTTTTCTATATAGAGTATCAAGTCATCTGTGAAGAGTGAAAGTTTGACTTTTTCTTTGCTGATTTGGATGCCTTTTATTTCTTTTTGTTGTCTGATTGCTGAAGCTAGGACTTCCAGGACTCTGTTGAATAACAGTGGTGAGAGTGGACATCCCTGTCGTGTTCCTGACCTTAGGGGAAAAGCTCTGTTTTTCCCTGTTGAAGACGATATTAACTGTGGGTCTTTCATATATGGCTTATATGATGTTGAGGTATGTTCTATCTATCCCTACATTGTAGAGGGTTTTATCAAGAAAGGATGCTGTACTTTGTCAGATGCTTTTTCTTCAGCTATTGAGAGGATCATATGGTTCTGATCTTTTATTAATGTCATGTATCCCGTTGATTGATTTGCAGATGTTGAACCACCCTTGCCCAGGAATAAATCCCACTTGACTGTGGTGAATAATCCTTTTAATGTGCTGTTGAATCCTATTGGCTAGGATCTTGGTGAGAATTTTTGCCTCCGTGTTCATTAGGGATATCAGTCCATAATTCTCCTTTTTGGTGGGGTTTTTGTCTGGTTTTGGGATCAAGGTAATGCTGGCTTCATAGAATGAGTTTGGGTTTTCCTTCCATTTCTATTTTTGGAATAGTTTCAGAAGAATAGGTATTAATTCTTCTTTAAATATTTGGTAGAATTCCCCTGGGAAGCCATCCGACCCTGGACTCTTGTTTTTTGGGAGATTTTTGATTACTGATCCAATTTCCTTGCTGGTTATGGTTCTGTTCATGTTTTCTTTTTCTTCCTGTTTCAGTTTTGGTAGTTTATATGTTTCTAGGAATTTATCCATTTCTTCCAGATTGCCTAATTTGTTGGCATATAATTGCTCATAATATTCTCTTATAATTGTTTGTATTTCTTTGGTGGTGGTTGTGCTCTCTCCTCTTTCATTCATGATTTTATAGGGTCCTTTCTCTTTTCTTCTTGATAAGTCTGGCTAGGAGTTTATCAATGTTGTTAATCCTTTTAAAGAGCCAGCTCCTAGTTTTGTTGATCTGTTACACGTTTTATTGATTTCTGGTCTAATCTTTATTATTTCTCTTCTCCTGCTGGATTTAGCTGGATTTATTTGCTGTTCTTTTTCCAGCTCTTTTAGGTGTGAGGTTAGTTTGTGTATTTGAGACCTTTCTTATTTCTTGAGGAAGGCCTGTATTGTTGTATACTTCCCTTGTAGGCCCACCTTTGCTGCATCCCAATGCACCTTTGCTGCATTTTGAACTGTTGTGTTTTCATTTTCATTTGCTTCCATGTATTTTTTAATTCTTTAATTTCCTGGTTGACTCATTCATTCTTTAGTAGGATATTCTTTAACCTCTATGTATTTGTGGTCCTTCCAAATTTTTTCTTGTGGTTGACTTCAAGTTTCATAACATTGTGGTCTGAAAATATACGTAGTATGAGCTCACTCTTTTTGTACCAGTTGAGTCCTAATTTGTGACCCAGTATGTGATTTGTTCTGGAGAATGTTCCATGTGCACTTGAAAAAAATTATGTATTCTACTTTAGGATGAAATGCTCTGTATATATCTGTGAAGTCCATCAGGTCCAGTGTATCATTCAAAGCCCTTGTTTTCTTGTTGATCTTCTGCTTAGATGATCTGTCCATTGTTGTGAGTGGGGTGTTAAAGTCCCCTACTATTACTGTATTATTATCAATGAATTTCTTTAATTTTGTTATTAATTGATTTATATATTTTGGTTGCTTCCAAGTTAGGGGCATACATGTTTGTAATTGTTAGAGATCTTATTGGATAGACCCCTTTATTATGATATAGTGTCCATCTCTTATTACAGTCTTTGGTTTAAAATTTAGTTTGTCTAATATAAGGATGGCTACTCCAGCTTTCTTTTGGATGTCCATTAGCATGATAAATGCTCACTTTCAATCTGGAGGTGTCTTTGGGTCTAAAATGAGTCTCTTGTAAGCAGCATATCGATGGGTCTTGTTTTTAAATCCATTCTGATACCCTGTGTCTTTTGATTGGAACATTTAGTCCATTTACATTCAGAGTAATTATTGAAAGATATGAATTTATATGTATCAAAAATGGATCTAAAAGCACTCTGCATTGGTTATCAGATATGGATGGACCTATACTTTTCCATGACAACATTTGACCACTGAAATCCCAGACCGCCATAGGGAATGACTGCATTGGGCCAAGAACTTTTGCCATTATCCATCACACTCGTCTGACCTTTTTTCAACAGATTACCACCTCTTTCATCATTTGGAACTCTAAGAAACAGAACATTCTCTAATAGAGAACAGTAATTGAAGGATTTAAATAAATTTTAACAATGTTAAATTTTATAAGTATATAATTGGAGAAATTTGTCATTGGGGGAAAGCAGTTAATGCTAACTTTTGGTTGAATAAAACTTTTCTTTTTCTTAAAAAAAAAAAAAAAGATATGAATTTAGTACTTTTGTATTACCTGTAAAGTCTCTGTTCCTGTAGATTGTGCCTGTTCCTTTCTAGTCTTTGTTACTTCTGGTCTCTCTGCTTAAAGGGTCCCCTTTAATATTTCTTGCAGGGCTGGTTTAGTGTGCACGAATTCCTTTAGTTTTTGTTTGTCTTGGAAACTCTTTTATCTTTCCTTCTATTCTGAATGAAGACTTCCTGGATAAAGTATTCTTGGCTGCATATTTTTCCCATTCATCATGCCGGTCCTTTCTGGTCTGCCAGGTCTTTGTGGACAGGTCTACTGCCAGCCTTATGTATCCTCTTGTCTTGAGCTGCTTTCAGGATTTTCTCTTTATGGCTTTGTAATTTGCAAGTTTCACTTTAATAATCTGTTTTTGTTGATTTTGAGGGGAGGTCTCTGTGCTTCCTGGACTTGAATGCCTGTTTCCTTCCCCAGATTAGGGAAGTTCTCAACTATAAGTAAACCTTCTGCCCCTTTCTCCTGCTCTTCTTCTCCTGGGACCCCTATAATATGGATATTATTTTGCTTTATGGAATCAATGAATTCCCTAAGTCTACCTTTGTGATCTAATAGTTTTATTTCCCTCTTCTCTTCAGCTTCATTATTTTCCATAATTTTATCTTATATATCACTTTGTTCATCCTCATTTTTGTGGCCTCCACTTGGGACTGCATCTTGGTTATAGCATTTTTAATCTTGGCCTGATTGGATTTTAGTTCTTTTATCTGTATAGTAAGGGATTCTCTAGTGTCTTCTGTGCTTTTTTCAAGCCCAGCTAGTATCTTTATAATTGTTTTAAATTCTAGTTATGTTAGACATCTTAGTTATGTCCATATTGATTAAATCCCTGAGTGGTTATGAGTACTATCTCTTTTTCTTTCTTTTGGGGTAAATTTCTCCATGTTGTCATTTTGTCCAGAAAAGAAAAGAAGGAAAAAAAAACCACAATAACAACAAGAAGGGGTGCCTGGGTGGCTCAGTCAGTTAAGCGGCTGCCTTTGGTTCAGATCTCAGTGTCCTGGGATTGAGCCAGCATCTGGCTCCCTGCTCAGCAGGGAGTCTGCTTCTCCCTCTTTCTCTGCCCCTCCCCCTGCTTGTGTTCTTTCTCTCAAATAAATAAAATCTTAAAAAAAAAAATAACAAAAACTTCAGGAAGTGTTTCTGGTGTATGCTGTGTGCACTCTATTGTTGTGTTTTGGCTGATCTTTCCCACTGGTCTGTCCTCTGCGGAGTTCTTTGCTTGTAGTGGGGAATGTTTGGATCTTTAACTTGGTGTGCTTTGATTTGTTCGTTAATTTGAAAAGAAAGAAAGAAAAAAGCCTGATCCAAGACAAGAGAAAAGGAACAGAAATGCAAACAGACAACAAAATATAAGCCTGATTCCAAAGAATAAGGAAGAAAGAAGGAAAAAAGAGTAAGGAAAGAAGAAAAGAGGAAAAAAAAAAATAAGAAGCCTGTTCCGAAAAATAAGCTAGGAGACAAACCAACAAATGAACAAAAAATTATAAGCCTGATACCCCCCCAAAAAAAGATAAAGAGAAAAGAAAAAAAATATACATATAAAGTAAAAGATAAAAAGTAGAAATGGAAAAATAAAACATTTAAAAAATTAAGGAGAAAAAAAGAAGTAAGCCTGGGGGCGCCTGGGTGGCTCAGTCGTTAAGCGTCTGCCTTCGGCTCAGGTCATGATCCCAGGGTCCTGGGATCTAGTCCCACATTGGGCTCCCTGCTCGGCAGGAAGCCTGCTTCTCCCTCTTCCACTCCCCCTGCTTGTGTTCCTGCTCTCGCTATATCTCTCTCTGTCAAATAAATAAATAAAATCTTTAAAAAAAAAAGTAAGCCTGGTCTTATTTCCACCAGAAGCTGACATTTTGGAGTACTCTTTTATCAGTAGACTTGGTACATGCGGAGACCTGTGTTGGTCTTCTGAGGGAGAGGCCTGCTGTGCTGGTTTACAAGCTGGCTTGCCCTTATAAAGATGCCCCTGCCAGGCCAGGGGCATCTTTAGTGTAGGGGACTCCAGCCTCCAGGGAGGTGCTGTGGTTCTCTCTGAAGTCCGACTGAGCTGGGTGGGGGGCGGCGCGGAGGGATGGATGGTGGTGGAGGAAGAATATGGCATCATCCTACCCTCTTGTCCCTGGAGAGGGGAACTCCTGGCCACCACTATTCAGGAGGCCCTCTCAAAAAAGCAAATAATCTCAGGATGCCTGGGTGGCTCAGTTGGTTGGGCGTCTGCCTTCGGCTTGGGTTGTGATCCCAGGGTTCTGGGATCGAGTTCCCTGTCGGGCTCCCTGCTCTGCGGGGAGCCTGCTTCTCCCCCTGCTTGTGTGCTCTCTCTCTCTCTCTCTCTTTCTGACAAATGAATAAAATCTTTAAAAAAAAAAAAAGCAGATAATCTCTTGTGTCCTGGGCTTTTATCATTTCCCTGTTCTTGACCTGTCTGTTCCCCGGCTGTCGGTACGCCTGGTGCCACAGATCTTCTGTATTTTATCTCTGCCCAGTGGCTGGGATTCAAAACTCCCAAGTTTTAAAGGGCCTGGCAAGATGCAGACCCACTCCCCTACGCCAGAGGAGAACCTCGTGGCGTGCCCAGCACCATCTTGTCCCAGAAAAGTAGTCACACAGTTCACCCATGCAGGCTAGAGTTTATTGTGACGTACAGCGAAAAGCCGCAACTCAGTCCCCTACTCTGTTCTGTCCCAGAAAAGCAGTCGCACAGAGGCTGAATCTATTGTGGCAGACAGTGAAAAGCAGCGGCCAGGTTACCTGCACTTGGTGGTTTAGGTCTATTGTGGCTCACAGTGAAAAGCTGCTACAAGGTTATCTGCCCTCTGCGCACACCTCTGTCCCTGCTGTTGAGCTCTCCTCAGTGGCTACCAGCTGGCCTTTTGTCCTTGGAGAGGCAAAATATGTTCTTCCAAATGTACGATGGTAAGGGAGCGCTCTCTCCCACATGTGACCCAGGGGATCTCCTCACCTCGGCTTATTGTGTGCTTCCCATCTGCTGCGTCCTTTCCCACTCTCTCCCTCTTCCTGACTTTGCCCCATGAAAAGCGTTCCCTTCCCTTTGGGTCCCCTTGGCTTTCCTCTCCCCCCAGTTCATGGCTCCAAACCTCACATCTGCCATGTTCTCTCCCTCCAACTGTGCAGATTATTTTCTTTTTTTTCCCAAAGATTTTATTTATTTGACAGAGAGAGACAGCGAGAGAGGGAACACAAGTAGGGGGAGTGGGAGAGAGAGAAGCAGGCTTCCCGCCGAGCAGGGAGCCCGATGTGGGGCTCGATCCCAGGACCCTGGGATCATGACCTGAGCCGAAGGCAGTCGCTTAACCAACTGAGCCACTCAGGCGCCACTGTACAGATTGTTTTCTTAATCCTAGATCATATTCCTACTTGTTCAGAATAGTTGGATGTTGATCTGGCTGTGTTCGAGGGACGAGGCCAGCTCAGCATCCCCCTGCTACTCTGCCATCTTAACTCCTCCCCTGTGCTCTATGTACTTTGAATCCTTTCCTGGTAGCAGAAAAGAATCCTTGGGTGATAGACTGAACATTTTCGGTATTGCAAGAATCTTCTGTTTCTTGCCGAGATCGTCTAGATCAGCAGGTTGTAAGCAAAATGAGAAGTTTTTCTCTGTTTCTCTGGTTCTTTTTTTTTTTTTTTTTTAGTATTTTATTTATTTATTTGAGAGAGACCGAGATAGAGAGCTTGAGCAGGATGGAGGGGGAGAAGCGGACACCCCATGGAGCAGGGAGCCCGATACGGGGCTCGATCCCAGGAACCTGGGATCATGACCTGAGCCGAAGGCAGACGCCTAACCATCTGAGCCACCCAGGCGCCCCTCTCTGGTTCTTTATTCCACTTCTAACCTCTGCTGCTCATTTTCCATGGGTTGCCAGGACTTTAAGTTTGCTTAAATTTTACTCTACTTATATTAATGATCTAGTAGTGCTCATTTATTCCTTGGGCACTGACTTTTTTTTTTTTTATTATTACTGAAGATAGCCATAATGTTTTTGTTTTGTTTTTAAAGTAGAACCAGTGAATTGAATTTTATGAAGTAATGTGTTGGATATTTTCCTTTCAGATTCTGGAAGAAGCAACTGAAGAGGAAACAGCACTTCATAATCGAATTATGCCCACTGTGGTTCGTCCTGCGAAACAGCTGCTTCCTGAATCCACACCTGCAGGAAACCAAGAAATGGTGCGAAATCACGTTAAGTTGGATAATACTGTTGATGCTCATGCTTAATCCTCATTTTGAAATGTTGCTAGAAGATGAAATCACATGTCCTTTATTTAACTCTTATGCAGATATGAATATTTTAAGTGCATTTATCCAAAACTATACACCTTGTGTATTGCAGGCACTAGTTGTATAAAACATTAAGATTTAATTCTCATTACCATTACTTTTCCTTCCTATTTATTGAGCAACTTAGTGCCTTGTGATTTAGATACATGGTGATTAATCCTTTTAAATTGAAACTGTATTCTTAGGATTCAGTAAAAAGAATATGTGAAAGGCTTTATTTTTAGGTGAATATCAAATTATGTTCCCCCTTAGTTTATTTTAGTACTTAATATGTTAACGTTTTAGGATAGCAAAATATTTGAAAATATTCAAGGATATATTTTTATTAAATGAGAGGTAGTAGAGAAGCAGTCTTGAAACCTGACTTTGAAATAATCAAAGCTCCTTGCTGTTTTTTAAGTAATGTTTTGTGGATGTATCAAGTTTTTTTTTTTTTTTAATTTGAGTATGTTAATGGACCTAATCTGTACTACTGCTTCTTTATTCTTTTCACTTTGTTTTACTTTTAGGAGCTGTTTGAACTTCCAGTAAGTAAAGAATGTTTGTTACTTAAGTATACTTGCTTTAATTCTAAAAAAATAGTAAATGCTTTATGCATCTTTTGAAATCACATAGGCTATTTATGAGATAGGAATTGTTCGCCAGTTCCCATTTTCTTCTGCTTTGCAACGTATGAGTGTGGTTGCAAGGGTGCTAGGGGATAAGAAGATGGATGCCTACATGAAAGGAGCACCTGAGGTCATTGCCAGTCTTTGTAAACCTGAAACAGGTAAGGAAGCAACTAGGCTTTGAGTGAAATTCTGGTATTTGTGTGAGCTTGTATTTGTAATTTTAACAATGACATTTATTTTTTCCTTTTTAAAAGTTCCTGTTGATTTTGAAAAAGTTTTAGAAGATTACACTAAACAGGGCTTCCGTGTGATTGCTCTTGCACACAGAAAATTAGAGTCAAAACTGACATGGCATAAAGTACAGAATATTAACAGGTAAGGTTGATGATCTGTTTTGCTATAATTTGTCCAATAATGTTTGTTTATATAAGTCATATACAGCAATTTATATGTTGTATTTATTAAATATTTATCCAATGTATGCAACTATACCTAATGCAGTTTTGTTTTAGGTGACTGAGATACAAGTACAACTCTTCAGAACTCCTATCAGTTTGTTTGTTAAATATTTATTTAGTGCCCGCTATGTGTCAGGCATGTTTTAGGAATACAGTTCTGTTTTAAAATGTAAACATAATTCTCTCGTATTTTGTTTTTCTCAAATAACCTGCTTGGTTTTGCCCGGTGGTTGGAACCAAGTATTATTTCGGTCAGAGTTTCATGAGTCACAATAACTAATTATACCAGTCTCCCCTTCCCTACTCCCAAAGGTCGAATGACATTGCCATCATCACATTTACTTTTCTCCAGTCTTCCTCTCTCCAATTTGTGTTCCACATTGCCTCCAGAGAGCTTTTTAACATTCAGATCTAATACCAGTCTCCTACCTGGAATTCTAATAAATGGCTTCCCATCATCTACTGGAAGAGTTCACCATCAGGAATATGCATCAGGAAAGAAACAAAACAAACACTTAATTTATGTGTTTTGTTTGATATGATAGAAGCAGATAAGAATCAGAAAAAGGCATACAGGGGTGCCTGCATGGCTCAGTCAGTCAAGTGTCTGCCTTTGGCTCAGGTCATGATCCCAGGACCCTGGGATCAAGCCCCGAGTCAGGATCCCTGCTCAGTGGGGAGTCTGCTTCTCCCTCTTCCTCTGCTCCTCCCCCCTGCTTGTGCTCTCTCTCAAATAAATAAATAAAATCTTTAAAAAAAAAAAAAGCATACAAATGGCCAATGAACACATGAAAATGGTAGTACACTTTATTTAGTTTTTTGGGGAACTACAAAATAAAACCACAGTGAGACATCACTTCTCTCCTGAGGTTGGTGAAATTAAAAAGATTGATAATATCAAGTGTTAGTGAAGGCTTGAGAAAATTTTAACAACATATTGTTACTATACTAGTGTAGATTCATAATGAACATGTGTAATACCTATCAAAATTTAAATTGCTTATACAGTTTGACCCAGCAAGTGCAGTTCTAGGAAGCCAGCTTAAAGAGCTATTTCTACATGTGCATAACCTTCAGATTTAAATAGTGTCAATAGCATAACCAATAGGGCAGTGGCTAAATTACAGACTATTAACACTTCTTTTAATTACAGCTTTTCCCACTATGCAAAAGTAGAGTGTTCTGTGGAGCTGTTCATAAGCCAGAAGGGCTTAGAGTGAAGAAACAATTACCATTAATTTATTTAGAAAAAATTCTGAGTGTTTCCAGACCCCAAAAATAATCTCTCTTAAGCTGTGATACCTTAGGACACATCTTGTTAATGCAGGCACAAAATAAATCAAGATGGAGCAAGATGCTCACAGACACAGTTCAGACCTATATGGCTTGACGCTGAGATGCTGATTGTAATCCCCAGGGAAGGAGCTTGGGAGTGCCACTCTCACTGCTTGGGAGTGCACTGCTTCTGAAATGGCTCACTACAAAACAAATGCTGAATGCTATTTTTGCCTTTCGCCTTTTTTTCTTTAAAGTGAAAAGTCTTCAGATTTCCTTGGGTTAGTGAAAACAAGTACTAATGTAGGTCTTTCATAAAAGCGAAGTGACCTAATGCAAGCTTTTGAAAAGTGGGAGATACCTAAGTGTAAAGAGTTAGGGCAGTGTTTATAGTACAATCCTGTTTTTCTGAATGAGAACTAAAGGAGTGGAGTAGATAGCCAGTCAAATAACTAAAAGGAAAAGCTATGTTAGGAATTCTGCCTATTCACACAGAATGTTTGGGGGATGTGGTTTAAGTATGAACGTTTCAAAAAAAAGAAAAGCAGTAGCCAGATGATGTGACGGATATGCATAGTTGGGAGGTACACATGTAAAATACTGTGTTCTAATTTTTGTGAAGGGCACATTAGCTTCTTTCTCTACAGCTTCACCTTTTGCCATTTTTCCCCTTAAAGACTAACTACTGATTTGTCTGTAGTTCTTGAGCCTGTCCTATTCAGACATCCTTCTGTGCCGTTGAATAGGCTATTCCTTCTGCCCAGAATATCCTATCCCTGTCAACTTTTCTCTCTTTCTCTACTGCCCTTCCATGGCATCCTTAAACCAAGACCTTCGCCATCTTTCCATTCTATCTCATAGGGACAGGTTTTGGCATTTCTCTTACAGCTTGAACCTTTATATTTTGAGTTGACTATTGTATTGTTCATTCATTAGGGGACAAAATTTCCATGACCTGTGTCATTCATTGGAAAGTTAGGAAACCATTAGCAGCCAGAAACTAGCAGGTCATGGGAAAACGGCAACAGTGCTTGGACCCTAGAGTTTCACATTGGTACAGCTTTGTTCCTTGAAATGCATTTTCAGACTTAAAGGCTTATTTTTCCTATCACCACCAGCAGTGTCATTTGTATTGTTTCCTAACTGTTCTTTAATACATTACCACCCATAGTTATAAATTATATTTCAAAGATTGTTTAGGTTTTAGAGCTATGGACTTAAAGTGCCTTTATTGAATTTTATGTCAACAAACCACTTGTTATTGCAAGTCTGGAATTTTGGTCCCTACCCTCAAGTCTTCTTTCTCCATTGAAAAAAAATATTTCTGGGGTGCCTGGGTGGCTCAGTTGGTTAAGTATCCAACTCTTGATCTCAGTTGAGGTCTTGATCTCTGGGTCATGAGTTCAAGCCTCACATTGGGTTCCTTGCTGAGTGTGGAGCCTACTTTAAAAAAAAGAAAAAGAAAAAAAAAATCTGTGATATAATTTTGGTAGCTTGAGATTTCTTAAGAATGCAACCATCTCCGGGGTGCCTGGGTGGCTAAGTCATTAAGTGTCTGCCTTCTGCTTGGGTCATGATCCCAGGGTCCTGGGATCGAGCCCCGCATCGGGCTCCCTGCTCAGCGGGAAGCCTGCTTCTCCCTCTCCCACTCCCCTGCTTGTGTTCCCTCTCTCGCTGTGTCTCTGTCAAATAAATAAATAAAATCTTTAAAAAAAGCACATGTTATTTTTGCATGCACATCTCTCTCTCTCTTTTTTAAAAGATTATTTATTTATTTATTTGAGAGAGAGTGAGAGGGAGGAGGGGCAGAGGGAGAGAATCTCAAGCAGATTCCGAACAAGTGTGGGACTCTATCTCACAACCCTAAGATATGACTAGAGCCAAAGTAAAGAGTCGGATGCTCAACCAACTGAGCCACTCACACTCCCCTGCGTGTATCTCTTTGTTGGCATGTCTCTTTTCCCACAAAAGCTCCTTAAGGGTAGAGATCATACCTTTTCAGCTTTGACCTCCCACTGACTAGTAGTACTATTTGGTGCAGAGTAGATACTCAGCTTTTGAAGGAATAGCATCTTGATAACTGTTGAATATTAATAAACATTTTTTTAAAGGAAATTTTTTTTAAAGATTTTATTTATTTATTTGATAGAGAGCGAGCATAAGTAGGAGGACCGGCAGGCAGAGGGTGAGGGAGAAGCAGGCTCCTTGCTGGGCGGGGACCCTGAAGCAGGGCTCCATCCCAGGACTCTGGGATTGTGACCTGTGCTGAAGGCAGATGTTTAATAACTGAGCCACCCAGGTACCTGAATATTAATAAATACTGTAAGAGCCCCATCTCTGGGACCCATGTAGATCTCATTGTCAGACTGCTAAATAGTTTTTGTATCACACTTCCAGGATCAAGAATTTGATCAAGAGTCTAGGGACGCCTGGGTGGCTCATCGGTTAAGCATCTGCCTTTGGCTCAGGTCATGATGCTGGAGTCCCAGGATTGAGCCCCATATTGGGCTCCCCACTCAGTGGAGAGTCTGCTTCTCCCTCTGACGCTCCCCCTTCTTGTGCTCTCTCACTCTCTCTCTCTCTCTCTCAAATAAATAAAATCTTTAAAAAAAAAAAATTTGATCAAGAGTCTTCTAAAATTCATCAAAGGTTTGATGATAATGAATCCAGTATAACTGTATTGAATGTGCTTATTGTCAAGTTTTTCCCTTTTCTCTTAACATTTATATTAGGGTATATTGTATGGGGGGATATTAAAGCATAGATTCATTTATGCTTATTCATTTTGTGGGTAGAATATAAGATGAACATTCTTTAGTACTACAGGTGTTTAGTGTCTTACAAAAATAACATTTCCAAATTATCCTTATTTCTCACATTTCAGAGGGTAAAGTTTTATTTCAAAATATACCTCTTGGGAATTATTTTTCCAGATACAAATTTTTTGAGATAATTGAACACACACATTTATGGCTTATTCAGCATATAAAATGTTTCAATTTATAATGGCTTTATTAATATAAAGAGAATCGTATCTGTTCTCTGGACTAAACCATTATGTGTTAAAATCTCTTTTTCTGCAGAGATGTCATTGAAAACAACATGGATTTTATGGGATTAATTGTAATGCAGAACAAATTAAAGCAAGAAACCCCTGCAGTACTTGAAGATTTGCATAAAGCCAACATTCGCACTGTCATGGTCACAGGTTAGACTTTATAAAAGGACACAGGAAAAATTGAATGTGACTCTTAAGAGTTCAGGTTATAGGATATTGTAGAATGACCAGTTAGTTGTAAAAGCATATAGTGGCTCCTTCCTACCTTGGCCCATTTCAACTCAAAATGTTTTTTAAAGGTATAAGATAACTTTGAAATACTCTTTTAAGGTCTAGCAAATTCTGTTTATAGAAATAGTAAAACGGTAAAGGGCATATTGTAAAAATTTAGATTTTGCTCCTTTTTGTTGCCCCTCTTAAATCGTATACTTTTTATAGCAGTTATTTTGTGTAAGCTATTTGTAGATTTGTTTTCTCTACTAAAGCATAAGATTCTAGAGGGGTAAGAGAATGTTTTGTTCATTTTGGGGTCTTCTGCAATTTTTAGAACTATGCCAGATGCATGGAAAAGGATTAATAGATATTTGTTAGAATTACACTTTTATGTGTAAGAGTATGTTTATTATCATTGCCTGAATGCATACTAGTGAAAATAGCCATTGTTTGATTGGTTTTTGATTTCTGACGACTATATCCAGATGATTCTCCTGGTGTTATTATATTGTTGATATTAGATAATTCCCATTCCTTAGTGTGAAATTATGGCAGCTCTAAGTATTTTTTTCTTAGTAAATTATCAGAATTAAGATAATCATTTTATGGCTCTTCTGTGTTCACTAAGACTTATATGGAAAAGGCAATTGACATTTTTTTTGTTTCAGAGTCTGAGATCTAGATGCATACTTAACCACTATGTAGCTCAAGTAAAGAAATTTATTAGCATCCCAGCAATTCCTTGGTTCTAATGATTTCTCCTTCGAAGCACTTTCCATCTCTGTCTTTTCCCTCTCTCACTTTCCATCTCTGTCTTTTCCCTCTCTTTCCCTGCCATGACAGACTGTGGCCTGTGTCCCACGGGGGTCTGTCTGGTCACAGGAGGACACTGCTGGAAATAGTGTGTGGGAATTGGGGGAAGAAATCCAATTGCCCTTCAGTTCTGGCAGCGGTGGACTTCCCAGACCTTTGCCTGCCTCTTCTTGATCCTGTCCTTACAGGGCTTCTTTTCATTTCTCTCCTCCTCATGACTGAGAGGATGTCTGTCTTCTCTTCATATCTTGTAAAGATTGTATTCTTGTTACCTTGCTTATCGTTTTGCTTTTGTAATCCGTTCCTTTTTTCCTGTGATATTAGGTATTCTTGTACAGACCACCAGTCGCTTCTAAGTTATTTCAACAAATATTTTTTGAGCACCTATTCTGTGTGTATGTAGCACTGTGCCAGGTTTCGATGGGTGGGTATTACTAGTGCATAACTGAAAGAGATTCACAATGTATCTGGCTTTAAAAATTATAGTTGAGAATGGTCTGACTGTTCAGCATATGTGTGCTTGAATTATTTGAGGCTTCCTTTGAAAAGTATGTTTTGATTTTTGTTACTTTTAAGATCCAAGAGCAATACTGTACGTTATCTTCATTTTGCCAAGCCCAGTCATGGGGTAATAGATATTCTTGATAAGTATTCATTGTTGAATACATTTATGTTTCCATTTTAATTGTAATGTATTTTCAATATTTTGAAAATTAGGTGACAATATGTTGACTGCTGTTTCTGTGGCCAGAGACTGTGGAATGATACTACCTCAGGATAAAGTTATTATTGCTGAAGCATTACCTCCGAAGGATGGGAAAGTTGCCAAGATAAACTGGCATTATGCAGACACCCTAACACAGTGCAGTAATTCATCAGCAATTGACTCAGAGGTAATGTCAAGAACAGTTTCCCCTTTTGAAGCTTGCTTGTTTGAATTTAGTCTGGAAAAATAAAAGGTGGTGCATTAAATAACACAACACAACAGAAAATACATGAAAACAGATGCCTGGGTCATCTCCTCAGAGATTGATTCATTAGGACTAGGTAAGACCCAGGTACCTCAAATTGTGATATTTAGCCAAAGCTGAGAAGCACCATTTTAAAGTATGAGAATCCCAGATATTTATCCTATTTTAATTTTTTAAAAAGATTTATTTATTGGGGCGCCTGGGTGGCTCAGTCGTTAATCGTCTGCCTTCGGCTCAGGTCATGATCCCAGAGTCCTGGGATCGAGCCCCGCATCGGGCTCCCTGCTCAGCGGGGAGTCTGCTTCTCCTTCTCCCTCTGTCTGCCACTCTGCCTACTTGTGCTCTCTCTCTGTCAAATAAATAAATAAAATCTTTAAAAAAAAAAAAGAAGATTTATTTATTTATTTGAGAGAGGGGAGAGAGTGTGCGAGAATGGGGGGAGGGGCAGAGGGAGAGAATCCCCAAGCAGACTCCTTGCTGAACTAGGAACCTGACGCAGGGCTTGATCCCACATCCCATGAGATCACGACCTGAGCCAAAACCAAGAGTGGCCGCTTAACAGACTGAGCCACCCAGGTGCCTCTATCCTATTTTGAAAGTAATGATAAAGGATGCAGATGGTCCATAATATTTAGTCCATGCATTATTTCAAACCAAAGCTGATATTTAGCCTTTTTTTTTTTTTTTAAATAACGACTATAGGTAGATTACCTTAAAACTGAATTCCTTTTACTTTTATTTATTTATTTATTTTTTTTAAGATTTTATTTATTTGTGAGAGAGACAATGAGAGACAGAGAGCATGAGAGGGAGGAGGGTCAGAGGGAGAAGCAGGCTTCCTGCCGAGCAGGGAGCCCGATGCGGAACTCGATCCCGGGACTCCAGGATCATGACCTGAGCCGAAGGCAGTCGCTCAACCAACTGAGCCACCCAGGCGCACTCCTTTTACTTTTAATAAATGTTAAACTTTCATTGTTTTATGTAAAATATCAAAGGAAAGCATTTAGTTTTAGATCAAATATATATATATATATATTTATTTTTTAAAAATATTTTACTTATTTATTTGACAGAGAGAGTAGTACAAGCAGGGGGAATAGCAGGCAGAGGGAGAGAGAGAAGCAGGCTCTCCTGCTGAGCAGGGAGCTGGATACGGGGCTTGATCCCAGGACCCTGGGATTATGACCTGAGCCGAAGGCAGATGCTTAGCCAACTAGGCCACCCAGGTGCCCCAGATCAAATATATTTAAAATAGGATTGTATTACTTGTTCTGGCTTCCTAAATATTGTTTTGAATGTTTCATACACAGGCTATTCCAGTTAAACTGGTTCATGATAGCTTAGAGGATCTTCAGGTGACTCGTTACCATTTTGCAATGAATGGAAAATCATTTTCAGTGATATTAGAACATTTTCAAGACCTTGCTCCTAAGGTTAGTGACTTGGGCTTGTGTATGTGTATGTTCACATAAATATACTGTGAACAATATTTTAAAGAAATTCATATTTTTTCCAGTTGATGTTGCATGGCACTGTGTTTGCTCGTATGGCGCCTGATCAGAAGACACAATTAATAGAAGCATTGCAAAATGTGGAGTAAGTATTGGTTTTTTTATATTTATGGATTTTAATTTCATTTTCAAAACCAGAAAGGTAACTAATATTTCATGTATATAGAATTGTCACCTATCAGATAGGTGAGAACTCTAAAGTGCCTTTTTAAAAGAGGCTCATGTGCTCATTTATTTAGCTAAAGTATAATATCCACAATTCCTCTTCCAGGTAATATCTGTAAGATAGAGTTCATTTACTCAGCTTGTAGAAGTGACTTCATAGTTTCTGTACTAAAGACTGTACAGACCCAAGACCTTTGCTCTAAAGATTAGGAAATTGAAATACCAGATGATAAACTGACTTGCCCAGCTTGTGACAGAAATGGGACAATAACCTAGGTCATTTGACTTGCAAGCTGGTGCTGTTTGCAGAGCAACATGCCTGTGGTCCTTGTGATAAAAAGATTCATTAGTTCCAGTGGGGAGGTCTCAGTCTGTTAGCTCTTCATAATAACATATTGGAGAAATCTTAAGTTTAATGTTGTTTGTTTTTAAAAAGTAATCAAAATCTTAATGTAATTTTTGTTTCTCAGTTACTTTGTTGGGATGTGCGGTGATGGTGCAAATGATTGTGGTGTAAGTATGGTTTTTGTGATTTATAGTTCTTTCTTTTGCCTAAGTCACACTTACAAAACTTAACCTCTTTTCTTCTTCAAACCGTTAGGCTTTGAAGAGGGCACATGGAGGCATTTCGTTATCAGAGCTCGAGGCTTCGGTGGCATCTCCCTTTACCTCCAAAACTCCTAGTATTTCCTGTGTGCCAAACCTTATCAGGTAGCACAAATTGAAAATGTTCCCATTATCTCTTTGTGGCGTGCTCTGTTAACATAGAAAAAAATTATCATAGAAATTAATATGAATTTACTGTAATGATATATTAGTATATTCGATCTCTAACTTCATTAGCAACAGGTTGCTACTCTTCATTTCTTTCAGTTCTGCTTTGGTTTAGTTCTTTTGGTAGAAAAGTGCTTTGTCGTAGCTGTTGAATGTTGGATGTTCATCTGTCAAGATATAATTGTGATTTGGAAGAGGAGTTCAAAATGCTTTTATTCACATGCCAACATTTGTTTTCACAGGGAAGGCCGTGCTGCTTTAATGACTTCTTTCTGTGTGTTTAAATTTATGGCTTTGTACAGCATTATACAGTACTTCAGTGTTACTCTGTTATATTCCGTAAGTACCGACATTGCTTATAGAGATGGTGCTTTTGTTAAGGCATTTAAACCAAAAAATTGAGTATGTATGCATCCACTAATTATGGAACTTACATAACTAGCATATATAAATTTTCCTTTAGTTTATTATATAGCAGATTGAAAATCTCATTAATCTGGAATAGCATTTTTCTTTAAGGCTGACAACTGTGGCTGAAGCCTTGTGAATAAAAGATGATTGTATTCTCTTTTTTGCCTTTAGTGCAAATTGGGCATCATTCTTAGAACTCTTCAAAATATCAAGCTGTGACATATTTCACATTTGTAGTTAACTCTGCTGTACATTTACAGAAAAAGGCCAGAACGAGAAAGATGTTTCAGCAGTAGGTTGTAGGACTTTATGCATTTGGAGAGGAAGTATAAACAGTGATGTCCATAGGTACTCCATCAGATTTTATAATTGAAGTGATCTCACTTTAGAATTTTCTCAAAACAGTAGTGACATCCCAGGGAGTTTTTATGAAACTATCCCTTTTTACCATTTGTAGAAAGGATCAGGAGGGATGGTGTTAGGAAGCTTTGAGATACTAATTTCTAAGAGTGTTGAATATTATGAGTAAAAGCTTGTGTTTTCTTTTTGTGAAAAAACTTAAAAGATTTTTATTGAATGAATTTTTAGGAGATGCCTTTTATATTAATCAGTTGTATCTTTGCAAATATATATTTCACTGATATCAAAGGCAAATGTATTTTAATTTTTAAGCAGGTCCAAATGTCACTTTAAAGTTGTCATTATTGGTGGTGGGGGGGGAGTGGAGTGGGGAGACTAAAACCAAGGAGGAAAAATCTACAACCAGGGGAAAAGATATAAAAACAGTTTCTGAAAACTAATTATGTTTTAAAAATTACTTCTGTAGATCTTAAGTAACCTAGGAGACTTCCAGTTTCTCTTCATTGATCTGGCAATCATTTTGGTAGTGGTATTTACAAGTGAGTAAATCACTTTTATTATTGATTTAAAAGCATATGAAATTCTGATGTAACTCATTAAATTTTGGTAAATTTATATCAATAATTATAACACAGTGCATACTTCTTCAGATTCCCTGTAAATGCATTCTTTTACTACTAGTTGTTTTTATTTGCCCTAGTTGTTTTACTGTTCTTTTTCCATCTTTTTCTCCCACTGAGCAGAGGGCCCAATGTAGGGCTCCATCCCAAGATCCTGGGATCATGACCTCAGCTGAAGGCAGATGCCTAACCAACTGAGCCACCCAGGCGTCCCACTTTAGTCTTTTTAAATCCAGAATATTACATCAGCCTCTTTGGGGGGCATCTTGATGTTGACATTTATGAAAGAAGAGAAACCAGTTATATGAATTTGTCTGGTCTGATGTAGTCTCATTAGACTCAGGCTGTGAATTCTTGGCAGGAATATGGCAGAAGTGATACCGTGTCCTAGGTAGAGCATATGAGGAGACAGAAGATACTCGTTTATTTTGGTCTTGGTGATTGTATCAAAATAAATAATAATGTAATGGGATATGACCCGTTTAATCAAATAAAACTCAGTAGGGAGAGAAGAGAAAGCTCTTCCTTAGAGTCAAGTGCAAGCTAATAAATATAGAAGGTGTGATGGATATAGACCATGGAAAGACTCTGATCTGATTGACCTTTTAAGCCAGATACTTCTTTTCTGTGCATTAGAGGATGCTTATCAGCATCTCTGGTCTCTACCTGCTAGATGCCAGTAACACTCCCCCAGTTTTGACAACCAAAAATATCTCCAGACATTGCCAGATACTCTCTACAGGGCAAAATCATGTTGGTTGAGAACGAGTGAGTTAGACAATCATTAGGGGATACTAAAACTAGCAAGTGAAAGTTTAATGAAGAACAGGTTTTTTACATATCTTTTTACAAATTAATTACAAAGAGAAAAGCAGAAATGTTATAGTAGAGAAACTTGGTGTGGATATCACCTTAATAAGTGATCAAAGCCTTTTTGGGTTACTGTTTATATAGCTTTCAACCTTTGTTAATGTCTTCTTTTTTTGTGTGTGTTTTCATAAGAGGGAAGAATATGTATTTTCACTATAGCTGTTCAATTAGAGATTCAGACATCTTAAACATATAAGGATGGTAATTAATGTTATAGTTTATATGTTAATGTTTAGTGTTCTTTTTACTTGTACTAGTATTTCTCTGAAATTCAGCAGGCTAATGTAAAAGTACTTGTGGGGCACTTTTGAAAAAGCCTAAATTGTTTACTTTTACAGATGACTTAAATATGTATGACATCTGGCTTGGGTTTTGGACATTTTTTGTATTAAAGATTTGTTAGACAAAAATGAATTTAAGTTCCTAAAGGAATCTGATTATGTATTTTATAGCAACTAATTTAGATAAAAACTTCTCTTTTTCTCCTCAATATAGTGAGTTTAAATCCTGCCTGGAAGGAACTCGTGGCACAAAGACCACCTTCAGGTCTTATATCTGGGGCCCTTCTCTTCTCCGTTTTGTCTCAGATCATCATCTGCATTGGATTTCAATCTTTGGGTTTTTTTTGGGTCAAGCAGCAACCTTGGTATGAAGTATGGCAGCCACAGTCAGAGTAAGTTGGTCAATACATTTTAAAAATCTGTGTGAAATGTTTTAGAATTTATGTAAAAGTTTGCAGACAGCTTGATTAAACAATTAAAATTATTTGGCCTGTATTTGACTTTATATCACGGTAACTCCTTTTATTTTTAGGAAAGATGGTCAGGCAAGGTCCTCATAATCATTACCAAGGTAGTAATGATATCCGGATATCGGACCAGTTTCTTAATTAGCTACTGAGCCTTGCTTTCTTTATCTGTAAAACGAGAAAGTTGAAATTAATCAATAGTCTCTTCTAAACCCAGAATGTTTGTGCATCTAAATTTTCTACCCCAAATTTAGGAAATGACATTTTAAAACCTAAAAGAACTTGTAAAAAAGCACTAAGTGCTTCTCTTATTTATGGGTAGAGTGTTCTATCAGTCACAAATTATGATAACATTAATTAATTAAACATGTAAGCCGGGGTGCCTGGGTGGCTCAGTCAGTTAAGCAACTGACTCTTGATCTCAGCTTAGGTCTTGATATATCAGGGTCGCAATGCAAATTCAGGCCCCCACAGTGGGCTCCACGTTGGGTGTGGAGCCTACTTAAATTAAAAAAAAAACAACCACCAACAAACCGCAAAAAACATGTAAGCTATTCACTGAGGTAATTTTGTAGAATTATATTTTTATTATATAATATAATTTATAGTTTGCTTGATGAAGGGAGCAAAAGTTGTCTTCAAAAGTTTTAGGAAACTTTGAGAAATTTATTTATTTATTTATTTATTTATTTATTTAAACTTTGAGAAATTTAACATTAATGTTTGCCTATATGTACATGTAAACACTGCAAATGCAAAGGAATAGATGGAATTGTTCTGGAGAAACTTTCCAGAATTCATTTGTAGCAGATTAACATTTTGTTACTACTTGCCTGTGCTTATGTAGTTAATGTTTTAGTAATGGGTGTGATATATGTTTGACAGTCCTGCCCAGCTGGAAGTAGAGCTGAGAGAGCACCACAGCCAGAGAATACTGAGGATCATCTCAGTGCTAAGTGCTTTGCTAGGCATTTACATGAGTCATCTTGCTCATTCCCCACAGAAACCCTGTGATGGTGCAGGTGGTATCCACCCTTACACGCCAGGAAATGGGGGCTCAAATTTAATATTTCCCCAGTTAAGCTAAAAAGTGGTAGAGCTAAGGTCAAACCTAAGGTCTGTGAACATTTACTATGTTAAAATTACTCCCAAAATTTGGTTTCTTTTTTTTAAATTTTAATTCCAGTATAGTCAACATACAGTGTTATATTAGTTTTTTTTTTTTTTTTTTTTAAGATTTTGTTTATTTGACAGAGAGACAGCGAGAGAGGGAACACAAGCAGGGGGGGTGAGAGTGGGAGAGGGAGAAGCAGGTTTCCTGCTGAGCAGGGAGCCCGATGCGGGGCTCGATCCCAGGACCCTGGGATCATGACCTGAGCCGAAGGCAGACGCTTAACGACTGAGCCACCCAGGCGCCCCTACTTTCATCCCCAAGTTTAAAAAGTAAGAGGGGCTTGTTAAATATGAAGTTTCTTCTAGTTTTTTTTAACTGATTGGAATGTGACTAAGGAGAAGAGACCCTCAACACTCCATTGGCTGTTCTATATATTTTACCTTGATATTGTTGGATCTTTTCCTATAAAAACCTTATTTCTGTTAATGAAAGTGATTCAAGACAGTTAAGGTAAAATTGGTTTCTTTTGGGAAATGAGTATTGTATTTAGTAATATAAAAATGTTTTGTGTTCTAGTGCTTGTAATACAACAAGAAGCCCATATTGGAATTCTTCACATTTGTACAATGAAACCAATCTTGATACACATAATATACAAAATTATGAAAATACCACAGTGTTTTTTATCTCCAGTTTTCAGTACCTCATAGTGGCAATTGCCTTTTCAAAAGGAAAACCCTTCAGGCAGCCTTGCTACAAGAATTGTAAGTTTGGCATTTGTGATTTTTATCCTGCTTCCTTTCTTTAAAAATAATGTAAGAAGAGTAGAGTTGAAACTTCTTTCAAAGTGAAATAGGTCTTCACAAATAGAATGAACCTAGTGATTTAGATGTTTACAGTCTTGTTTTGTTCTCATGGTAGCTGCCACTCTAAAGTTGAAAATTGAAGCCACCAGTTCTAAACATTCCGGGTTTTCACATCCTATTGCTTCTGGCTCCAGCTTTTATTTTTACAGCCCATTGCAGACAGAGTTAGAATTAGAAATAGGAACAGAGGTTCTTCAGTTGGAACAGTGGGTATTATACTTTGCTTCTGGGTGGTCTGCATAGTGCCAGCTGTCTTTTTCATCATTTTTGACACTGGTACAGACATTATTCACCTGGAATTCTTTGTGTCACCTTTGCATCCACTGCTGAAAGGGTCAGTAGAAAGGAGTCTTGTGCCTATGTCGACTCATCTAACTATGGCAGTAGGAGATAGCATCTTGATTGATCAAAATTAGGGTTTACGGGGAAAAAGTCAGTTATTATATATAAACTGCTAATTTTTAAAAAAATTGAGAATATACTAATTAATATGTGGGATAACTTATTTTCATAAAGAACTTTTGATTTTTGCAGTATCTTAGAATGAATAGTAGTTGAGTTTACAAAGCATTTTCACATTTATTTATTCTACAGTACATGGTTTGTAGGTCACATTTTATTACTCTCTATTTTGGACAGGTAAGACTATACAAGTATCAATAATATTGAAATCTGTTTTTACTTTTTTCTTTTTTTAAAAAAAAACTCATATTGGGGAGCCTGGGTGGTGCAGTTGGTTGAGCCTCTGACTCTTGGTTTCAGTGTGGGTTGTGATCTCAGGGTCATGGGATCGAGCCCCACATCAGTCTCTGCGGAGCGTGGAGTCTGCTTAGGATTCTCTCTCTCCCTCTGTCCCTCCCCCTCCAAAAAAATAGATGTTGGGGGGTGGGAAACCAAAAACCTGATATTATCTAACAAGTAGAAACTGTATTTACTGAGAGCCATATTGGAAGCATGCTTTGGCACAAAAAGCCTTCCATAGAAGGTCAATCACTTCTAAGAGTACTTCATAACTAAAGTTAATTAAAGTTGACATACATGTTTTATTTTTAGTTCCATATTTTTAAATTTCAAGGAAATATTTAGCATGCCTAAGGGTAGCTAAAACATCTGTCAGAGAATAATGCTTTCTTTATATAAGAAAACTGGTGTTCAGACTGTTTAATAAGCAAGACAGCCATGTCAGTAATTTTAGAGATCTAAGTAAATCTACCCTATCCATGCTTCTCCAATTAAAAAAAGAGATTATTAATTGCCTGTTTTTAAAATGTATATTTGGTATTATTTGGAAAACTTCAAAAAATATTAAAGGCTTTGTATTCCCATTTAATTTTGTATTAAGATATTTTGTATTTGCATTTAGTTTCAAATTGACTTGAATAAATAATAAACTCAGTTTTTGATCACTGGACTATTTTTTTTTAAAACGTAGTATAAAAAATTATGTTTTAGCGAATATATAGCCACAAAACCTTTGTTCTGCATATAAGCAGCTTGTGTGTGTTTGTTGGCGGATAAACAGAAGTACATGCTGTCTTAAAACATGCCTCCTGAAAAATAAAATAGGAACACTAAGCACAACATAAACGTATTTTGCTAATTTTCACATCTTGTCTCTTGGTCTGTCATTGGAGCCCCTTAATCTTGGAGTAACTGATGAATAAAGAAAGGTAGAAAAAAAAAAGTGACAGAAATAAAGTCTAACTATAAAGTAATATACAGTATAAAGTATAAATAAAGCTGGGAATGAATGGGGAAAGGTTAAGGCTTTACTAGAGCTGACATTAGCTTTTCATTTTCTCCTTTAGAATTGACAGCAGTTCTTTGTTAGGACTTGCTGGTTGCTGTTCTCTGTATCTAAACAGTGAAATGTATTAAACCTATCTTGAGATTATTGTCTTTAAAAATTAATCTCATTCTTAGGCATTTCAGGCATTCTCGTCAGAATGTTTTTGTTCTCTTCTACTGGTTGGATTCTGAGTCAAACTGAATTTCAGTCTGCGGTGACCCACTTTCAGCTTTAGCTTAGTCCAGTTATATTTTCTCCTTTGACCATGCTATCATTTCAAGGGCCATGATGATATGGACTCAGTTCTTACACTGTCATTTAACTAGATGTGATCTCTTGGGATTTGGCTTCGGTTTTTGCTACAGTTTCTTACTTGCCTCCTATAACTTCCTGCTTGTGACATCCAAGTCCTTTCTCAGTCTGTGAAGATACCACTACTGAGCTGCCAGTATCTCCTCCTCTACAGGGTCTCTGCATTTTTTCCTGTTCCCCTGCCATGCCTGAATTGGTTAGAACAGATACCTAGAGGCCCTACAGGATAAGGTGGCCTTTCAAAGACAAGAAACTGAGTTAGGAAGTGGGGTTAGGAATAAAAAGATTTGAAACTTGTGGTTATAGGTCAGAAGACCCCAGTTCATATTTTTGAGGAAGGAACAGCAAGAGAAGTATATATCAAAATCATGAACGAGTATTGTAGGTTTATTTATTCTATGTAAGGTTTTGTTTTTGAGTCACATACTAAGGGGAATATAAAGGAAATCCTTTCTGGTGCCTGGTTTTGGTGCCATATTCCATCAAAACCATCTGGTATCATTAACAAATCTGTGATGCCATAAGCTGGGACATATTTAATAATAACTTGAATTTACAAATACTTTGCATTTTAAGGACCAAGTCTGCTCTTTTGTATGGTATCCTCATCATATCCCCATCTTATTAGTTAAAATACCTTGACTCCTAAGGACTTGTTCATGTTCACACAGCTTTGTGGTAGAATATAAATTTTTAACTTCAGGAACATTCTCCCCTGATCTCCAGTCACCACCAACACAGAATTTGTTTTGATTGCTGTCTTCTGGTGAAGAGTATTACTTGTACTTAAGTAGCATTGCTAGGACAGTCTAGGAGTGGAGAGCACAGTCTACTAGAAACTCCATAGCTTTCGAAAATGAATACCTGATTTTCCCATTCTTGGTTTCTCTACTGATCTTTTCATTTCAGTGGTTATATACATCTGCCAGCCATGCACTGTCCCTGTCAGACTCCTTTGAATAGCTCCTCTTTTTCTCCCCTGGCTAAACAAAGGAGAGGTTTAATTACTTATTTTCTGCTTCACATGGAAATCTTGGCAGGTTTTTGGAGGTGTGATCAAAGGAAGTGGCTCTAAGAGAAAGACAGGAAAATTTGAGAAACACTGTTGAGGTGGATGTAAGAAGTCTGTGAGCCTGAGTAAAAAAATGTTTTCTGGCAACATGTCAGGAGCTAGATTGCAAATCTGTTTTGCTTATAGCTGTAAAAATGCAGTAAGATTTGGAAAACATTCGGTATGGGCTATTACTATTTTGAAATAACTTTTTCTGTCTCCATGTCTCTCTATTTGTATTCTGGCATTTGTAGTCTCTGGCTTTTGTATTCTGACCATTTCTTCTTGTCCTTTTTCTGATTTTGTCTTTTGTGTGTTTCTGTACTTCCAACTAGCACTTTCTAAACACTTTTTCTTTAACTGACCACAATAACTATTTGAATTAACTTACATATTGCTTTGGTTGCTACATTTATTGAACAGAATGTTATATTTCCTGTTTACAGTTTAGTAGTGTGTTTTAAAAAATAAAAGTCTAAGAAGAAGTTTTTAAAAATCTAACATGGGTCCCAAATTTTTCATCCTGTTGGTCAGTGACTCATAATAAAAGTTTCCCCGCTTTGGCATGAATGTTAATATAACTTCCAGCCTAAGTTGTTAGAACAATAAATATGTATATTAAATATATAAAACAATATATAATATAATGTTATTTCTACAGGACAGTAAATATTGGCCTGTGGTTTTGAACTGACATACTAACAGTGTTTATATTTATAAATGATTTGACTCCTACATTTAAAAATAGTATGAGATCCCTCTTTTACAGTCCATAAAATAGGATATTAACTTTTTTACCCAATCTGAAGGCTTTATCATAAAATTTTGGTTTTACATGGTACTAGTAAAATTTAAGTTTCAAGATGACCTCAAATAAGAACTTGTAAATAAATATCCAGGCCAAAAAAAAAAAAGGGAAAAAAATTGGGGGATATTATAATGGGGAAATTTCTGAACCTTAAGGCTCATTATATAAGAGTATGCTTGTATATGTGCAAATGTATGCATGTATGTACACAGTTAACAAAATGGCCATAAGTGGGGAGTTTTATTTTTGAGTTAGGAAAGTTAATGCAAGGTACTGCTGGATTGAATTTACCATTCCTAGCTACTGCAGCACGCGGGTTAGCCCATGTTTAAAATAGTAAATCAACTCAGTTTCTGGGTTTTAGCTAACATTTTCTGTGGAAATATTTTTACAGAGGAAGTCATTGAGAAAGTGGGATTCACTTAACAGAAATATAGTCAAATTAGAATGCTTCTATTTAGGATTATAACATACCAAATACTGGGAATAAATGTTATTCAGTACTTTTATAGTCAACAGTAATTAGAGCATACATGTTTTAAATGATAATCTCATTTTGCTCTACATAGTCTAGTCTCCTGTCTTTGAATTATATATGGGCTTGATTATCTTATAAAGTAGCTATCTATCTGGGAAAAATAGAAATAAATGTCCATAAAGGTCTGTCTCCTATTTTTATAAATGCTGATTATTTCTGTATCACATAAATGAATTTTTTGGGCCTAAATAATGTACTGTACTCTAGGAAATAACATAAAACACAGACTTTATATACTTCACCAACCTAAATAGATAGATTCAAAGCCAAATTTAAGATTGCCAGTATGCCAGTTGTATTATATGCATTTTTATTTAAAGGAACTTCTAATTTAATTGTTTTACTTTCTTTTTCAGATTTTTTTGTTGTGTCTGTGATTATTTTGTATGTTTTCATATTACTCATCATGTTGCATCCAGTTGCCTCTATTGACCAGGTTCTTCAGGTAAGGGTTCAGCACATCAATTACTACTGGTTGCTGAGGGTGATAATAAGTAGGATAGCGGTAGTAAAACAGTAATAGAAAAATGACATGTTAGTATTACGTGATACTGACACAGCCAAATGGGACTTCCGGAAGTTTGCTAGAGCTTATGATCTACCCCCTCCTTTGCTCTCATAGTACTGGGGACAGAGATTCAGCTGTCAAGGTCTTTTTCCCCAGGATCTCTTCTTTCTGAATTTTCTAAGATGCAGTTATATTAACCCAAATATACCCTAAAAAGAATAAAGAACATAATTGAAATAGCAGCTTTTATTGAGTCTCCTGATATTTTATGTCTCTTTCCTGTTTCTTCAGTCTTTGCTTCTGGTTCCATTTCCTTATCTACAAACAAATGTTCCTTGGTCTTTAGAAATAAAAAACTTTGACCCTGTTACTTGATCTGTCCCTTCTCAACCTACTTCTTGGAATAGTCTGTACCTACTGCCTCTTCTTCACTGTCCACTGAGTTCATCTTTTCATTAAAAGCTTTATGAATGATGAAATACTTGTTTTGTATAGAAGAATATGCACACATATTTAAGTTGTTAAGCATAATAGTAATAAAATAACACCCAGGAGCTCATTATCCAACCTAAAAAAAAGGCAACATTACCAACACCAGTAAGGCACTATAGCATACCTTTCTCCAAACACTCTGAGGGAACCACTATTCTAATTTTTTGCTTCATTGTGTTGCTTTTCAGTATACACTTACCATGCTGTATAGCCATAGAGATAGTTTTGCTTGCTTTTGACCTGTATGACAATGGTATCTTACTGTTTGTATTTTTCTGTGACTTGCTTTTTCCCATTAGCATTATTTTTGAGATGTGTCCTTGTTGATACATGCATTTCATTTTCACCACTATATAGTATTCCATTATAGGAGTATCCTTTCATTCATTTCTCCATTCTCTGTTGGAAAATAATTAGATTGTTTCTAGTATTTTCCCATGTTCAGGGTTGGTTTATCTCAGGTACAAGCAGCTGTGTTATTGAACTTTGAAGAGGTTGACCATTTATAGTCTTAACCAGCAGTGTGTATATGAGTGTGTCTGTTTCCCCATTGAGGGATTTAGATAAGCACTTTAAGCAAAAGAAGAAAACAGAATAAAACCCGTTTTTGTTTCTCTCCTGGCATATGTGTCTTCTGCTTCACAGCCAAATTATTTCTTGAAAGAGTGCAACATTCGATTCACCTCTCACATACTCATCAAATAGTTTGGCTTCTACCCCTGCCAGTGTAATGAAATTGCCCTGGTCAAGGCCATTAACAACTTTCTTCTTAAATCCAGTGGACTTGTCCTTTTAGTTTTTTTCCAACCTTACTGACGACTAGTATTTGAGAGGTTAGCCAGGCAATCGTTCTTGTGAGACTCTCTACAATTTTGTGATGCTGTACTCCCTTCTGAATTTTTCCTACCTCTGTGACACCTTGTTCTTACTCTCCATGGTGGTTCCAGACTCTCCTGTTCCTTAAATGTTAGCGTTCCACACATTTCTGTTCTTCTCCCTCGTGTTACTCTGTGTATTTGGATAAGCTCATGTATAGTGCCGGCTTCACCCATGGTATCTTCTATGTTGGCCTAGATCTCACAACTGAGCTTTAAAACTGAATATCCACTGACATACTGAATATTATATGCATGGTTCACCTATCAGTTCTCTCATTCAGCATCTTGATAGCTAAGCTTATCATCATGTTTTCCCTCAACACTGCTTTGTCTTTGCTTTTTTGGTACCACTATTTATCCAAGTCAGAAGTGTGTATATGTGTCCTTGTCTTCTTTTCTTTGCATAGTCAGTCAGTTGCTAGATTCTCCATTTTCTGATTCTGAATCTATTTTAGCTTTGCTTCATCCCATTTGCCAGCTAGAGGGAAGCTATTGTTTCCTCTACTCGCAATACTTTTAACACCAAATGTGTGCCCCACACCAACCAGTTCTCCAACTCTGGATACCAACTGGGTATCTTACAATTTGGTTCTTAGACCAGCTACCTGGAATTAGCACAGACCCTACAAGTTAAGGGCTCTGTCCCACAAGAGTGCTCCTCAACTTCAGATACCAGTGGCAAGTCCCAGGTCATCCCTTGTACTTCTGACTAGTTATAAATCAGGGTTCCCAGAACTCCCTTCTCAGGTTTGATAATTTGCTATAAAACTCAGGTTAACACTTAATGTTTATTGGTTTATAATAAAGGTACAGATGTACAGCCAGATGAAGAGGCAGGTAGTCCAAGGTCTGGAAGGGTCTCGAGCATAAGAGCTTCTGTCCCTGTGGAGTTGAGATGTACTACCCTCCCAGCACATGGATGTGTTGGCCGAACCAGAAGCTCTCTAAACCCTGAAGTTCAGGGATTTTTTTTTTTTAATGGAGGCTTCATCATGTCATGGTCAATTATTAACTCAGTCTCCAGCCCCTCTCCTTTCCATGGAGGATGGGAGAGTGGGGCTGAAAGCTCCAAGCTTCTAATCATGGCTTAGTTTTTCTGGTGACCAGCCCCCATCCTGAAGCTATCAAGGAGCCCACCAAGAGTAGCCTCATTAGGATATTCCTGTTGCCACCATCACTCAGGAAATTACAAGAGTTTTAAGAGCTCTGTGTCAGACAGAGACCAAGTAAATATTTATTATTTTGTGCCCCCATCACTAGTTTTGACTTCCATCATTTCTTGTC
Source organism: Halichoerus grypus (assembly GCF_964656455.1). Taxonomy (NCBI): domain Eukaryota; kingdom Metazoa; phylum Chordata; class Mammalia; order Carnivora; family Phocidae; genus Halichoerus; species Halichoerus grypus. The sequence continues at coordinate 72,431,627 of NC_135712.1, forward strand.
TTGATCACTATAGCAGTCTCCACTCCTGAAATCTTTGCTGGAGTCATAGGTTGTTTTTCTAAAACGTATTAGATCGTATCACTTCTCCACACGTAGCACAGTATTTTAGGTACTCAGTAAATATTTGTTGACTAATAGGTGAATGCATGAATGGGATTTTTTCTTTTATTTTTTAGATCTTAGAAATTAACCAGATTTTAAAGTGAAAACTTAGGCTGTATTTGTTAAATTGATTTGTATAGTTCTTTTATGAATTTGTCTTTGTAACAATATATAGTGTTTTGAATGATACTTCATTATTTAATCAGTATCTGCTTCATTGTTTAAAGAGAGGATTTTATTTTAAAAATAGGAAATTGTTAGAAATTTGTGAACTAGTAGAAAGCATCGCTTTTCAGTCTGAGTAAATAGGATTTGACTCTAAGCTCAGTCACTTTACCCTATTCTTTTAACCCTGAGTTACACTTTTGAGTTTTATCCTCTGAAAAGTGGATATACCTTGTGGCATTGTTAAGGATTGAGTAGATAATGTATGTGAAGGTGCTTGGTATGTAATAGGAATTCAGTAAATATTGAAATTTTGATATAATGCTGTAATATCAACTGCATACTATAATTTTAACTTAAAATTTTGTCTTACAGATAGTGTGTGTACCATATCAGTGGCGTATAACTATGCTCATGATTGTTCTTGTCAATGCCCTTGTATCTATCATGGTGGAGGTAAGCATTTCAGATAATTAAATGGCTACGTTGCTGCTGTGGGATTCTTGGTGATTTATTAGTCTTGGGGGAAGAGGACAGGTAACATTATGGAAGCCCACAAAGAGTTTTAGTCTCATTTTAGTTAAATTGATTTAGCTCTGTCTTCTGACCTTTTCCATGAACTGATAATTGTCATATTAAGGGATATGATGTAGCTGCACTCTTATAGATAGGAGAAAATAAGCAGTGAGATAGCAAAAATTAGTGATCTATAGAAAGGGGAGAAGATTGGTGTTCAGGTGGCCCCTAAACTAGTAAACCAGTGATACAAAATCAGAGTGGGTGTGTACAACCAGAGACCTGTGATTTACGGTAAAATCTCCCATTTAAGGTAGGAAAGGAAGGAGGGGGCTTTCTCCATGAAATGTAGTAAATTTTAATAACAGTTTATTGAAAGTATAAAATAATGACTGCTGTGAACTTAATGGCACTGATTACTGGAACTTCCTCCTTGGTATTTACTTCTGAGTTTCCTCTGGAGGTCTTAAGTCCTCTTTGATCCATTGTATATTATATAGTTATTCTCCTATTAGGATTGCCTTTAAGTTGACTTCTATAAAAGGAGCTAGTAACTTCTCATTTGCTGCTTATTAATAAAATTTTGTCTGTTCTCAGAACTGTTATGATTCACTCCTACAGTAGCAATATATGAAATGGAAGAAGGAGCTAAGGTTGTGATTTTTAAGTGAAGGGTTTCTTCAGAGGGCAGGCTTTTGAATTAAAATTAGGTAATTTGTGGGAAAATGTGTATACTTTGGTGATAATAGTTCTCGACTTGGAAATTGTGCTTAATTTGTTATCTTTCTAAAAGATGACTTGGTATTTAAATTTGGTCAGAGTGGGCAGCGTGGATATTAACATAATATCTTTTTAAGTTGCCCAGTGGAAAGTATTTTTGCTATTTCATGAACACTAGAAAGCACATCCAAGATATTATATTTTAAAAGCTTTCCTTTTTCTATAGTATAAGTTCATCTATTCACGCAAATGTTATTTAAAATAAAATTTAAAGAAAAACAATTTTTAGGGAATCCTCTCATAATCTCTTAATTTACTATTCTTGCTCACTATCAAAAGAATTGTGTTGGACTCTGATGAAGTCATACTCATTTATAGATACAGAATTAATATGTTAATTCAATGAAAATAATTCATTGTTAAGAAAAAAGACTCAGATTATAAGCATTATTTTAATATGGGAAAGACCCAAGGATTCAAATAAAAGCCATATTTTGTGGAAATTTTAGGGTTCCCATTTTATCAGGAATTTTATGGTGATTTATATTTGTTACAAAGCTTTTCTTGTAAAAAAAAAAAAAAAGTTCTGTTGTTATCCTTACCCTTTTCAAATATTAACTGAAATTGTCTATATGAAAACCAAGTCATGTTTTTCACTAATGATGCAGCATTGTATGAGCCTTTTAAAATGTGCACATTAATAAAGAATGACTTAGTCATTTTTAATTCTTAACTCACTGGAATGAATATCTCTCAGAACTTCTTCCTTGACATGGTCCTTTGGAAAGTTGTGTTCAATCGAGACAAACAAGGAGAATATCGCTTCACCACCACACAGCCACCACAGGTTGGAAATCAGCACTTACTCTCAATTCTTCACGTGTATTTAGGCTCTTTTAGTTGTGTGCTCTGCCTTATGTAGGGTGGTGTTCTGTTGTGTGTTGCCTCAACCTTTTTCCCTATGCCTGGCATTTCATTCCCTGTAAGGAGTCCTAGAAAATTCTTGGCAAACATTTGTTACAGGCTTTTCAGGACTTCAGAAATTTCATAAGTCTCTTTTCCATTCCAATCCTTATCTTCGCCATGTATAAAGGTCTTGTTCTCAGTGGTGAGAGTTAAGTTTTCCATTTTTCTCTGGTTTCTATGTTTACGGTTTTCATGAGTCCCATTAGAACCTAAATGGGATTCATGTAAACGTAGTTATGAAATGGGAATTGTTCATGAGTCAGAGTTCAGAGGCCAAAAGTTTGAGGAATTATTTCTGATCTCTTGTCAGCAATTACTGTGCCTTAATTTTGGGTGGATCTTTGGCTTTTCCAAACATAGGTCTCTCTTCAGAAAAATTTTCAGAGACCATGCATATCTTCATAGAAATCACGGCTTAGGACTTCTGATTTTCTGGATCCATTAGTAGCGTGTTATTTGAAAGATACTCAAGCTCCATAGTAAGAAGAGAAACAGATGAATAAAACCCATTTCCTGGTGTTTGGATGTTGAAGTATAGTTACATACTATAACATACAGTCATATAGTATAGAACTAATACATGTTATAGAGTGTGTGTAGAAGCATATGTATGTACTTATACAACATGCAAGGTAACATATAAGGTGGGTCTTATTTTTTTTAAACTGATACCATTGAATCCGCTCTGATCCAGCCCATTTGGGTATAGAGAACTTGACAATACAGTGTCTCCCCACCTCGTTATCTGACCCATTGCTGTTTGTAGGTAGGTGATGCACTTTTACACATGTAAGTTCTAAATCTTCCGTTCATCCTGAGGCACAGGGAAAGCTTTCAGAGTTCAAGAGGATTCCCTGGCATTTCTGAGTTGTGCCTCTCACTTATTTTTAGCCTTCTTTTACCTAAGTAGCAACTTCCCGAGCTTTATTTTGGTAATTCAGCAGGCTTGATGCCCAGAGTAATGTCACAGATTGCTTTCTTTATAAGAGGTCCCATGGAGTGCTGTTTCCTTTTCTACTGCTTTATGATGAAGAACGAGAGTTTGTGGTAGTGATGGCATGAGTCTGGCTTCAGCTTCAGTTCCTTTTTCTCAAAGCAGTGTAGTGATATGGCCACAGCTGTATCAGGGGCTCGTGTCCTTTAGCTAAATCTCCTCTGTGTCCAAGTTTTTTTCCTTTGGGTTACCTCACTACAGGACTTCAAAGTGTAGATTCTTGGCTCTTATCATCAGTCCTCATGGAATGTTTGTACTGGCAAAGCCCCGGGGCCAAGGGAAACATTTACATTGAGTTTTCAGCATCTCCAAAGAGTTCTCTAACTGTTGATCTAAACAGGAAGTGCAAGGGCACCTGGCTGGCTCAATCAGTATAGCTGCTGATTCTTGATCTCGGGATTGTGAGTTTGAGCCCAACGTTAGGTGTAGAGATTACTTTAAAAAAAAAAATCTTTAAACAGGAAATACAGGTTCTGAGGAGGCATTATACCCCTGTTTAGTTAAAAGTGGGTATCATAAGCCTCCTTTAAAATATTTGAATTGGAAATTTCTCCTCACTTTTCAACCAAAATTAAATGGGAGAAAATTCTATCATTTGCTAAATCCCTGTTTTTCTAGAAATTTGTTAGTATCTGTCCTCATTTTTAAGAGTTTGTGTCTCTCATGTGATGTCCTACCTCTGAAGTATTCAGAGGAGAGAGTGAAAGTAGAGAGTGGTCTAGCATAGGCAGCTCTAACATCTGCTGTGTTTGCCACTTTGTTCTGAGAATCACGGAGTAGACAAGAATTTTAGTCTTCAATTTCTGTAGTCATGATTAAGAAAGCATTTTTTTTTTAAATTACTGGCTTTAGAAAAGAGTTCTTGTAGGGGCACCTGGGTGGCTTAGTTGGTTGGGCATCTGCCTTTGGCTCAGGTCATGATCCTGCTGGGGTCCTGGGATCGAGCCCCAGGTTGGGCTCCCTGCTCAGTGGGGAGCCTGCTTCTCCCTCTTCCTCTGCCGATCCCCCTGCTTGTGCTCTCTCTCTGTCGAATGGATAAATAAAATCTTTAAAAAAAAAAAAAAAAAAAGAAAAAGAAAAACGTTCTTATAATGTTTTAGCACAGAATGATACACTTTCATCTTCTGACACTTCTATGTGTAATGTGGTTTCACTGTTCATATTTGTGACCCTTCAAGAACCAATCAGCTAGTCATATTACCATAAGGCTATGATTCTCAATCAGAGACAGTTCTGTTTGCCCCTCCCCACCCCGACATTTGCTGGTGTCTGGAGACATATTTGGTTGTCACAGCTGGAGGGGAGAGGGGTTGCTACTGGCATGTAGTGTAGGTAGAGGCCAGGGATTTTGCTAAATAAACTTCCTCCAATAGTAAGCAGGACAAACCCCTCACAACAGAGATTTTGTTTGTTTTTTGTTTGGAGAGAGAGCAAGAGAGTGTGCATGAGTGTGTGTGTGGGGGGGAGGGGCAGAGGGAGAGGGAGAGAGAAAATCCCAAGCAGGGTCCATGCTCAGTGTGGAGCCTGACATGGGACTGGATCCCAAGACTCCTGAGATCATGACCCAAGCTGAAATCAAGGGTTGGATGCTTAACCATCCAGGAGCCTCACCACAAAGAATTTTTAGTCCAAGATGTCACTAGTGCCAAGGTTGAAGGTGAAAAAGAAAGTAGAGGTGAGAGTAACCTGCTCCATCAAGGACTTCCGTGGCCACTGTAATTCTGCTCTGCCACAAACTCTCATTCCACGTCTGCCTGCTCTGTGCTCTTTTCTTCCAAGAATCCCATGGATCTTGTCAGACTGCAGCTCCCAACCATCTATATTAATTCTGGGGGGAAGAAAAACCCTATTTCTTTTTTTTTCCTTCCTTACCATATAGACCCAAGGGCCACTGAGTTGGGTTGAAAGTTTCAAAGCTAGAGGCCCTAGATTAGGCACCAGGTCTTAGAGATTTGGATTGGGAAGTCAAGAGCCCTATCTGAAAATCTCTCATAACTTTTTCTAAAATATCTGGTGATCTACAAGGCACACTGTACAACACCTCCAGCATCCTCCCAAATGTTAAGGTATTTCTAACTTCACTTTTTTTTTTTTTTTTTTAAGATTTTATTTATTTATTTGACAGAGACGCAGTGAGAGAGGGAACACAAGCAGGGGGAGTGGGAGAGGGAGAAGCAGGCTTCCCGCCGAGCAGGGAGTCCGATGCGGGGCTCGATCCCAGGACTCTGGGATCACGACCCGAGGCGAAGGCAGACGCTTAACGACTGAGCCACCCAGGCACCCCTCTAACTTCACTTTATACATAAAGAAGCAACATTCAGTTGACTTGCCAAGTCGTTATGCATCTAATGAATGACAGAGTTGGGAGTTGAAACTCAGGGTTTCTGATTTCAGGAAGAGTTTTCTATAAAGCTTTACCCCTGTTTAGGAAGATCTGTGCTGCATATTATCTTACTAAGAAGCATTTGTTAGTATCCTGTGTCTGGTAAACTGAGGCCACTTAGTGGTAGATGTGGACCTAGGATCATGTCATCATGTAGTTTAATCCTGCCTGAGGATTTGTGCCTGATTATGTTTTCCTTTTGCAGGGAAAAGCAAGTATTAGCTGTAGTCTTTATGCCACTTAGAATATTATTTGAACTTATTTAGATAGAACGCTAATTCTGATTGTCTTTTATATTCAGGATTGGTATGGAAGAAGACTACTATGAAAACCGCAGTATCATTGCAACATTTTCCCCACAAGCATGGCTTTATATTTTACATGCTACCCATGAAAACATTTCCTAAAAGCAAACTGGCATTGGGATTCTAGAATGAACAGTTTGGAATGGTCTAAGAAGCAGGAGAATTTTAGCTGTAGATCTTTTTGAAAGTTCTTTGTGGTCTCTCTGCTGGGCTGTGGTAGCATCTTACCCGTCTTTGAGGGATACGCTTGGTTATTTAACCATTGCTTTTGGGAGCAAATGAGAAGATCCAGTTGCTATAGCTATAGTGTTCTCCTGCTTCGGGGACTTAGGCCGAGATGTTTGGGGAGACCTGAATGTTCATTCTAGGCCCTGTGATGCTCCGCCTTTTTGCCTTCTTGTGACACAGAGCTTCCCTTTCCCTTCTTACTGTCATCATCTCTCCCTTGGTTCATTTCTCATTCTAGCATGCCTGTAGCCCCTTTTCTTTTCTCTACCAATGAATTTTATTGTATTTGAGGATGTATGTGGTATGTTTGTGTTTGTAATCTAACAAACCTATGCTTGCCTATAGTGTATTTTATGTGTATGATATTTGGGGAAAGTGAGGTACAGGAGCAGGATGTTTCTAATTATAGTGGAAGGGGGATTCCCTAGTGTTTCTTGTGACTTAATTTGTTTTTTCTAAATTACAGCAAGTGTACTTGTTTTTAATGAGGAAATGAGGATTTTTTAAAAAACATGCACCTTAAAAGATTTCTATTGTGATTCTGTTTGCAATGAAATCGGTTTTAATTTTATTGCTTGCCTCACTTTCTACAGGTAGGAAACAGTGGACTTAGGCGTGTGTGTCTTAAGTTTGAAGACACTGGGCTGTGACTTTCCTTAACTCAGCCTGCTGTGCATTGTCGCATTGCCCTTCAATCTGGACAGACAAGACCTATATGTTTTTGCTTTTTTTTAAAGTCAGCATTCACCATTAGCCTTTTCCTGTGGTCCTTTAACAGTGCTACAGGCTGTAAAATAAAAAGTGACAGCTTTCACATTGATTTAGGAACAATGATCTTTTCCACAATTACATTGAAGAATTTAAACACCTTGGGGAAAAGACAGATCCAACTAGTGAGTCTCCTCTTAGGTTAAATATTAAGGTGTACTGTGTATGTGCCTACATGACGTGTATGTGGACAGGAATTACAGTTGGCCCTTGAACAACACAGGTGTTAGAGTTGCTAACCACTCCCCTCCCTCCGCAGCCCCAAATCTGTGTATAAATTGTGACTACTCAAAAACTTACCTACTGGGGCGCCTGGGTGGCTCAGTCGGTTAAGCTGTCTGACTCTTGATTTCAGCTCAGGTCATGATCTCAGGGTTGTGAGATGGAGCAATACGTTGGGCTCCCCTGCTTCACTCGCGCTCTCTGCCCCCCTTCAAGTAAATAAATCTTAAAAACAAACAAACAAAAAAAACAAAAAAACCCTTAACTACTGATAGCCTACTGTTGGCCTTACTGATAACGTAAGCAGTCAGTTAACACACATTTTCTATGTTGTATGTATTATATACTATATTCTTACAGTAAAGTAAGCTAGAGAAAAGAAAATGTTACTAAGAAAATCATAAGGAGAGCGCCTGGGTGGCTCAGTCGTTAAGCGTCTGCCTTCGGCTCAGGTCATGATCCCAGGGTCCTGGGATCAGCTCCGCATTGGGCTCCCTGCTCAGCGGGGGAGCCTGCTTCTCCCTCTCCCTCTGCCTGCCGCTCGGCCTGCTTGTGCTCTCTCTGTCAAATAAATAAATAAAATCTTAAAAAAAAGAAAAAAGAGTCATAAGGAAGAGAAAATACATTTTCAGCACCGTACTATATTTATCAAAAAAAAAAAAAAGATCTGCATAATTGGGCTTGCATAGTTCAAACCCGTATTGTTCAAGGGTCAATAGTATTTGTTATTTGAATCACCTCAAGAATCCTATTATCTAGTCTCTTTTGTATCTTAATGTCAGATATTTTCTTGTAGACTTCTTTTAAGGTGATGATAACTCTTTTTAGCTATGACAGTAAAGAGGCTACTAGATAAATGATCTCCAGTGCCCTCCCTCTCCCTCCCCCAACCTCATACAGCTTATTTTTGCCTGTGAATTCCTGCTACCAGTGCAGCTTAGTGTGTTTTGTTGACAAAATAAACTAGAAGACCTTTAAAAGTTTTAAAGAGTTTTTAAAGTATTTTTGTTGTTCTCTGCTGGCCAATTTAGAAACATATGTTTCAAAACATGTTATAGCAAATTTGCCTTCCTTGATGATGAAACCATTTTGACTGTCATCATTAGAATGCCTACCTCAGTTATGTTACATTTCATTTTGTGAGATTACTTCAATTGAGATTAAACCTAGTTGCAGCTTGAGTTATATGTTGATGGCACAACAAAAAAACATGGGATTTAAATTTTGCTTTGAAGGAGCAACAGCCAAAATAATTAGAAATGGACTGTTCTTCAGAGGTGAATATAACTAAGGTCTCAGTATAGTCATTTTAGTTTTATCTTATTTCAGTGTTATTTATCTTAAATTTCAATTAAATTCTTGAGGGCCTATTTTGAATTTACATTTTTTAAAAATTTTATTATGTTAATCACCATACAATACTGAATTTACATTTTTGTATAATAACTAGGGACTGCCTTCTTGTTCTTCAAAGATTATTTATCTAAGATCACTATTCATTAAAAACATCAGGAGTGATCCAGAAAGATTTTAATGCCAGCAGAGCTTTTTATAATGAAATAATACTAAGAAATAGTACTTGATTTATACCTTTCTGTGTACTTCTTTCCAATAGTGGAACATCAGGGGAAACCATTTATAAAAAGAAAAATTTTTTATATTAATGAAAATATGTGAAAAGAAGTGATTGACAGTAAACATGATCTTAAGTTCCATTTTTGACCTAACAATATTTTTATCATGCTTTATTTTTTGAAAGATGACATTAATAGTAATAATAATATTTTTACACTGCTTTCTTCCAAAAATGATCAGCTGGCTAAATTGCTAGGAGCAATGGTATAATCTGGGATAGAATATGAGGGTTTCTATATTAAATATTAAAAATGTGTTCTTTCTGAATAGTTTAAAGTTATTCTTAACACATTTGATATTTTGTGTTGTAGAGTCATAGAATCCAGATCTGCAAGTTATTTTAAAAATGTATCTGTACACAGGAGGATAGGTGCAAAGAACTAAATAAAATGAAATTGCATTGATAATTTAAAAAAATCTAATCTTAAAAAATATGTTCCTAAATAATTGAAAGCTGACTTTTTTAACTTGAATTTTTTTTTTCATTTATTGTATTCAGAAGTCATTTCCTCTTTCTTTTCTGTTGATGTATTATGCTTTAAAAAAAAACTTATTAAAAACAAGCAGACCTTAATCTACTAGTGTGTTCTTTTTTTCCCTTATTTTCTTAGGAGTCAGTGGATCGGTGGGGAAAATGCTGCTTGTCCTGGGCTCTAGGCTGTAGAAAGAAGGTACCAAAGGCAAAGTACATGTATCTGGCTCAGGAGCTCTTGGTTGATCCAGAATGGCCACCAAAACCTCAAACAACAACAGAAGCTAAAGCTTTAGTTAAGGAGAATGGATCATGTCAAATCATCACCATAACATAGCAATGCATCGCTCTCGGTGGTATGCTAGTAGCAGGAAAATGTAATTTTAGGACATTCTGATACTGTGTGTCAGAATGGCACCATTTCAGTTTATGTCCCTTCTAATATAGTAGCTGATATGAGAGCTTTTTCTTTCTTTTTTTAATAAACGGAACAAAACAAAAAGATTGGCCCATCAGTTAAATTAATAATCAGTCTGTAAAGTCCTATATCTTCATTCAGTAACTACATATTATATATATTTCCAGAATTTTCTTGTTACCCTCAGTGAAACTCTTTATATAGGGTACAGAAGAAAGTTGGTATTTGATAGGTTTTTAGATATTAGCTTCTGAGACTTGGTTTATCCATTTAAATTTATTTTCACAACCCCCTTATTAGAAAAAGTCCTCGTTTATATACTGGCCCTAAATTTGTGATTGGTAAATAAAATGGGTGTTAATTCGCCTCCGGTAAAAATAGGTAGAAAGCCCATTTTCATTTGATTCCAAAATTTCTTCCAAAGAATTCCATATATACATACACCAGTTCCCTTTGATAGCCTAGGAGTTTTACGGTGTTGCTTATAGAACAACTCAGGTAATTTCCATTTATGGTTTTATATTTTCTGTACAAACTGCCTGGGTTTTATTTTTTTAATCAGCAAGGTGCTTCACTGCCTTCTTCAGATGTCCCTCAAAGCTATTAAATGGATCTTGTGGTATGTCTGCTGTCAGTAGTATCATTCACTTCACTTAAATGTTGTAGAACCATTTTCACTAGGAAAAAAGATTATTTTTTTTGGCAGTAGATTTAGATCTAATATCTCTTCATATCTTTTTTTTTCTCTCAGGTTTTATATCATTTTAAATATTTTTATTTTCTATGTTTTTAATTAATGACATAGGATAATAGTGCATTGGGTTTTGTTTTGTTTTGTTTTAGTTTTTTGAGTTAGACTTTAACCTCCTAAAGTTTTTAAGGGTTGATACATGTCTCCTGTAAATAATGAGGCTTAAAAATGAGTGAGTGATTTTGAGTGACTGCTACTTTTTCAAAGCAGTATGAACTTGGGTGAGTTTGTTTTATGCCATTAGGTGGCGCCAGAGGTCAGAGCTTACCTATTTAAGGATGTTTACAAAGGAGCATTATTTGGTTGTAAAAATTTCTGGGAGGAAGAAAATTGAAATAAAGTTAAAGAATAGACATTCATTGAGCCAAAAGAAATGTGAAAAGTATTTTTCACCTTTCTCTTTTGTCTGGTTATGTTTAAATTTTAAACAAAATTAAAGTAACTTTAAAAATGCCTTTCTAGGTAAGATCCAGCAGTTTGGCAAAGCCCAGAGTTATAATAAACAAGGAAACCGATATTGCTGTAAAATGGACACTAAACTCCTAAAACTATGTGATATTATCCTATGTTCTTCCTTAACTGGTAGCAGGCTTGTGCTTTCCACTTCCAGCTGATCTTTATTTTCCTGATAGATATTTACCAGTTTATCAGATGTTAGCCAGAACTATAGAACCACGTGGTTCTCTTTTTGTATGCTGCAGAGACCTGAATGGTGTTAGGTAACTATAGGAAAATGTAAGTTACACTCAGGATCACTGTTACTGCTATTGCCACTGATGATTCTTACAAAAATATAATTGAAGTTTTCCATCAAAAAGTATAATAGGATATTAATACACATTAGATAAGAACAATTGTTCCATGAATGATTCTATGAAGCTATGCATCTTAGACCTCTTGAGCTGTGAATTAGCACTGTTTTCTATAGTTACTTACTCTCTTGATCATTTTCTAATTTCCATATTCATTTTCAATATGTACAAGCATTATTCTTAAGTGGTTTCCTAGAATTGTAAATTTTATTCTCTGATTTAAATACTGAAGCATATAATTAAAGTAATTGCTAAGTAGCAGCTTAAAAATCCAGTTACCCGTTTGTATTTAACATCTTTAAGAGCATGATCATAAAGAGCTATATTTTTTACACCCTTCTTTTTTTTAACATTTAGATTTTATAAGGGTTTTATATCTCATTTGTCCATATTGTTTTCAAAGGAATGAGGTTTTTAGGTAGGTGGAAGAGCATTTGTAGGAAGTTGGATTTGAACATAGACAAGGTGGGTTGTTCAAGTTGCAATTGATGGTTTCCAGAATGTTATTTGAAGAATGTCTGTGAATCCAGGTGTGGGTCCTACTCAGTGCCATAGATAGACTGAGTTCTCTCTCTGTAGGTTACCGTTACATAGTAATTTTGATTCTGAACTTCACATTAAATTATTTGAGTGTATACAGACCTAAATTTAAAAATCTGTACATATCTTATTTTGATGTATTAAAGATTAATAAATATTGCCGATTTAAATTTTATTTATGCACATACTTAAAGGACAGAAATGTCCGGGGAAAGTAATTGTTAAATAATGATATGTAACTTTTTAACTTTTTAAATAAATAACAAGATTTTTAATGTGTGTCTCCCTCAGGGTTGTTTAAACTTTTTTTTCTCCCTCAAATATAAATAGTGGTAACTATATGTTTTGTATCTTCTAGCACCAACTGCTGTAAAGCAATGCTGCAAATAATGCTTGAATAAAAGTGGCTAAGCCAACAACAAAAGAAATACTTTTTATATTAGTTTTATAATTCTTACATTGGAGAGCTTTCCAAATTGCACTTGGATTTAAACAGAACTGTTGCAGTCTTAACTGTATTTCTTTTGTCTCCCATGTTTGTGAAGATAACTGCAGTTTCCGAGGCATGGTAAATAACATATCAGTGTTTATGTAGTCTGTTCCCCAAATGGCTATAGATACAATATCCAGAAAAGAGCAAAATTCAAGCTTTAGAAAACATTCTAAGATCTCACGCATGCGGTTTTGACATATCTGAAAATAGGTTTTTGTATATTTATGGTGGGAGGTGGTTGGGAACTTTTGACAAAATGTGGGATGTTAATTTTTGTACAGTCTGTGGGCATTTACACATATTTTTAATGTAATAAAATTTGGTAATTATGTGCACATTAAATTAATAAGATAGTTACTTCCTGTTATGATTTGTGAATTCCCTAAGACTTTGGATTTTTTTTAAGTAACTTTATATCAGAAATGATACTGCATCTTTATATTTTTTAAAATGTATTGCTGCTCAAGAATGGTACCCTGATGTCAAAAAGGCATACATTCATAATTGTACATTCAGCACTGTAAATAACCTTATGAAATCTTTTTTTGGATTGAAGCTATTCAAAATAAAAATTTAAATGAATGAAATAACATTTTTTTTCTGTGTCCTTATACATTTATTTGCCTTTTGGCCAAATACTGCCCTTTTGGATTTATTTTTCTACTTCATAACTTTGCACTTCCTTTTTTTAACTTTGGGTTTTTGAAGGGAATAAATACCACATTCCACATAGATATCACATCATATGTGTGACCATCCCATGGAAACCCATTCATTAGTCAGATACAGTGTAGAACCAAATGTTAAGTGTAAGGAGGTCTAAGGGAAATTGTGAAATGTTAAGACTAGAGGCTTATAATCTGCTAACAGTTGGGAAGATCAAACGCAGAGCTAATGCCATGTAACACATTGTAAGTTTGAAGTGAAGTGGCAGCCGTGGGTGCAAAAGGAGCACTCCCAAGGAGAGAAAAACTGTGGAACTAACCACTGGTCCTAGAAACCCCTGAGAAGGCAGGACTAGTGTTGCCTTTGTGCCGGGGTGAGAGGTCCTTCTGGGTATCATGGGTCCTACAGGAGGCGCGCTTCCTCTGCTGTGGCCTATGTGGCTGGCTGTGGTGGGATGGATTGGGTGGTGTTAGAGTCCCAAGTTTTTCCCATTCACAGAGGTTTGTGTAACACAAGTGGCGGGGGCACAGTTCTGTGTGTCTCTCTCTCCCCCGCATGTCACTGCCAGGTGTGGTGTTTCGAGTATGTATTGCAGGGAAGGATGGAGTTGGAGGAGTTTGGATGAGACCGTCACCGTTCAGAGTTGGAGTTGTGACTGCTCTGTGAGTGCACAGAGGTCCCTCCAGTGCCCTGGCCTCGGAGTCTCCCCCGCACTGAGGAGAAAAGCATGTCTCATCCAGGCACTCAGCTCTGCTTTGGAAAGGCCAAACCTCGGAAGCCGGGGTGACTTTTGTACAGAAGTTGCCTCTTAGCATAGCAGATTTCTAACCTGCTCCGTGAATCCAGAATTCAAAGGACACGAAAACACGGGAGCCAGCGACTGCATTGTTCAAAATACTTCTCAACACCTCATGCAGTTTTTCAGCAAATGGACTCAACAGTGTTCCTCTACCGACTGCAACTTCCATACCCTTCTGGGCATTCAGAATGTCCTGCTCTTTTCAAAGAATAAAAGTTGGAGGTCCTTCTGATCGGAGTGCTTCCTGGGGAAATAGGCCCACAGGAGCTTACAAGAATCTGACATCAAGTCTTCCTCGGATTTAAAATCTACACAAATAGAACCCCATCATATATGTATGCTCTGCTGTCCTTGTTTTACATCGGTCTGTGAATCGAAGATGTCAGCATCTGTAAAGTCCACAAGCCATCCCACTGCATAGATGTTTCATAATTTCGATGACAACTTCCCTGTTGATGGCCATTTTGGTTTTCTTGTTCTTTTTTCTTTTCTACTACACACAACCCTGCAGTGTTTTTGTGCACGGTTATTTTTAAGTACGCTCCACACCTAATGGGCTTGAACTCCTAAGCCTGAGATCAAGAGTTGGGTGCTCTACTGACTGAATCCCCAGGTGCCCCATTTTGTGCACAAATGTTAATGAGCTTAGACATAGGATGCATTTTTAGCAGTGAACCTGCTGGACAAAGGATATGTGTATTTTTAATTTGCTTGATGCTGCTAAATTTTCCCCCACAAGTTTGCTCCAATGTATAGTCCACCATTGTAGTATGAAAATGTTTCTTCACACTTCTTAAAGTGCTGGGTATTTTCAGGCTTTAAACATTAAAAGGTTATTTCAGTATGGTGTTGGTGCGGGGATTATCAAATAGCCCGGAAACAGACCCACACATTCATGAGATGTTGGCTCATGACTGTGCTGACATTTTAGCTCTGCAGGAAGAAGGGATTTGATTATATATATGTATATAAATGGGGCTAAGACAGCTGGTGATCTTAATGGAAAAAAATAAATTGGACTCTACTCACACACATAATACACAAATACCAGTTCAATATGGATTAAGGACCTAAAAACAAAGGACAAAACTATAAAACTCAGGCATTATAGGAGAACTTTTTTCTTTTTACCCGGGAGGAGAGGAGGATTTCAATACAAAAAACACAAATCGTAGATTGATAACTTTGTCTATATTAAGACTTATGTCCATCAAAAGACATCATGAAGAAGATGAAAAGGCAAACCACAAACTAGTTGAAGATACTTGACACCTATAACTGACAAAGGATTAGCATCCAGAATACATAAAGAATGCCTACAGTTCAGCTTTTTAAAAGACATACATATTTTGCATATAGGAAAATGAGCAAAAGAAGCCAACATTTCTGAGAAGATGAAGCAGAAGTGGGCATTAAAAATAACGAAAAGATGCTCAAGTTCATGAAATGGGGGAAATGAAAAAACCACACTGACAAAATGACTTCATATGAATGGTAAAAATTAAATTTAAAAAATCAATTTCAAGTATGGGCAGAGCTGTGAGGCGCAGGAACTGTCATCCACTGTAGGTGGCGCCATACATTGGTACAGCTACTTTGGAAAGCAGCTGGACATTTCCTAACACCCTTCAACCCTGTGGTGCCATTTCCGGACATATTCGAGAACGTTTTTAGCCTTGTTATTCCTCAAAGGGGGAGAGGGGAACTGGAATAGAGAATTGGGGCAATGTGGTGGGAGAAGGAAGACTCGAAGGAAATGTGGTCCATCCGGGGGTATGGCTGCCACAGTGATCCAACTGTGTCACTAAGCTATCCTGGCATCACAGTCATAGTGTGCCATTTTATTCAGAAACTTCTCTCTCTTCTGCTCTTATCATTCAGCTTTGACAGTAGGATTTAAGTTACAGAGGGCCTCTTTTTCAGTTTGAAGCTTTCTTTCATTAAAAACCAGAATATGTCCTCTGAGATAGGGTCCTTTCCATGACTTTTATTCTGGTAAAGTCTTTATCCTCAGGATGCAAGGACATTTCCCTCTTCCTTTAGAAAGTGCTGAATCACCCGCGAAGCCCTGAGCCGATCAGTTGCTTTCGGGTACAGCACCATTTCAGGTAAGGTCAAATACTTTAAAAATTACTATGGGCAACTGAGGGCTTGGTTAGTCTGTATGTGCATACATAATAAAATTTTGTACAAGAAGTGATTTGTGTAAAATTACACTTGGGAAACCTTGTTTTGGCAGATTAGCATTACTGTGTATATTTCATATGTAATTCAATGCCACGAGTTATTTTTTGTTAAGCGGCTTAGAAATGATAGCTCCTTATTTATGACACAATCAGAAATACTATTCTCAAATTCTAGCTCTGTGGCCGTGGTTAAGTTACTTACCCTTTCTGTGCCTTAGTTTCATCATCCATTAACCCGGGTTAAGAATAGGATCTACCTCATAGGGTTATTGTAAAGATTGAATGAATTAATGTAAATAAAATGCTGAGAACAACGAATGGCATAAAATGATAGGTGTTCCCTGTTTTTCTCACTGTGGCTAACAGAAGGGGTTCGCTCTTTGAGGGTGTTACTGTTTTTGTAGAGTAAGTACTGTGCCTATAGCATGATTGTGGTGAAAGGAATCAGGTGGTGGTTGCTGTTGTTTTTCCAGACTTTGCTGTTTCCGTCCTGACTGTTGGTTATAGCCACCGCTGGGCAGAGGCAAGAAGAGCAGGGCTCCCCTCACCGTGGGCACTGCTCAGTGATGTCTGTGAGCTTCGATGCTCGAATGATTGTTTTCATTAGTTGTATGTAAAGATTTTAAAGTACTGGCTTTTAACTATAGCTTGAAGACGCTTTAATTTCAGTGCTTTAACCTGAGTAGAAAATCAGTAGAACAAAAGAATGAGACCTCTCAGTGTAGAACCAGTCTTTTCACCACCGGGCGCAATCTGCACTCCTGGGAAAAGAGGGATAATAGTCAAAGTCAGTGATAATCCTGGCGAAAGGCTCCGGCCTCTGCAGGGTTACCAGATCGAATCCGAGCGTTCGCCCTGGCGTGGCGCCTACAGACCTCCCGCTGTTGCCTTTTCAGATATGCTGAGGAGCACCCTGCTGTGCGCGGCGCTGGGGCTCCTGCGCGCCCAGCCTTTCCCCTGCCCCCCGGCCTGCAAGTGTGTGTTCCGGGACGCCGCGCAGTGCTCCGGGGGCGACGTGGCGCGCCTCGCCGAGCTCGGCCTGCCCGCCAACCTCACGCACATCCTGCTCTTCCGAATGGGCCACGGCGCCTTGCAGAACCACAGCTTCAGCGGCATGACGGTCCTGCAGCGCCTGATGCTGTCCGACAGCCACATTGTCGCCATTGCCCCCGGCACCTTCCACGACCTGATAAAACTTAAAACCCTGAGGCTGTCGCGCAACAAGATCACGCATCTGCCGGCCGCGCTGTTGGATAAGATGGTGCTCCTGGAACAGTTGTTTCTGGACCGCAACGAACTGAAGGACATCGACCAAAACATGTTTCAGAAACTGGTTAACCTGCAGGAGCTCTTTTTGAACCAAAACCAGCTCGCTTTCCTTCCCGCTCGCCTCTTCACAAATCTGGGGAACCTGAAACTGCTGGATTTGTCGGGAAACAATCTGACCCACCTGCCCCAGGGATTGCTCGGGGCACAGGCTAAGCTTGAGAAGCTCGTGCTCCACTCGAACCAGCTCGTCTCTCTGGATGCGGGGCTGCTGAGTCGCCTGCGCGCCCTGAAGGAGCTGCAGCTGGACCGAAATCACATCCGTTCCATCGCACCGGGAGCCTTCGACCCGCTCCGGAGCCTGAGCTACTTGACTCTCTCCAGAAACCACCTGGAGTTTCTGCCCTCCGCACTCTTTCTTTATTCGCACAATTTGACATTCCTGACGCTGTTCGAGAACCCGCTGGAAGAGCTGCCGGAGGTGCTCTTCGGGGAGCTGGCCGGCCTGCGGGAGCTGTGGCTGAACCGCACCCGGCTGCGCACCCTGCCCGCCGCCGCCTTCCGCGCCCTGAGCGGCCTGCGAGAGTTCGGCCTGACCCTGAGCCCGCGTCTGAGCGCGCTCCCCGAGGACGCCTTCCGGGGCCTGGCCGCGCTCCAGGTGCTCGCCCTGCACTCCAACGGCCTGGCCGCGCTCCCCGGCGCCTTGCTGCGCGGCCTCGACGGGCTGCGCCGCGTCTCGCTGCGCCACAACCAGCTGCGGACCCTGCCGCGCGCGCTCTTCCGCCACCTCCGCAGCCTGGAGCGTGTCGAGCTCGAGCACAACCAGCTGGAGGCCCTGCCCGGCGACGCGTTTGCGGATCTGCCCCGGCTGGCGGAGGTCCTGCTGGGGCACAATCCCTGGCGCTGCGACTGCGGCCTGCGGCCCTTCCTGGCGTGGCTGCGGCGGCACCCGGGCCTCGTGGGCCGAGCCGAGCCCCCGCGGTGCCGCGGGCCCGGACCCCGCGCCGGCCTGCCGCTCTGGGCCTTGCCGGACGAGGACCCGCAGTGCCCGGGCACCCGCGGCCCGGCTCCCCGCCCCGCCCCAGCCCCCACCCGGGCGACTCTGCCCGCGGCCCCCGGCCACACCGCCTGGGTGCCCGACGGCTCGGAGCCCTGGGCCCGCGCGCAGCTGGTGGCCCGGGGCCAACGCCAAGACCACAGCCTGTTCTGGGGGCTTTATTTTCTGCTTTTAGCTACCCAGGCCGTCATAACGGGGATCATCGTGTTTGCTATGATTAAACTCGGCCGGCTCTTTCGAAGATTAATCAGAGAGAGAGAGCTCTTGTTTGAGTCAGTGGGAAAACCTTGCAACTAATTAAAACGTGGCCAGAGTATTGTCAGAGGTGGCTCTGGGGGAGAATCCAGCCAGGCTAACGCTGTCGTCCTCTCCCTTCTCCCTCCCCTCCTTCCCTCCCTCTCTCCCCCCAATCCCACCTCCCAGGGTCCCTCCTCCTCCCTCCCTCTCCACAGAAGGAGTCTTTACACTTGTAAATTGTGTGTGTCTGCTTGGCCTTTGTGTACCCCTACACGGCGTGCCCCAGGGGCCATGGATTGTGTCTGGGCCATCCTTGGGCTGCACTTTCCCCAGGGCAGAGAGGGGTCTCCTGCCGGTGGAGGAAGGGTGCAGAAGAGCCAGCCAGCTCCAGGCCAGGGCCTGTCTCCTGCACAGGGTGTCTGGTAAATGTTTATGAAATGAATGAATAAAATGAACTCGCGGGATCCCAGTGATGGTGGCTTTTCCCTGGGGGGACAGGATGGATTGTTCTCTTTATCTACTTTAGAAAAGCAGAACTCTTCCGGTTCTTTCCCTCGCCCTATCTTTTTCTCACTTTATGTATCTCTGTGGGCTACTGGGGAGAGTGCTGGTTTTTTTCCTTTCTTTGGCGGAGGAAGGAAGCCTACTGACATACAGAGCGCAAGGCCTTCCTGCCAGGAGCTCAGCACCCAGTGACAGAAGCCCCTGGAGTCAGTGGTCCTGGCTGAGTGCCAAGGAGCAGGAGGAGGGAAGCGAAGCAGAGACTTGCGGGAGGAGGGGGAGCTCACGGGAAGGTTGGAGCCTATAGGGGGTTGGGTCCCTGGAGTCCCTGTGTGTGCCTGCCAGAGACAGCTCTGTCTGCATGTGTGCATGCTCTGTAAGTTCCTCCTTGCTACCTCCGTGGGTGAAGTATGTCATTGTGACACTGGGATGGTTTCCATTTCCTGGAACTAAATGCTACCTCATTTCAAAGCATTTATGGAGCACCTAACACGTGACAGGGGTTCATGAATGTAATGATAAGCTTGGTTTCCAGTTTATTATGGCGGCATCACGTTCTCATTTAGTCTCCCAGCTGAGAGCCTTTATAAAGCCCTTGTTGCTTTAATTGTATGTCTGTGCTTGCGAGAAGCAGTGGTTTAAATGTGGGCCGGAGAGAGAACAGCCCTGGTGTCAAATCCCAGCTCCACCACTTACTAACTGCATAGGGCTTTGGGCCAGACCCCTAAATTCTTTAAGCCTTGGTGTCCTCATTCCTGGAAAGGGACACATAGTACCTGCTCTCACAGAGCTTTTGTGAGAGTTAAGGGCAATAAATCATGTGCTGACTTCGCCCTGCAGTCAATGCTCAATAAATGTTAGCTCTTATTATTAAAGAGCAAGCAATTAGTCCTGCTGTCATGATTGCAAAAGAAGAGCTCTGAGTTGGCTTTTCCTCTGTGCATGTAAAGGTGAGAGCAGACTTTCTCAAACGGGAGATTACATGAAATCAGCTTGTCTTCAGCGGGGTTGGTCTCAGCCCTGCATGGTCGGGCCCCGCTTGCTCACGGTCCAGAGCAGGGGGTCCTCTGAACAACACCAATCGGATGCAGAGTAGGAAGAGCTGGGTTCCTGGCATTTGTACGTGGGCTTCTTCCAAGCCAAGTTCAACTGGTAAAGCCTTCCCTGACGGCCCAGGCAGCCTCGAGTGTTCCCTGCTGTGTACTCCCCTCTCAGGCTACGGCGCACTAAGCACCCTCCTCACTGCCGTGTGGTCGGCTCACCCTTCACTTGGGGGGCGGTGTGTGTGTGTGTTGATATATGCCCCCTGCACTGTGGGCTCCTTGGCCCTACCTTGTCTTCTTTATTTCCACTGCTCCACATTTTTGATGGAATAAAACCCAGACTTTTTGATGGAATGTGGACTCTAGTGCTAACCACTGTGTTCTTGGGCAAGCTACTGAGCAGCTCTCAAAGCCTGTTTCCTCACCAGGAGAGCGAGGAGGATGGGGGTCCATACCGTGGTTGCGAGGATGAAATGAGATAACCCAAGCCAAGTAGTGAAGTCGGCGGCTGGTGCATAGGGGACTCAGTGAAGCTGGCTATTATTTTGATTGTGAACTACTTAATAACTGTGGTGTTTCACATTCCTAGTGGTGCTTTTAGACTCTTAACTACACAAGTCTACAACCCTGAACAAGCTGAAATAATGCTTTGCCAGTTTTTAAGTTGTCTATAAATGATGGGACTCTCCATGTAGCATTCTTCAAACTTCTCCCCTGGGCTCACTTTTTTTTTTTTTTTAAGTTTATTTACTTAATCTCTAGACCCAATGTGGGACTCGAACTCACGACCGTGAGATCAAGAGCCTCACGCTCTTCTGACTGGGCCAGCCAGGCGCCCCTCACATGTTTTTGAGATCTATCCATATGAAGCATTCAGCTCTAGTTCATTCATTTTAATAGCTGCATAATATTCTATTGGATGAATTTTCCACAACTTATCTGTTCTCTCATTGAAGGATGCGTATTCCCATTCTTTTTATTCCCCATTACTCCACATCCTTCTCAACTCTTGATAGTATTATAATTTTGAATTTTTTGTCAATCTGATAGGTAAGAAATGGTATCTCGTTTTATCTTACATTTCCCTGATAACTAGTGAAGTTGAACTTATTTTTAAATGTTTACATGTTTATTGGACTTATTTTTAAATGTTTAAACCTATAATTAAATTTTAGATTCCTTCTTTTGAAAATTATCTGTGTATATACATGGGCCTATTTATAACGGAGCATTTGTCTTTTTTTTATTATTGATTTGTAGGAATTCTTTTTTTTTTTTGTAAAGATTTTATTTATTTATTTGACAGAGACACAGTGAGAGCGGGAACACAAGCAGGGGGAGTGGGAGAGGGAGAAGCAGGCCTCCCGCTGAGCAGGGAGCCCGATGCTGGGCTCGATCCCAGGACCCTGGGATCAAGACCTGAGCCGAAGGCAGATGCTTAATGACTGAGCCACCCAGGCACCTCTGATTTGTAGGAATTCTTTACATATCCTGGGCACTAATCCTCTGTAAATTGTATTCTTTGGAACTGTCCTTTTTCAGTTTGTGGCTTATTTCATTTTATTTATGCTGTCTTGTGTGGAACAGCAGCTTTAATTTTAATCTGGTCAAATTTAGCAATAAAACTTTATGGCTTGTGCTTTAAAAAAAATTTCATTTAAGAAATTCTTCCTACTCGGGGCACCTGGGTGGCTCACTTGGTTAAGTGTCCCACCCTGGATTTTGGCTCAGGTCATGGTCTCAGGGTCGTGAGATCGAGCCCAGGGTCAGGCTCCAGCCTCAGTGCGGAGTCTGTTTCAGGTTCTCTGTCCCTCTCCCTCTGCTCCTCCCACTGCCTTACTTGTGCACCCTCTCAAATAAATAAAATCTTAAAAAAAAAAAAAATTCTTCCTACTCTCAAGTCATGAAAGAAGTCTCCTATATTTTCTTCAAAAAGTTGTGAAATTTTATTTTTCACATTTAGGGCTTTAGCCCACATGGAATTTGTTATTTTATATGGTGTGATGTAGGGAACCAACTATATGTTTTCCAAAAGTGCACACCTTTGTTCCAGACTGATTGTTACCTAGCCCATTCTTTCCGCACCGGTCTGCAAAGCTCCCTCTGTCATTTGTCAAATTTCCCTATGTGCACGGGTTGGCCTCTGGGTTCTGTAGCTTAAACCACTGGCCTGTTGCGTCTTATACTCACTGTCTTCGTTACTGTAGCTTTCATAATTCTTGGTTCAGGGTCACCACTCCACCTTGTTCTTCCTCCACTCTGGACCCTTTGCAATTCCATACACATGTTAAGATTAGCATGGCCAGCTCCGTGGAGAAACCTGCTGGAATTCTGATAGGAATTGCAGTGAATTTGTAAACCACTCTGGGAGAAAATTTGCATCCTTTACAATACCTAGTGCAATTGTCTGTAAACATGGTTCATCTTTCTATTTATTTAGGTCTTTTCTAATCTTTCCATGAGGTATCAGAATTTTTTGCATAAGAATATTGCACAGGGGACACCTGGGTGGCTCAGTCGGTTAAACATCTGCCTTGGGCTCAGGTCATGATCTCAGGGTCCTGGGATCCAGCACCGCACTGGGCTCCTTGCTTAGCGGGGAGCCTACTTCTCCCTCTGTCTCTGCCTGCCACTCCCCCTGCTTTTGTGCTCTCTCTCTGTCAAATAAATAAAATCTTAAAAAAAAAAAATCTTGCACAGATTTTGTTAGGTTTATTTCTAGCTCTCCTCCCCCCCCCCCTTTTGAATTGTGGCTGTTGTAGATGTTATCTTTTTTAAAAATTACATTTTCTCATGGTTTATTACCAGTATATAGAAATGTGATCTATCTTTATGTAATTATCTTCCATCCAACAATAATTTCAATAATTTGCTTCTTCCTATTAAAACGTTACACCTTTTATTTACTTATCTTACTATTTTAAAAAAATCTAACCAGCATTGGCTAAAACCTCCAATACAATGTTGAATAGCAATGGTCATGGTGAGCATCCTTAAAAGCATCCTGATCACAAATGGAACACCTCAAATGCTTCATCAATAAATATGACCTTTCTAGCTCTAGTTTACTAAGCATTTTTTTAATTGTGAGTAGGTGTTGAATTTTATTTTTTTCATCTATTCAGATGCTCGTAGGGTTTTTCTCCAATGTGTTAAAGTGGTGAATAAAATTTATAGATTTTGAAAAATAAATTAATTCTTGCAATCCTATAAAGTAAACCCAAGCCTAATCACACATTTAAAAAATACATGTTGGATTCAGTTTGCTAATGTTTTGTTTAGAACTTTTATTATCTGTTCATTAATGAGATTCCTTTGAAAAAAATTTAAAAATAGTATCTTTGACTAATTTTGACAGTATAATCCAAATCACACAGTCTCATAAAGTGCGTGGGGACAGTCTCTCTGGGAACAGTTTGTAAAGAATACGATTACATTTTCCTTGAATGTATTCTAGAACTCCTTTCCCAAACCACCTTGGCCTGGTTTTATTGTGTGTGTACCAGTTATCATCACTGCATTAAAAATACCCCAAACCTTAGAGGCTTCAATTTATTTTCTCACAGTTCCTGAGGGTCAGAAATCTGGGAGCAGCTTAATTGGGTGGCTGTGACTCTGGATCTCTCATGGGTTATCACTGAAGCTTGGCTGGGACTATAGTCATCTTGACAGGGGCTGGAGGGTCTGCTTCTCACGTGGTTGGCAGTCCTTTGCTGGCCAATGGCAGGATCTTTGCCACATGGCTCTCTTCATCGAGCTGCTTGCGTGTCTCGAGACCTGGTATCCCCAGGGCATCCCTCATCCCTCAAGAGAGAGCTATCAGGACAGAAGTCACAATGTCTTTTTTAGTTTAGCTTGGGAAGTCACAGTTCCTCCTCTGCACAGCACCCTCCTGGTTTACGTGGGTCCGCCCTATTTGGAGCAGGAAACACCTGTCCCAGGAGCGGGGATCCCAGGAACAAGGACTGTGTGGGGGCCACTTTGGAGCCCAGCTCCTACAGTATGTGTACATTTGTGTGGCTTATTTTTAACTACTGATTTCACTTCTTCTGGTGGTTAGTAATCTATTCAATCTTCTATTTCCCACTTTTGTTACATTATGTATTTTTTTAGGAAATTGTTCATGTTGTCTCTGTTTTCAAAATTGTTAGTCTAACATTTTTCACATATTTTTATTTCTATTTTGTTTTAAAATCTCTCTTGTATCCACAGTTGTCCTTCTCTCGTCCCCACTATTGTTCAGACCCGTCTTCCTTGTACTTGATCCATCTTGCACTATTTTTTCTATTTTATTAGCTTTTACTAAGAACAGACTAGGCTTCGGGACAGCCCTCTATGGTATGATTGTTTTCCATTGCATTCGCTGGCAGCTTTCATCTTTATTCTCCTTCTGTTTCCTTCGAGTCTATGTAGTTGTTTCTTCCTCGTGACTTTGTAGATGGGATTCTTAGCCCATTAGTTTTCGTCTGTTCCTCTTCTTCAGGATATCCGTCTTCCCGAGGTACTGCTCTAGCAGCACCTCCTGTTTCAGGCTGGGGTTTTGCTCTTCATGTTTGGTCTCCATGTTGGCCCCTTCTGTATTTTCTCATTTCCACTACGAGTTTTCCTTTGAACTCACTTATTTAGAAGTGTGCTTTTTATTCCGATTTTTAAGAAACTTTCCTGTATTGACTTCTAACTCAGTTGTGGTCTGTATGATCCCATACTTTGTCTCCATTTTTTTGTTGTTGTTTTTTAAAGATTTTATTTTTAAGTAGTCTTTACACCCAACGTGGCGCTCAAACTCATGACCTGAGATCAAGAGTCACATGCCCTACTGACTGAGCCGCCCCTGTATGATCCCAAGTCTTTGAAGGTTTTTAGACTTGTTTTATGGCCTAGTACATAGGCAATTTTTGTAAATGCCTCTATGTGCTTGAGAAAAAAATTTCTCTTTTAAATCAGGTTCATGGGTCGCCTGGCTGGCTGAGCCTGTGGAGCGTGCCACTCTTGATCTCCCGGTCCTGAGTTTGAGCCCTAGGCAGGGTGTAGAAGTTACATAAAAAATAAATAAATAAACTGGGTTCAGGTTATTATACATCCATTAAATAAAGCTTGTCAGGGCACCTGGGTGGCTCAGACGGTTAAGCATCTGCCTTCGGCTCAGGTCATGATCTCAGGGTCCTGGGATTGAGCCCTGCATTGAGCTCCCTGCTCAGCGGGGAGTCCGCTTCTTCGTCTCCCTCTGCCTCTCCTCCTGCTCATGCTCTCTCTCTCTCAGATAAATAAATAAATAAATAAATAAAATCTTTAAACAAATAAATAAACCTTGTTAACGATGTTGTTCAAGACTTCTGTAACCTTACTAAATTTTAGTTTGCTGACCTACAGAAAAAAGTTTGTGAATTTCTTAAGTTCCTATTATAAGTCTATCAGTTTATATATATTGTGTATATAATGTATATATAAGTATTATATATATTATATATATAATTTTATATAGCCACATAAAAATTTATTTTTTATTTTATTTTTTTTAAAGATGTTATTTATTTGACAGAGAGAGACTCGGTGAGAGAGGGAACACAAACAGGGGGAGTGGGGGAGGGAGAAGCAGGCTTCCCCGCTGAGCGGGGAGCTCGATGAGGGGCTCGATCCCAGGACCCTGGGATCATGACCTGAGCCGAAGGCAGACGCCTAATGACTGAGCCACCCAGGCGTCCCGCCAAATAGAAATTTAAAATTCCCGGTAAATTTAATGTTTTATAAGGTTATTTATGTAGTTTTTTTTAAGGTTCTGAGGTTTTATAGGTTTTTAAAAAAGTTATATTATGTAGTGTTAGTCTTTATCCCTATAGCATTTTCTTTTTAAAGTTTATTTTATGTGGCATTTTTTGTTTGTTTATTTGTTTGGTTTCATTTGGTTTGGTTCTGTAGCCAAAGCAGTTTATTTTGGTTAGTACCTCTGTGGTATGTATTTTTCCATTCTTTATTTTCACCTTTTCTCTTTGGTTTTACTTTAGGTGTGTATTTTGTAGACAGCATATAGTTGGATATTTCTAAATTTTATTTAGATAACATCTTTTAATAATTGAAATTGCTCTGTTTACATTTATTTTAGCTGCTCACTGATGTATTGTTACTGCGGAGTTACTCTATGTTTTCGATTCCCATTTTCTGTCTTTGCTTTATTGCCCTTCTCTTTTCACACCCTCTGGTAGAATGATAAATTTATATTACTCTCTCTCTTGCTTATATATATATATATATATATATATATATATAGTTTGTTGTCTGTTGTTCTTTTAGTGATTAATTTTTAACATGCATATTTAATTATAAAATTTTCCAACAAATTTGGAAAATAATAAATCTTTCTTTTCTCTTTCTTTTTCTTTTTAAGATTTTATTTATTCAGAGAGAGCACAAGCAGGGGGAGCGGCAGAGGGAGAGGGAGAAGCAGGCTCCCCACTGAGCGTGGAGCCCAATGCGGGGCTCGATCCTAGGACCCTGAGATCATGACCTGAGCCGAAGGCAGACGCTTAATGGACTGAGCCGCACAGGCACCCCATCTTTTCTCTTTCTAAACATGCTGTGGATTTTACTGTCTTCACTCCCCAGTGGAACACATGACCACCTTCAGTATCTCATTTTTTTTTTTTTAAAGATTTTATTTATTTGACAGAGAGAACACAAGCAGAGGGAGAGAGAGGGAGAAGCACGCTCCCTGCTGAGCAAGGAGCCTGATGTGGGACTCGATCCCAGGACCCTGGGATCATGACCTGGGCCAAAGGCAGCTGCTTAACCGACTGAGCCACCCAGGCGTCCCAGTATCTTGTTATTTAACTTCGGGTTTGACCTTTTCAAACTTGGTTAAGGATTTTTCTTTTTTTGTAATTGAACTTAATCTTCTGATGTATTGTATATTTCTGCTTATATGGGTTAGGGTGAACCAAATGAAATTTCTGATATTCAACCATTTTTAACGTAAAAAACGACAGTTCCATGTGGTTCAACTTTAAAGTCCCAGCACCACATGCCATTTTTCTAAAGGTTACGTTTATACTTAAATTCCACATTAGGGGCACCTTATTTTATAACTTCTTAAGAACTGGGATACACAGAGTATCCCCTTTTCTGAGTCTTTGCCTAAAAACTTCTTTATTCTTCATTCACACCTGATTGCTAATTTAGCTGGGAATAGAATTCTGAATTCAAATGATCTTCTTGCACCAAGGTTGTCAGTGAGAATTTGTTATTATTTAGAATTGACTCATTGTTTCTTTTTAGAAGACTTTATGATCTTCTCTATGTCCTTTATGTTCTGGTTTCTTTTTTTTTTTTTTTAAGATTTTATTTATTTATTTGACAGAGAGAGAGATAGCGAGAGAGGGAACACAAGCAGGGGGAGTGGGAGAGGGAGAAGCAGGCTTCCCGCAGAGCAGGGAGCCCGATGCGGGGCTCGATCCCAGGACCCTGGGATCATGACCTGAGCTGAAGGCAGACGCTTAACAACTGAGTCACCCAGGCACCCCTATGTTCTGGTTTCAATATGATGCATCACATGTTGCTCTTATTTCATTCACACCTGCTGGGAACATCCAGGGTTCTCAGGAGACTGGTGTCCTTAAGTTTTGTGAAATTCTTTTCTACTATTTCCTTCATCATTTTTTGTCCTCTCTTTTAATCTTTCTTATCTTCTCTTTTTTCTTCTCTTTTTAATCTCTCTCTCGTATTTTCTGGAGACTTCTCAATGCTGTCTTCTAACACTTGAATTAAAATTTTAATTTCTGCAATTGTATTTTTAATCTCTGTGTTCTTGTTCTTTAATTGTTCCTTTTTCTAGATACTTATTCTTGTTTTATGGATGCGGTCTCTTTTGGATTTTTCTTAGGATACTAGAGTTTAAATTTTGCAGTTTTTAAAGTTCTCTTTTATTTTCTGAACTATCTGTTTTCTCTGGGATTTGTGGTTGTTGCTGTTGTTTGTTGTTTGCTTCCCTTAAATCCTTGTTTGTCAGTTCCTATTTTAAAAGTGAGGCAACAGGGGCAGCCAACTTTGAGAACTTTGTACATGTGGGCAAGTGTTGTGGGCTGGCAAGCTTCATTTTAGGGCTCTGGGGTAGCAAGCTGAGTATTATACTAGGAATCTCTATAAGCAAGAATGTTTGTAGAGGGTTGTTTTCTCCAGGACCTTGTAATTTCTTTAAATAACTTTTTTGTTTGTTTTCCAAGGGATGGATGTAGAGGCAACTGTTCCATGTACTGGCTGGTTTTTACTTCCACAGCTCATCTCATCTGTCCTGGTGTAATCAATCTTCAGGCCTCCATATGACTCTGTTAGGAAAATGGGCTCTCTCTGCTCACGCTCGCTGGCTGTCACTTCCTCTTCTTCCTCACCTACATTCAACTGTTCTGGTCCATAAACTTGCTGAGGTCTCCAATCCACTGATCCTCCTCTCCCATTCCCTATGATGTTGTGGGTTATACCATTTCAGTGCCTTTACTGCCATCTAAGTGAAATCCAAGGAGAGAGAGAGAGGGGACAACTGGGTGTGACCAATTTGCATGTTTAACTGAAAGTCCATCCATTTCTAGTTTACAGGTTTCTAGCCCAGGAGTTTCTTTGACTGCCCCTGGGCAAAATTGAGTCTTCCTTGTCCTGGGTCCTGGGTTCCTCCTGTACTTTGGGATCCCTCTATTCCCCCATCCTCCACTCCACCCCCCACCTACTGAGAGTTGTAATTGGCTTCTCTTTCTGGAACCACTGCAGGTTGGGCTCTGAATCCCTACTGACATTGGGACTGAGCAAGTCTGTTTGGGGAGAAGTCACTCTGGGCTTCCCAGCTTTTAAAAATCACCATTACTCCCAGGGCGTGCCGAAGGCAGGGAGATGCCAGAACCCTGTGTCCAGTAGCTGCACACACCCTCATTAGGCACTTGGAATGTTACAAGATGATTTCATCAACGTCATAAAGAGACAAGCATTAATTGCATTCAGTGTCTGGATCCAGAGTACCGGGAACCTGAGATGCCTAGGGGAAAAAACAATGAGCAGCCTCTGCCCCGTGACACCCTTCCTCCATCCCTTTCTACCTCTCTCTTGGTGCTTCCTGGTTCTTATTACCCCGACACAGATATCAATATTTCCAAGTCCAGCCCTCAGGAGGCTTCTGTACTCCAGCTGCTGCCACATTCAACCAGCCTTGATTAAACATCAAATACGTGCCCAGCACCATGAAACCAATTTTCCTAGCCCTCACAACTGCCTTGGGAGGTAGGTATTATTATTCTACTTTACTGATGAGGAACTGAGGTCCAGGGTGGGGCAGTAACATATCTAAAGTTATGACTGGCAGGTCTGTCATGGGAGGTCCTCTCCTGGCTTCTGGCCTAGAGCTTTCCAAGATCCCACCCCCACTGCTGCTTCTGGCATGGATGGCTCAACTGCCCAAGCCAGGACCTGTTGACTGCGGGACACGGGCACCAGGAGGACACTCATGTTCATGGTTGTAGGCATCCTGATTCAGGGGTTCTAGTCCCTCCAGCCTAGCAGGGGGCCCCTGAGAGCTGAGCATCATTTGTGGGGCTCTTGTCTGGTGAGAAGGAGAAAAGAAGAGGAAACAGAGAGGAATACAGATGCAGAAGAAAAAAGGGTAGGGGAGAGGTGGTGGAGGGGGGGAAACAAGGGAAAAAAGAGCTGGAAATCTTTGTTTTTCAAATTTTTTATTCAATTTAGTTAACATACAGTGTATTATTAGTTTCAGGGGTAGAATTTAGTGATTCACCAGTTGCATATAACACCCAATGCTCATCACATCACGTGCCCTCCTTGATGCCCATCACCCAGTTAGTTACCCCATCCCCCACCCACCTCCCCTCCAGGAGCCCTCAGTTTGCCCCCTAGAGTTAAGAGTCTCTTCTGGAGCTGGAAATCTTAAGTGCAGGCCCTCATTGGCACTTGCTGCAGGTCCGGCCCTGACCCCGCAAGAATGATCCAGAGCCCACGGGCGGCGTCCACGCATGGTGGGAACAGCGGAGAGTTGGTCTCAGATGCGGGTCTCAGCTCTGCCACTGACTCAGTTTCCCTCACCAGGGTGTTGTAAGAGTTAAAGAAGGTAATGGATATAAAAATGCACTGTAACTAAACTGTTCAGCACTGAGGGCAGGGTGGTATCTGCTCCATTGTCTCACATCCCAGAAATCACTGGGAAGAGTCCTGCCTGGCCCAGAGGAGACCCAGGGGCAACGATTGTCAACAGAGGATGCAGAGGGATCAGGGATGCTGGGTGTGTCTTCTCGGCCAGCCTCTCTGTGGCACTGTCCTCCTTCCATGGTCCACAACCCAGAGTTCCTGTACTGCCCCCCCCAACGCCCCGAGGGCCACAGCAGCTACCACCTGGATTGAGGCTGCCAGACCCCCAGCTTGTCTCGGGCAGAGGGCAGAGAGCTGGGCCTCATCCCTGGCTCCAAACTTCTAGCAATTTATGTTTGCTCTAACATCAAAAGAGAAACGGAAAATGTCAGCATTGCTGAGTTTTTGTCCCTTCAAGCTCAAGTTCAAATTCAGCCTCAGCTCAAATTTTTTTCAGTTGATTTGTAGCACAGGAGTAGAGGATGTGGTATCAGTGAAATTCTGCAGGCCATCAGCTTTGGAAGTGGTGGTGTTCTAATAAGTTATTGGCCTGGTGACCTGTTCTGACGCATTTAGTGGGAACAGTCTGTCCAAGGTTGAACCTCGGAGAACCTTCCGGATGTATCAGATCCCTGTGTGCCATGACCCTCCCATTACCCAGTACACCTTCTGGTCCAACTAAAGTAACTCCTGGGCACCGTGAGATCTATTAACGTTTCCAGTGATGATGAAGACAGCGGGGTTCAATTTAAGGAAGGTTCTTCTCTGTTCAGAGCCATCCATAGGAGGAAATGAGCTGCTGTGAAGGGTAGTAAGCCTCTTAACGCTAGCAGCAATCAGGCAGAAGTTGGGTCTTCCCAAAAACAAAGAAAAGCAAGCCATCAATAAAAGGAAAATACTAGTCACACTTTCTGGCCTCCAGGCCTTGTACAAGCACATTCTTTGTGTGGATCCCTTTTCCTGTCTGTGCCAGGGCTCTCCTTGTAGAGCCTCGAAGGATCCATTCAAATGTAATGTATCTTCTCACGGGCAGTTAGTTGATTCCTGTGCCTGCCAAAGATGTCCCTGTCCCAGTCCCCAGAGCCCAGGAACACAATTTACCTGACAGGGCGAAAGGGACTTTGCAGAAGTGATTGGGCTAAGACCCTTGAGATGGGAAGGTTATCGTGAATTATCCAGGGGAGCCCAGTGTAATCACACGAGTCCTCCTAAGTGAAAGGAGGAGGCAGGAGGTTGGAGAGGAACACTGCTGGCTTTGAACACGGAGAAAGGGCCGTCAGCCAAGGGAGGCAGGCAGCTGCTAGAAGCTGGAAAAGAGGATCGTCTCCCAGTGGCTCCAGAAAGAACCCAGTCCTGCTGACACCTTGAT
This sequence comes from Halichoerus grypus, assembly GCF_964656455.1. NCBI lineage: Eukaryota > Metazoa > Chordata > Mammalia > Carnivora > Phocidae > Halichoerus > Halichoerus grypus. The sequence goes on from NC_135712.1 coordinate 72,463,354, forward strand.
GTTAGCTTGGTGAGACCCATGTGGGGTTTGTGCTAATTTGTTACCGCAGTAATAGGAAACTAACCTTTCCCATTTTCTTGCCTCCATCATAGCATCCGGCACATTTTGCTGTAATTCTATGTGTACTGATCTCCCTAACTGGGCTCCTTGGGATAAAAGCTATCCATTAAGTAGTTTTTCTGTCATGGAGCTACAGGGCTTGGTGCATAGCGGGTGTTGAGAGTCAGCTCTCACCTGAATGCTTATGTGACCCACAAGCTAGCCTCCGCAGTGCGCAGTGAGACCTGACACGTTAGCTTCAATGCACACTGTGTCATTAGGGGGTCTCACCCTTGACCCTATTGCCTTTTACAGAGTTAAATATACTTCCTTACTAATGTTTGGGAAAATCAGGATTTGTCACACATGTTTAGTTGTGAGCCACAGGGTGCCCATAGCTCTGCTTTCTCTGAGCAAGTATGGCCTTCCTGTGTGGGTCTCTGAAGCTCGGATCAGGGAGTTTAAGCACGAGATAACAGAAAGGAGAAGGGGCATGTGCGTAATGATTTGAGATGCTGGCCTTCAACTTGAATGTCATGTTCAATCCTGGGGATCCACAGCAGCTGAGCGGAGAACATGTAGTAGAAAATAACTAGGATGGAGAGGGGCTGGGGGAAGGACTCAACCCAGTCCCATGGAAACTGGTTTAGAGAGCCAGTGGTGTTCAGCCCAGAACGGCGAGGATTTGGGGGTGCGGGTCACTGTGTATAACCAGTTAAAGGGTTGGTACGGGGAGGAGGAAGGGATGCGTTCCCCAAGGTTTCAAGGGATAGAATGAGGACCAGTTGGTAGGAAGTACAGGGTTGAACCTCGGAGAACCTTCCGGATGTATCAGATCCCTGTGTGCCATGACCCTCCCATTACCCAGTACACCTTCTGGTGTAGGGGAAGAGATTTTGCCTGAGTCCAAGGAAGAACTCAGTCAGCACCATCCAGGGTTGGAATGGCCGGCCACCTGGGGCTGTGAGCTGTCTGTCTCTGGAGGAATTCAGCCGGTGACTGGGCAACCCCAAGATAGAAGGAATTCCAGTGTTTGATGGAGATAGGTGTGAGGCTGGTGAATGCTCATTAAGATCCTTTTTCCCTCACATGGTCTGTGATTAATCGACCCAGCCCTGGGTTGAAGTGGGTGGATATGGGTGTAACCCACGGCCTAGGCACTGGCCACTGGAGACGTTGGTCGCGGCCTTGTCGGGCTGACCTGTGCCGAGTGGAGGGCCAGTTTGCAGGCATTGTGTTGGCGTGGGTGCTTAGTGCTCTGGAATCAGTCCATGTTCTCAAACACGCATAAAACCAGCTGCAGCTTGCTGTTCTGGGGTTGGGGGGTGGGGGGGCTCTCACTGGCCTGCAGAGGCCTCCTTGGGTTTTATAGTCCCAGATTTCTTTGAAAGGCTCAGTCCTAGTTTCCCACATGGTCCTGACAGGGCTGGCCCCTAGCCAAAGTGTATGTCTGGTTTTCTCACACCCAAATGTTCCATCTGCTACTGACCAGCTTGCGTGACCTTGAGTCAATTCTTTCCCCTCGCTGGGCCTCAGATCCCCATCTATAAAGTAGGGGGGGGTCTGGACTGGAAGGTCCTTCCCATTCTGATGCTGCTGGAACCCTGAGTCTAGGTCTTGAATGGAATCACTTTCCCTCCCATGTCTGTCCATCCACCTCTGTCCCTTCAAAGACACATCCCTGTCACCTGACGCTCCCTCCCACCCCCAGGCAGCACTTGAATGGCTGATCCTGCTCACCTAACATGTAAGTGGGAAAGGGCCTTTCCCAGAGCAGGTGGGAAATCAGGGTAAGCGCCTGTCCCTGTCCCCATGTGCATTCCCACGGCCCACACCATGCTTTGCAGAAACGCACGTTGCCTGGTGGTTCTCATGACTCCTGGTTTGAGGGAACCCTGGCGAGGTTCTGTTGGAGTCCCTCCTTCAGTCTGTGCCGTGGCTGGGCCCAAGGCTCCTCGCTGACTGGGGTCACTGTCTGTGTGTCCCCAGCTACCTGCTGACCAGTCGCAGCTCACAAAGACTGCAGTCGCAGCTCACAAAGACCTCAGCATGTCCAACCCTAGCGCCACCAGCGAGCGACCACGTCCCGGGGAGGACCTGCCTCACTAACCATGGGTGCCCAGTGGACTTTCCGATGCAGTAATTCCTCCCATAGAGCTTGGCAGCTCACAGAGCACTTTCTCTGCTCACCTAACATGTAAGTGGGAAAGGGCCTTTCCCAGAGCAGGTGGGAAATCAGGGTAAGCTCATCCTCCGGCATCAAGCATGGAGTCTCACTTTTCCTAGTGCGACAGCGAGAGACGTCCTGCTCCTACCCCCACAGATGGCTGGGAATGGGTGTTCTTGCAACAATCATGGTGAGACACAGGTGAGAAAGTGCTCTGTGAGCTGCCAAGCTCTGTGGGAGGAATTACTGCATCGGAAAGTCCACTGGGCACCCATGGTTAGTGAGGCAGGTCCTCCCCGGGACGTGGTCGCTCGCTGGTGGCGCTAGGGTTGGACACGCTGAGGTCAGGTGCTTCCTAGAGAGACAGTGAGCAAGAGAGAGAGAGAGATTGAGAAAGAGAGCGCGAGCGTGTGGACTCCCGCCTTGGCTGCGCCCCTCACTCTATGACCCTGGGCAAGTTCTCCCCTCTGGACTCAGTTTCCTGAAATTGAGAAGGTTCCTTTTGATGGCAAAGCCATCCACACATCCCTCGTGTGGGTGAGGCTCCGTGAGCTCAAGGATCTTCTCCGCCTCCCTGGGACTCCTGGACCACGCTGCCCTGGACGGGTGGCGGCGGCGAGGCAGCAGGGAGCCCGGGGTGGTCTGAGTGGCTCGGTGATCCGATGAGGGGGCCAGCAGGGCAGTGGACAAGTGGACCTTCCTGCTCAGGCTGCCCCCCCCCCCGCCTCCCTTCCCGAGGAGGAGGTGTCTGTGAGGAAAGTGGGGCTGAGTCACAGGCCCCTGAGATGTCACAGCTTCCGGAGCATGTCATCCTCCTGATGGGCCCGCAGTGCCAGACTCTTAAACAGAGCCCAGCCCTTGGGACTCGGTTTATAGATTGAGTTATGGGGTATCTCTTAAAGGCCCAGTTGAAAACCATTTCCTGCATCTTCCTTTCTTTTTGAGGAATTCCTGTTTTTGCTCAGATTAAGCAGGTGGTTCCTTTGTCAGGCACTTAAAGACTCTCTCTTTTTAGGCAACTGAATTTCTTAAGGGGGCAACTCCAGTGTGGGTGCGTTTGTATTTTCTGGAGAGAAGCCAGCATCTCGATCCTGGGCTGAGGAGCAGGGGTGGCCCCCTAGCCACCTGATGTTGTTTAAATGCTCCGATGAGGGGAACGACATTTAAGGGAGAGTTGGTAGAAGGAGACATGTGATGTGGCCCGTGCACTCCTCCTGAGAGCCTACGATCGGTCCCTTGGACAGGCCAGAGGTGCAGAGAACTGGGTTCCAGACCACATGTACTGGGCCCTCTGCAGAGTTTTTATGGCAATTCCTATTTTATGGCAATTCCCATTGGCCCGTGGAGGAACGTGGTAAGAAGCACCCCATGGGGGGCGCCTGGGTGGCTCAGTGGGTTAAGTGTCTACCTTTGGCTCAGGTCGTGATCCCAGGGTCCTGGGATCGAGCCCTGCATCAGGCTCCCTGCTTGGCGGGGAGCCTGCTTCTCCCTCTCCCTCTGCCCCTCCCCACTGCTTGTGTGTGCTCTCTCTCAAATAAATAAATAAAATCTTTAAATAAAAAAGAAGCAACCCCGCGGAACTCATGGCTCTGTGTGTTGTGAGGATGCTTAGTGTGAGTACAAAGTGGCCACTGCGCACAGACCCTTGGGAGAAAGGTTCCTCTAGTCTGCGTCCCAGGGTTACTTATACTCCTCCTCAGCCACGGATCTTCATATCTGGGGGATAAACGGACTTGGTTTCCTTCTTCTCACTGCCTGCTAAAAAGTTTGGAGGCAAATATCTGGTCCACCCTGGCAAGGTTCCCCTCCCACTTCCTACCTCTCTGGTTGCCTTACCTCAGTTTCCCCCGAAAGGCTGAGCCTCCTCCCTCCAGCCATTAAATCAGGGAGCCCCCACAGCATCTGTCTGCACCCTCCTCTCTTCTCAGGCCTCGGCTTCTTCCAGTTGCCTTCTGTTTCAGACCCACGCTGACCGCAAGTGACAGGCTCGCCATGGACACCGGTCTGGCTGCGTCACAGGTCTGCAGAGGCGGACCGTCCGGGGGCAGGGCGGCCACGCCTGTGGCCCCCACATCCCTGTTTCCGTGGGCTGTTCCACTCCACCAGCTGTGGCCTGTGGCGTTTGGCCCCGTGGCTGTGGCCCTTCCAGCCTCACGTGTGCATTGCAGGTGGGGGGAAGAGAGAAGAGGAGGGCAAAACTGCATGTCAGCCTAGTGTGCCTCTTTAAAAAAAAATTAAAAATAAATTTAAAAAATTGCCCTCCATATAGTCACACAGACAAGTACCTAAATCACACGTGTGCAGCTGGATGAGCTATCGTGAAAGGAATTTTGAGATATTGACATTTGGTCTTATTCCTAGGTCCCTTTTAGTCCTTCATTCACTTTGGCTTTTCTTTTTCCTTTCCTTCCTGCTGTTAACTTATTTTGTTACATTTTATTTGAGCTACCTCAAATCCTTTCTGGAACCGGGCAGGATAAGCTAAGAAAGAATACACCGGTAGATGGATGGATAGATGGATGGACACACAGTTCTCTGACGTGACCAGGAAGCTCCTGTACCCAGAGTCACCAGTCCGAGGACCAAGACTCCATCCTAGATGTGACGAAATGCCCCCCAGGAGAGATGGGGTGAGTGGGTCGTCACTCGTCATGGGGCCTCCATCCATACTGTTAACCACTTCCTCCCTCATTCTAGGTTCCCAGCTGTAATAAGCATCATCATGGCATTCCTGTCTTCAGAATCCTCTGATGTCAGAAATAAAGCTCAGTCATCTCCCTTAATTTGCCAGTAGGGAAATGGCCAATGCCAGAGAATGCCAGAATGACTGTCTGTCATTCCAAGGATCCAGGTGACAGCTCTCCCATGGGACCTACATGCATTCCTGTCATGCAGCCCTGCTCTCCCCTTCAGAGCAATAACAAACAGCTTCACTTAGTTGGAACAACAGCAATTTCAGCTGTCTTAGTTCATATGCAAAGGTTGACCAGAAGTCTTAAGAAGTACCATGTTGGTCTTCTGAAGAACAGAGTCAAAAAGTGTGGGGTAAGACAGACAATACTGGATGCTAATCCCAACCACTGATACTTTTCCGGAATTCAGTTTCTTCTCCGAGAAAAGTACATATTTAAACTAGATAAAGTCTAGGGCCCTTTCAATCCCTGTCCTCTTCTTCCCCTCCCCAAAAACATATGGTTTGGGGTTGGTAGTGGTGTGAGAATCCTGACCACTCTAAGGTGGCAAAAATGTTTCTGGATGCTAACACATTTTTAAGCAATTGTTTGAGCAAAGGGAGAAGCTCAACTCCTTCTGACACTGATTTAATTTGGAAAACTCTAGTGGACTTATTTCTTTTCTTGACAAGTCCTTCAGGAAAGGGGGGTAGGGTGTGGGGGCGGGGCAAAGGTCTGAGATGAGCATGGCTATGAGAATGTCTGACTTTCTGAACTGTAGCTACTGCGACCTTTCAGAGTATGTGATCGGATAAATGGCCTGAAAACATAGGTTGGACTTAGAGATTTTCACAGCAAAAGAGGAGGCAGAATTACAGAGGCCTTAGCTCGGGCAAGCCCTCCAAAGAGGCTCTGCTTTGAAACACTCTCTTCAGGTCTTACTCTGGAACTGAGTCCCTGAAGGCTGTGAGGCTCAGAACAAGAGGACAGGCCAGCGATTAGCTGAGTCTTTTTTTTTTTTTTTTTTAAAGATTTTATTTATTTATTTGACAGAGAGAGACAGTGAGAAAGGAAACACAAGCAGGGGGAGTGGGAGAGGGAGAAGCAGGCTTCTTGCCGAGCAGGGACCCCAATGCGGGGCTCGATCCCAGGACCCTGAGATCATGACCTGAGCTGAAGGCAGACGCTTAACTGACTGAGCCACCCAGGTGTCCCTGATTAGCTGAGTCTTAACTGGACCCAGGCAAACCACCTCCTACCCCTCAAGAGCCGCTCGCCCCCAATGCCCACCCAGCCTGATGAGACCAGGGCCATCCTAAGACTCTGTGCAGCCATTTCCCAGGCCCCTGGAGACTCTTTCCTTCCCGAGGACTCAGGCCTCACTTGAAATTCTTGTCCACAATCCCCTCAGCTTCCTAATGGAAGTATCTCCCTTGCTCAAGACCCTTTCTAACCTTCTTCAACTCCAGATCTTTAGGGGCCACCATCTTGGTTCACTCTCTGTGCCCACGCCATGGGAAAAGGATGGAAAGAGGGTCTCAATTAGCGTTTATTAAACAGCTATTTGGTCTGGGCACTGACTGTGTGTGGTGGGCAGTACAAGGAGTCAAGAAGGTCTGGAATTAGTCAAGATGGATGGAAATATGAACTCTGACTAATTTCCGCCTCCTTTCCTCCCTCCCTCTCTCCCTCCTTCCTTCCCTCCCTCCCTTCCCTTTCCTTTATCAGATGAGGTGAGCAGAAAAGAGGATTTTTTTCCTCATAGAATAATAGGCTGCCATAACTGGGCATCTAGCGTAACGTCTGTTCCCAGTTTATGGATAGGAAAACTGACACCCAATTGGGGGAGGGTGACTTGCTGTGGTCCATGTTCTGAGCTCCTAGGTTTCCATGTCTTTCTTGAACCTGTTTATCTGGCTAAGTGACATTTTCCTATTCCTTTTTGGATTGTACACGGTGAGGAATTTGTAGAGAGATGAGGAGCAAGGCGGGTTTCTCGAAGTGAGATGGAGCAGGGGAAGGACAGGGCTCCCTGGCTTGAGCCCACGTGCCCCTGTGTTTCTGTGTGAACTTCAGTCATGTAGGGCATTCAAAACAGACCTGTCCATTCATGTAATAATTAAGGAAACACATCAGCTCTTCCAGCACCCGTCCCTGACCTTTAATTAGGTGTGGTGACGCGCTGGAAGCTGTTCCAGCCATGAGGACTGCGAAGTTGCTAGTTTAATCATTTCAAAGCCTGCCCTGTTTTATTGTGGCATAAAATTTGGAAGTCTCAGATTAAAATGTGCAATTAAATGTAACTTGAATAAATTGCTTTAGGCCAAAGAGAACTTTTCCCTTCCTCCTGCAACCAGCCCTGACTCCTCCTCTGTTAACCTCCTCTGTTAACTGTCTAGTTTCAAACTCTCCGAATCCCTTTGAGGAAAAGGGATGGATGGGCTCTTAAGAAAACATTTGGCAGACTTACCTGAGTCAGTCTGTAGGTCCCGGGACACCTACTGGTTGGGCTTAGACGGTCCTGGATGCTGGTGGGACACGAAAGAGGACCCTGCAGCCTCTTGGTCCAGGCAGCCTGGTCTCTTGATAAAATAAATGAAACGGGCGCCTGAGGGGCACAGTCGGTTAAGCGTCGGCCTCCTGATTTCAGCTCAGGCCATGATCTTAGGGTCGTGGGATTGAGCCCAATTTTGGGCTCCCTGCTCAGCAGGAAGTCTGCTTTAGGACTCTCTCCTTTCCCTCTGCCCCTCCTCCTGCTTGCATGTGCCCTCTCTCTCTCTCTAAATAAATAAATAAAATCTTAAAAAAAAAAGAAACAATAATGACCACCACCCTGCCTGGTTCCCAGCCACCTATGGAAAAAGGTTTAGGTTTCTCAGCCCAGAATATAAGGGCTTCATAATCCAGTTCTGTAAAAGCCCACTCCCCACAAACACAGCACCTGTTCTTACCTTTGGGCGTTGGCTTACCCCATGGCCCTCACCTGGAATGCCCCCCACCCCTTCAGACCCTTTCAGTGTCCCATTCATCCCCCAAAGGCCTGTGTCCACCCACCACTCGTTTCTGGCTCTGTCCTGGCTGAGCAAACCTTTCCCTCTCCTGTCCTGCGTGATTCACCCAGGAAAAGAGCATTTCGCATGGAGGGGGGCTAATCCTGGGCAGTGGGGGTTCCTCCTGAGAAACACTGAGCCCTTGCTCATGGGGGACTGGCATGGAGGATGGGGTCTTTGAAACATGGAGAATTTAAGGAATGTTTTCTTCCTTATAGAATGTGCCAAGTCATATAGAGAAAATGTGAAAAAAATATAAAAGACAAAATTATAGAGGAGGGAATGATGGCTCATATTCTCATCACCCCGAGGCAAGTCCGCCTTCCTCCAAGGCTCAGGCACATCTGCTGGGCGAGGGGGAGCTGAGTGCAGCCCGGAGCAGGAGGGTGGGCTCTGCGACCCGGGCACGGCCAGGGCAACCAGGGCCCAGCCCACCTAGATTGGGTTGGTGTGTTCTTTATTTTTGATAATGTTTTCAGAAAGGCCTAGTTTTTAACTTCATAGGAAAACTTCATGAGTTAAACAATGGTCTTCAACTCTGTCCAGCATTATTCACTCTGAGGACTGCTGTGTGTGTGTGTGTGTGTGTGTGTGTGTGTGAGAGAGAGAGAGAGAGAGAGAGAGAGATAAAATATACCTAACATAGAATTTACCATGTTAACCATGTTCCGTGTCCAGCACAGTAGCATTAATACTGTGCCATCACCACCACCACCATCCATCTGCAGAACTTTCTCGTCATCCTCAACCGAAACTCTGTCCCCATGAAGCGTCACCTCCCCACTTCCACCTCCCTGGCCTCCTGGTGACCAAGTTCTACTTCCTGCCTCTCTGACTTTGACTACTGTGGGCACTTCATAGAAATGGTATCTTACCGTGTTTGTGCTTTTAGACCCCCGGGTTGCTTCCACCTTTTGGGGTATTGTGAATAATGCTGCTATGAACACAGGTGTGCAAATATCTGTTTCATCCCTGCTTTTAATTCTTTAGGGTATACACCTCGAAGTGGGATTGCTGGATCCCGGGCTAATTCTGCGTTTAACTTTTGGAGGAACTGCCGTACTGTTTTCCCAGAGCAGTGGCAACTTCTACGTTCCTATCAGCGACATGTGGGGGTTCCAGTTTCTCCACATCCTCGCCAACACTTATTATTTCCTATTTTTTTGGGTACTAGCCATCCTAATGGGTGTGAAGTGGTATCTTACTGTGGTTTGGATTTGCGTTTCTCTGATGCCTAGTGACGTCTAGCATCTTCTCATGTGCTTATTGACCATTGGTATATCTTCCTTGTTGAAATGTCTACTCAAGTCATTTGCTGGTGTTTTAATTGAGTTGTTTGTTTGAAGATTGCTTTTTCACGTGTGAAATCCTCTCTCCTCCACCCACTGCTCCCAGGCTTGACAACCTCTGACCAAATAGCCTCCTTGGAACACTCATGACTCTGAACACACCATCATCATCATCAGGAACAGAACGCTGGGGACCAAGTACAGTCTCATGACACTTGTCCTTGGAGAAACACCACTAATAACTGGGTATGGTTGGAGATGAGTGTGGCAGCTGTCACTGGGGATTTTAAGAAGGTGACTGCCTGTTTGTCTCATTGTTATTATTCGATATATTGTCAGTGTTTCTGGCTTCATCCTTCCTACAAGAGGATGGTGTGCAGTACTTCAAATGGACCAAATTCTGCCCCTTTGGAACAAGTAGGAAGACTATAAAGTCCTTTCCTCAAAGACTGCCCTTTTCATGTGAGTGAAAAAGCAACAGAGAAGGGAAGAATGGGCAGGGGAGAAGGGCCCTCCCACTTACTGAGCATCGACTGTGATCGGGACCTGAGCTGGGCATTTCACACATGATCTTTCTTCTAATCCTTTCATCATTCACATCAGGCAGGTTGTTATCTGAGTTCACACAGGGGACAAAGAGTCTCAGAGAGGTGGATTCACTTGCCAAGGTCCCAACCAGGGATAGACAGAGGTGGAAATCACCCTATGAGTCAGCCCTTTCTGTGACTGAGCAATTCTGCTCCTGCTGCTGGGACTACACCCGAGTGCTAAAGTTGGTGCCAGGAGCCTGTTTCGAGAAGAAAATATCATTTGCTCTATTTCTGCTCTTCTCAATCTCTTCTTCTCTGCTGGACATTTCCATTCGATCTCTGACGTATTTAATCTTCTGCCATCCTAAAAAGCCAAGACTCACCTTCCCTCCAATCTTTCCTTCTGGGAACCTGCCTCCTACACCTGCTCCTTCTACTCCTCTCTAAAGCACTAACTGTCCTTGTCACAGGCTTCCCGAGACCCATGGATCTCATCCATTGACCACTCAATCTTTTTAAGTTCTGCTCCTCGCAGCCCCCCAGACAGTCTGTCGTGCTGCTCCTAAGACCATCCTCATTGCTCTTTCTTGGTCCCTTTGGTGGACTCTTCTTCCTCTGTCTGCCTCAGTAATAAGGGGGGGGGGGGAGAAATACCCAGGCTGCCATTTTGAACCCTCTTCTTACCTCACTCTGCACCCAGACACTTTGAAAGTCTAATGAAAGTCATGAAGGTCAAGCTGTCTCCTTGGAAAAGTGTACAGCACATTTCCACATACCTTACATACAATTTCAGGGAATTCATAGGCTGTACCTTCAGTACTTTAGGTGTAGAGAGGCTGCTTTAATGGGTGGGGCTTATGCACTCCAGATTAAGCCCAATTGCTGGCCAATCTCCCCTTTATCTATGGTTTCTTAGACCTCTATCCCCACCCAGACCCTTCCCCTGAGCTCAGACCCTGATTTCAGGCTCCACTGGACAGTCCATATTATGGTCTCACAGGACTCAAACACAGCCTGTCCAAAATGAGTCTGCCCCCTTGCTTCTTACCACCTCCATTTCCATGTTCTCTGGTCTCTCTCTCTCTTTTTTTTTTTTTTTTAGAGAGAGAGAGAGAGCATTTGCATGGGGAGCAACAGAGGGAGAGAGAATCTTAAGCAAGCTCCATGCCCAGCATGGAGTTTGATGTGGGCCTCAATCTCACCAGCCTGAGATCATGACCAGAGCTGAAACCAAGAGTTGGAAGCTTTAACCGATTGAGCCACCCAGGCGCCCCTCTGGTCCTCTTAATGGTACCCACCATCCACTGGGTCACCCATGCTGAAAACCCGGATGTTCCTTTCATGGCTTTTTCTCTTTCACCCATGGTATGGATTGCTAATAGCCTCCCAAGGCTGCTTCCCACTACTTCTACTGTTACAAAAGTTTTAATTTATATACGGTGCTCAACTCAAGACTACATTTCCCTTGTAGATAGGGGCAGCCACATGACTACGTCCTGGCCAGTGCGTTATGAGTGGAAGTGATGTGTATAGCTTTTAGGTCATGCCTTTAAAAAGAAGGACTGAGCCCCTTCCTCTTTCTTGCCTTTCCTTTGGCTGGAATATGAAAGTGAAGGCAGGAGCTAGAGCAGCAATTTTGGGCATGGACTGAGGATGGCTGAGCAATTGGATAGATGGGGTCTTGGTTCCTGATATAGTCAAGTCACCATTCCAGGCTTGATGGGAAATAAACATCCACCTTGTTTAAGCTCTTGCTATTTTGGGCTCACTTTGTTATGGTGGCCTAACGTGTATTGTAATGGCCCCACTGTATCACGCCACTTCCCACCATGACCAATCCATCGTCATGTTGTACCAGTTTCACTCCTTGTTAGCACCTCCTGATTCAGTCTCCTCTCCATTCTCACTGCCCTGTCTTAGCTCAGGCCATCATGTCTCCCATCTGAGCTATTGCTATAATGTTTTATCAGCTTTTCCTGCCCTCTCCCACCCGCACCCCTGCAGTGATCCATCCTCTATGCTGCTGCCAGAGCTATCCATCCTCCATACCTGTGTTTCTCACCCTCAGCACCATTAACGTCTCAGTCCACATAATTCTTTCCTGCAGGCTGCCCGTGTCCTGGAGGATGTCTAGCAGCATCTCTTGGCTGTACTCACTAGATGCCATTTGCATTCCTCAAGTAGTGACAACCAAAAATGCCTCTGGACATTGACAAATGTCCCTGGGAGGGGGGCAGAATCATGTCTAGTTGCTAAACAACTACCCTACACCAATCTGATTGTGTCTGTCGCTGGTCACACACTTCTGTGGCCCTCCGTGACCTACAGAATGAATCCCAGTTGGTGAGGCCCTTCCTACCTTGCATCTTGCCCTCGTCCCAGGATGGTGTTTCTCCTAAGCCCTCATTCGCACCCTGCTCTCCAGTTATCTTGAACAATTTGCCACATGCTGAAGGTGCCATGGTCTTTTGTGCCTTTGAATCTTTGCAAATGCTATTTGTTCTTCTCAGAGGCTGAATGCCCATTCATTCTCCCAGGCTTCATCCCAGGGCCACCTTCTTGGGGAAGCCTTCCTCTCATGGCCTAGGAAGTCTGGGTGGTTCCCTGGTGTGGCCCCATCCCACATGTGCCTTATACTTGAATAAGACTGTTCATGTATTTGGGTGCCTCTCAGGACGAATTCACTTCTGTTTCCTGGCACCTCACCCAGGGCCTGCCACTTACTGAATGCTCTGTTTGCAGAGTGAATGCGGGGCCTCATGGGGAGCAACCAGGACGGTTGAGGGAAGGGACTGTGTGTGGTGTGTCTAAAGGGGCAGATGGAAGGGAGTGAGCCTGTTTGTGGGTCCCAAACATCTGAGGCGATGGCCCCCAGGAGAGGGGAGGTATACTGGGGTGTGAAGAGGGGAAGAGAACCGGAGGGTGGAGGTTCCAGGGAGGCAGGTCTCAGTGTAATAAAAAAACATGTTTGAAAGAGTAGAACTTTGTTTTTTTGTCTTTGAAAATAGTTGTTCTAATGATCCACGAGATGCAGCTCAGGAATGCATTTTTATTTAAATGGAACATAAGCCAACACACAGTGATAAAAAATCCGCATTCATCACTGTTCCCTCCCACCCCACACTGCAGCAGATCTGAGCGTGCCCTTCTGTCCCTTTCCTAAGCATTTATACATAGCTACAGAGATCATATGTGTGCATGTGTCTGCATACACACGTGTGTGTGTGCATACATGTGTTTAAATAGAAACACACACATACATACAGAGATCTAACTGGGTGAAATTTTCTCTCACCTACACTGTTCTTTCTTGTTCCTCCTCATCTGTGTTCTGGACATTTTTCAATAAAACAGAAAACTGACAGAGACTTGGATGGTGACCAATTTTCTTGGTCCTGTTATGAGAGGCTGTCCACATGAGTGAAAGGGATGGCTATCGGTTGGTCTTTGAGAGTCACTGCTCTGAGGAACAACCTAAAATTCCTCCCTCAGAGAACAGCCAGAGCCTTGGGAAAGAGCTGGGAACCAGGTGGAGACTTCGTGGTTTCTCTGCCTCCCACAGAGCTGGGCCACTGCACGGGGAGCAGGGGGTGGGAGCAGAGCAGAGTGACCTGGGGAAGGAGAGTGGTGGGGGGACAGGCTGGGACAAGAGCCTTGGGTGCTCATCTGAGGCTGACCCTGTGAGCCATTCAATTGGAAAATTGATGTTTTGTACCATCTTCTAGTGTTTTATGTGATCATGATGGACAAATAGTGAGATTGTTTTCCTCACTACGTTTCCCAAACGTTGAAATAAAACTGAGGAGTTATACATGTATGTTTTCCCCCTAAAACCAATAAGGGCAATCATACACACACACACACACACACACACACACACACATACATGTATACATATATAACTGCTTAATACATCAGGTATATTTTTCTTCTTCAGAAAAAGCTGTATTCCATCTTTTTTTTTAAAGATTTATTTATTTATTTTAGAGATGGGGAGAGGCAGATGGAGAGGGAGAGAGATTCTTAAGCAGACTCAGCGCTGAGCATGGAGCCCCACACAGGGCTCAATCTCATGACCCTGAGACCATGACCTGAGCTGAAACAAAGAGTCAGACGCTCAACCAACTGCACCAATGTAACCCATCTTTTAAAATTGGCTACTTGGTGTGGGTTTTCACTATGCATGGAATTATTGTCTTATGGACGGATATTTGTATTGTTTACAACAATCTGTTGTTACAAACAATGCTGCACCGAGGATTCTTGGGCATATAGCTTTGTGCACGCACACAATCATGTCTGTGTATGTGGCACAGACCCTGGTGAATGGGTTTACACATTTTGAATTTTGATAGTTACTGCTCTACCAGTTTATATTCCCAACAGCAGTGCGTGAGACCACCCACATCCTTAGCAGCCCATCTTCTTTATCCTGCCAATCTACCCAGGGGATTTCACTGTGTGGTCCTGGCTTCCCCATCCCTGAAGTGAATCAAGCAGGGCCACAACTCTGTCTCTCAAGGGTGCCAGGGAGGGATTACATGACCTCCAATTCCCTGGACTCTATGCTTATTAACTAAACTCAAGAAACATGCATGGGTGAGAAAGACTGGACTTCTCTGAAGCCCGGGGGCAACCTGGCCCTTCTGGTTCTCCCAGGAGGGCTGGAAAGTGAGCCCTGAGGTTTACAGGGCCTGTGGTTGGTGAATCAAGGTTTTACTTTCACCAACAGATCTCGCTTCTGGGGACTCACTGGGGCCATCTTGTTTTCTCTGTAGCAGAGAGTGTGCTTCCCTGTGAAAGAGGCGGCCTCAGAGAGCTAAAGCTCAGAGGTTCTGTCGCTGGGGAACTGGTCCTTCCTGCATGGACTGGGTGGCTGTATTGAAGCCCATGTCCCGTCATGAAGCCCAAAGAGGATGGTAGGAGTGCTTTGAGAACCGGATGCCTTGTGGACAGCCAAGGGTCCAACATGAAACCTGGAACTCCTGCCACCCTGTGCTTCCTGTGCTGTGCCTCTACTCTCCTCCAAACCCGCAGGGTCTCCCTGTTGCCGGCAAGGACAATCACGCCCCGCAGGGAGGCGTCCCAGCTCTCTCCAGAGAGATCTGCCCCACCCCCGGGGTTCCTGCCAAACTCAGTGTTGGTGGAAAACCTTCTCTCTTTGGTCTGATTCGATGATTTTCCTTAACTCACTGCCCCCACCCTTCCAGATCCTGCTCATCATTTAAGGCCACCTTCTGCATGAAACTCAAGCCCCATCCCTTCAAATGCACCCACATTTATCCACCTTATTCTGAGGACTTCACTCCCGTGGACTTCTCAAAGTCCCTACTCTACACCAATTTAAACACAGCCACACTTCTATCTGTAGCAGTTAGGTGCATATGAGCACACAGTGCTGGGAAGAGCACACAACCCACAGTCCAGGGTTTGAATTTTGTTTCTGTCACTTAGCATGTGATCTCGAGGAAATTAGTTAACTGCTCTGGGCCTTAGTTTTCCTATTTGTAAAATGGGGGCAATTACTCCCACTCTCAGGATTATTGGTAGATCAGTAGTTCTCAACTGTGTATGTGTGTGTGTGTGTGTGTGTGTGTGTTCACAACTTGTAGAGACATTTTTGGTTGTCACAACTTGGGAGGGATGCCAGTGGTATCTAGTGGGTAGAGCTCAGGGATGCTTTAAGCATCCTACAATACAGGCACACGTCACTTTTTTGCACTTTGCTTTACTGCACTTCACAGATACTGCATTTCTTACAAATTGAAGGTTTATGGCAACCCTGTGTTGAGCAAGTCTATTGGCACCATTTTCCCAACAGCATTTGCTCACGTCATGTCTCTGTGTCACGTTTTGGTAATTCTCACAATATTTCAAATTTTTTCATTATGATTACATTTGTTAAGGAGATCTGTAATCAGTGATCTTTGATGTTACTATGGTAATTGCTTTGGAGCGTCACAAACCACACCCATATAAGACAATAGATCAATGGTCTTGATCCATTAAGTGTCCTGAATGCTCCACTGACCAGCTATTCCCCCGTCTCTCTCCCTCTCCTGGGTCCTCCCTATTCCCTGGCACAGCAATATTGAAATTAGGTCAACTAATAGCCTCCACAATGGCCTCTAAGTGTCCAAGTGAAAGGAAGAGTTACATGTCTCTCTAAATCAAAAGCTAGAAATGATTAAGCTTCATGAGGAAGGCATGTCAAAAACTAAGACAAGCCAAAAGCTAGGCCTCTTGTACCAAACAGTTAGCCAAGTTGTGAATGCAAAGGAAGAGTTCTTGAAGGAAATAAAAAGCGCTACTCCAGTGAACACATGAATAAGATAGTGAAGCAGCCTTACCACTGATACCGAGTAAGTGTTAGCGCTCAGGATAGAAGGTCAAACCAAACACAACACTCCCTTAAACCAAAGCCTAATCCACAGCAAGGCCCTAATTCTCTTCAATTTTATGAAGGCTGAGAGAGGTGAGGAAGCTGCAGAAGAAAAGTTGGAAGCTAGCAGAGGTGGGTTCATGAGGTTTAAGGAAAGAAGCCTTCTCCATAACATAAAAGTGTAAGGGGAAGCAGCAAGTGCTGATGGAGAAGCTGCAGCAAGTCCTCCAGAAGATCTAGCTCAGGTAATTAATAAATGTGGCTACACTAAATAACAGACTTTCAATGTAGACAAAACCACGTTCTGTTGGAAGAAGATGCATCTAGGAAATTCATAGCTAGAGAGGAGAAGCCAGTGCCCAGCTTCAAAGGTTCCAAGGACAGGCTGACTATCTTGGTAGGAGCTAAAGCACCTGGTGACTTGAAGTTGAAGCCAATGCTCATTTACCATTCTGAAAATCCTAGGGCCTTTAAGAATTATGCTAAATCTACTCTGCCAGTGCTCTATAAATGGAATAACAACACCTGGATGACAGCCCATCCATCCATTTACAACATGTTTACTGAATATTTTAAGCCCACTGTTGAGACCTACTGCTCAGAAAAAATGACTCCTTTAAAAATATTACTGATCACTGACAAAGGACCTGGTCCCCCAACAGCTCTGATGGGGATGGACAATGAGGTTTTCCTGCCTGCTAGCATAACATCCATTCCACAGCTCGTGGATCAAAGAGTCATTTCTACTTTCAAGTCTTATTATTTAAGGAATATATTTCATAAGGCTATAGCTACTATAGATAGTAATTCCTCTGATGGCTCTGGGCAAAGTAAAAAGAAAATTTTTTAAGTAGTATTTTTTAAGTAATTTTTAATGTGGGGCTTGAACTCATGACCTTGAGATTAAGAGTCACGTGCTCTACTGACTGAGCCAGCCAGGTACCCCCAGGCAAAGTAAATTGAAAACCTTCTGGAACGGATTCACCATTCTAGGTGCCATTAATAACATTTGTGATTCCACATTCACAGGAGTTTGGAAGAAGTTGATTCCAACCCTTATGGATGACTTTGAGGGTCCAAGACTCCAGGAGAGGCAGTAGGTGCAGATGTGGGGGAAATAGCAAGAGAACTAGAATTAGAAGTGGAGCCTGAAGATGTGGCTGAATTGCTGCAATGGATGAGGAGTTGCTTCTTATGGATGAGCACAGAGAGTTGTTTCTTGAGATGGAAACTACTCCTGGTGCAGATGCTGTGAGGATTGTTGAAAGGACAACAAAGGATTCAGAATATGACATAAACTTAGTTGATAAAGCAGAGGCAGGGTTTGAGAGAATTGGCTCCAGTTTTGAACGAAGTTCTGCTGTGGGTAAAATGCTATCAAACAGCACTGCATGCTGCAGAGGAATTGTCCCTAAAAGGAAGAGTCAATCAATGCGGCAGACTTCATTGTTGCTTTATTTGAAGAAATTGCCACAGCCGGCCCCAACCTGCAGCAGCCACCACCTCATCAGTCAACAGCCACCAACATCCCGAAGCTAGACCTTCCACCAGCAAAAAGATCGTGACTTGCTGAGAGCTCGGATGATGGTTAGTATTTTTTAGCAATAAAGTATTTTTAATTAAGGTCTGTACACTGTTCTAGGCATAATGCTATTGCACACTTAATAGACTACAGTATAGCGTAAACACAACTTTTATATGCACTGGGAGACAAAAACAAATTCATTTGCCTGGCTTTATTGTGAGACTTGCTTTATTGTGGTGGTCTGAAACTGAACCTGCATTATCTTCAAGGAATGCCTGTACCTAGGACAGCTCCCCGCAACCAAGAATCCTCTGGCCCCAAATATCAATAGTGGTGAGGTTGAGAAACTTGGTATAGATAGAATACTGTATAGATGTAACAAGGTGATTGTGGGCTCTCTGATTCACAGCAGGTGCTTCATAAATGTCCATTCTTCCTCTCTCCACCCTGAGTATCAGCTCCTCATGGGCCAAAGAAAGTATGATTCATACCTGCTTTCCACAACTCCCAGTGCAGAGTGGCTGAATGTTAGAATCAGGAAGGAAGGAAAGAAGGTAAAGGGGGTGTGTGTGGTATTCTTATTTGAGCAGGTTCTATGGAAAGGCAATTGACACCCCCATTGTGCAGATGCAGAGGTGCCAGGGTAGTAAGAGGGAGGGAGTGCTCCACGTAGAATATTATTTGGAAGGGAGGCTGGTGGTTGAAGAGCTGGGGCTGGGCATTGTGTGGAGACCCCTCCAAGCAGTGCTTGCCCCTCTTGGGATCATGGTCACTTAATGGACTGGGTGCATTTTGTTGCTGACTCTGAATCATGGTGCCTCCAATGAGGAAGAATGTGCCATGATTCAGGCGGTAGGGCTTGACCACTGCAAGCCACCCAAGTGACTATTTCTGTAATAACACTACGCGCTTTTATGTCTGCCTTTCATCGCAGATCTCAAAGCACAGTGCAAACATTAATTAAAGCTCTTGGCATTCCATGAGGCATGGTGTGTAAATATCACTCTCTCCACTTGGCTGAGAGGGTAAACTGAGCCAGGGAAGGGCAGGTGGCTCAGCCCAGTGCAGCTCTTGCCTTATTGAGGCTGCCTCTTGGAGGACAAGCTGGGGTTTGGCAGCCTCCTCACCCCACCAACTACCACTTCTTCCTCTTCTTCCCCAGGGCCCCTTGGTGATACCAAGAACAGAAATGGTTTCTTGTCCCCCACTAGGGCGGCAGGGAGTGAGCTCCAATGCAGAGGTGAAAGACACAGGGAGCCTCTCATTCTTAAATATGCCCCATGACTGCATCCACCTGTGGGAGGGGGAGGCGAGGGAACAGAGGACCATGTCCGAGGGAATTGAAACATTGTTTTTAGGCAGAACTTGCTTGGGGGGGGGGGTAAACTTATCTTTCTTTGGAACTTAAAATAAGTGCTTTTTGCCAAAATGTTAACAATAGGTAAATTGGGTTAGGCAAACAAGAGCGTTCCTTGTATCATTGTTGTCAATTTTCCGGCAATTACATCCCAATAAAAAGTTTGAATGAAAAAGGAAAGAGTCAATGCTTTTCCACAAGCCACGGCGCTTTCCTAGAGCCAAGATGGCCAGCGCAGCGCCTTTGGGACTGCACTGGAGGAAAGGGGGAAAGAGGAAAATGTGTCGTTGGAAAGCCCCGCGGCGGAAGAGCAGCCGGGCACGCGAGCGGGGCAAGCTGTGGCCCCCCGCCCGGCCGCGCGGCCGCCCCTCCCGCCCCGCGCCGGCTCGGCCCCCGGCGCTGACTCACGCCCGCCCCGGTTAAATACGGCGAGCGCCGGCCCGCCGTACTCATGCTGCAGCCGTGAGCTGGCCGCGTCCTGCTCTCGCGCACCCTCTGGTCCACGGCGGGCGGGCGCCCAGCTGCTGGTAAGTGGGGAGGCCGGCCTCCGCCTCCTCCCTCCCTGCCTCCCATCAGCCCGCCAGCGCTGGCTCGCCCCTCCACCCCGCTGCCCGCGGACCCCGCTGCCCGCGGACCCCGCTGCCCGCGGACCCCGCTGCCCAGGGCTGGTGGGGACCGGGATGCTCTCAGGAGGGGGCCAAGTGGAACGGCGCTGGAGGGGTGCTGGGCCGGGCCTCCCACCGCCCACCCAGCCTGGGGCCACCAGCCCCCCACCCCCTCGGCGGCTGGCTCCCTGACCAGCCTCCTGCCCCATGAGGTCAATCTGGGGGTGCTGCCCAGACGTTCTGCAGGGGGCAAGTTGCCCTGAAAGTTGACTAAGTTAGCACCCCAGTGACCCCTGGAGGTTACCTCTTTCGGGAACTAGCTCCACTGGGGGAAGAGTTTCTCTTGTTCAAAGATTCAGGTTCTTTGACCCCTCCTTTTGCTAGCACTCACTGTGGTGGCCACAGGTGGCCAGCGCTGCGTGTGGGTCTGTCCAGGACCCATGGAGGGGTTCCCAGAAGACAGATCTGTCCTCTTTTTGCGGACTTAAGAGTTGCTGCAAGAGTGAATTCAGCCGACGTACCCTGCCTGGTTGGGATTTCCAGTTTGGACCTCAGCTGTGGACTCAAGAGTTGTTTCGGGTTCTAAATTTGTGTGTGGCTTAGGCGACCCCATTCGGGCAGCTTTGCCCTCTCGCCAGCCGGAAGTGTCCGGTGTGGCCAGGGCTGTCGGTTCTGAGCCGGGGCTCAGGGCCACAGATGGATTTGTGCTGAGGGTGGGGTGCATTTAAAATTGTGACTCTGGTAGCTTTATGGGCATCTCTGCTCAAAGGTGGAGGCAGGGGCAAGGCCCAGGAATGAGCTGTGGAAAACCAGAACTTTCCTAGAGCTTTCCCACCTGTGCCAGAGTGTGAGCAAGCCAGGGCCAAATGTGTTACCTCAGGGCAGGCTGCCGTGCTCTTGGAGAAGGTGTCCCTCAGGCTGAAGGTGCTGGATGCCCGTCTGTCATTTCCGGCTTCCCTGGGATTATCTGGGATTCCATCCCCATCCATTGCCTCCAGAATTTAGAACTCCTCTAACGGCTGTCACGTCTTTCATTCTGCACTGATTGGACATCTGGGGTACATTCGGGGCCAGACAGTCCCATTTGCCTGTGGTCTTGAGTCAGCGGGCGGGCTCGGCCGTGAGAGACCAGCCTGTGAGTGAGGTCGGGGCCAGGGGGAGCGTTCTGAACATGCCCCGCAGAAATTTGGGGCACCCCAGGCTCCCCCAGGGCTGGTGGACGCTTGGTGGGGCTTGCTCTGTAACTGGAGGGGGTGGGGGCTGCAGGTGGGAATAGATCCAGATGTGGAGAAATAGGGAGAGATGGGGGAGAAGCTCAGTCCCAATTCGTCCCAACTCGGTCCTGCCAGCAAACACTCCCAAGGCTGTCATTACACAAGGCAAACTGCTTCCCAGAATCCTGACCACGAAGGAACGACTGTGGCTTCTGGTTTCATGGCTTCTTGGGCTTTGGGGACACAGGATTTAGAAAATGTCTCCAAGATGCTTTGTGGAGAGGTTCATGCATTTCTATTTGAGGTCCCCTAGGTGTCAGCCCGAGGAGAGGGCTGTAGCTTCTTTCATTCAAGCCCTGAGTGGGAGCCTCTCCCAGCTCTGCTGGCAAGTTTGTCCATATCTCCTGCTGCTTTTGCCAAGCTAATTACAGCCCTGCTCTGGCCTCTGCAGGAAGCCCTACCTCCCCAAACCCTGGGGCTGGAAAGGACTTGCTTTTTCTTACTCATTTTCTTTTTTAAACAAATGAACAATATGTTGGCTTTGAAGGTCCAGGAGAGATGGGGTCAGCAACTGAGCTGGGTGGGGAATGACGGTGTGGCCGTGTGGCCAGTCTTCCCTTGGGGCTCCAGGATGCATTGTGTTTGGGGTAGAGCATTCCTAATTCGGGTAAATCCCTGAAGGGGCTGTGTGTTGAGATTACGGGATTAACCTCTTCTGGCAACCCCTTCTGTTCCTTCCTTCGACTCTTCCAGGCCACTCAGGTGAAACTGAGCTCACATGAGCTAGCTGAGGTCGTGGCTCGAAGTTCAGCCTCCCTGATCCTGAGTTCAGGCTCTCTGTTCTTGGCAGTAAATGACACAGGTCAGGAGCATGTGTTTATGCTGGGCTAGACTCCCAGGGGTGCTTCTGAGTGCAGACCATAGGCACCTACATCAGAGTCATTTGGGGAATTTGTTAAACAGTGCAGAGTCCTGGTCCCACCCAGACCTGGGAATCAGGATCTCTGTGCGTGGAGCCTCCGGAGATCCTGATTTTACTCAACAGCAGAAGGAACAGGAATTGTCGTTGACATTTTTCTTTTTAAAGATTTTATTTATTTATTTGAAAGAGAGAGAAAATGAGAGAGAGAGAGAGCACATGAGAGGGGGGAGGGTCAGAGGGAGAAGCAGACTCCCCGCTGAGCAGGGAGCCCGATGCGGGACTCGATCCTGGGACTCCAGGATCATGACCTGAGCCGAAGGCAGTCACTTAACCAACTGAGCCACCCAGGCGCCCCTGTCATTGACATTTATTGGGTAGTCATATTGTGCCAAGAAGGACTCTAAGTGCTTCGAAGGGAGCACTCACTTAATCCTCATGGCTGCAATGCTGTGAGGTCAGGTCTATGAAACAAGCGTCCCAGGATCTTCTAGGTGATTTTTATGTACTGATTTGGGGTATAGGGTGGGTACCCCCTGTTTAGTGAGATGGGCACACGTCTGGATGCACTGAGCCTCTCATTCGGTGACTTCGGACCCGTTGGATCGAGCACTGATGAGCAGCCTGATGGAGGCGGATACTGGCCGGAGGGAGTAGCCGAGGTGCTGCTGTGGGTGGTACAGAAGCCATCAGCAGCTGCAAGCCTGCCACCTCCCTCGGCTGGATGGGGCAACCTGTCACTGCAGACGGCGCCATGTTTAGGGAGAGGGCGCAGGCCAGGGAGGGAGATCGTCTCTCTGGGCCTCAGTTTCCCCAGGTGCACTGGACAGGGGCAGGACCAGACGCTCCCTAATCCCATGAAATGGCTCTTGGCTATTTGAAGATGCACTGATGAACAAGTGGGTTTGCCCTGCCTGGAAAGCCTTTGAAACAAGGTCAATGGGTCTGAGTTCCTCCGGGCTCGGCATGAAGGGGGTGGCCAGGCCAGGTGGCGTTGTCGGCCGTCCGGGGTGACCTATGTGGAAGGGAGGATGAAGAGAATGGTGGGGCTTCAGGCCAGATTTCCTTTCTGTCTCCGGTCAGAAGATGTCAGAGCTATCCAGGGCCTTTGGAAGTCTTTACGGGAGGGGAAATTAAGGTCTGGAGAATTTACCCAAACTCACCCTCCAATTTAGTGTCAAGACCAGAGTAGCACATCTGTCTGCCAGGCTCTTTCCAGAAGCTTTGCTCCGTGGCATGGACATAAGAAGGCATCTCCTTCCCAGGGAGCGTCATGTTTAGGGGATGTGAATGATGGTAATAAACCAAAAAAGCGCCAACCCGCCAACCAACCAACCAAGCCCAGGGTTTCCAGGCTAATTATGTGTTCAGTCATGAATGACAGGTAGTTCTCGCTGAAGAGACTCACAGCCAAGGTGCCTGGGCCAAGTGCTTCTACCCCTGGGGAGGGACCGCGTCAGACTGTCCAGGTGAGCTGTCTGTCTGTCCGCTTGGCTCACTGAATTCCTGGGCCAGTGACAGACCCCGGGCTGGCCCTCCTCCCAGGGCAGCGGCCGGACTGAGTTGCTGCAGTGACGGGGAACGCGTTCGGCCGCCCCGGGGGAGGAGAGTATAATTAGGGTAGCTTTGTGGGTCTTTAACTGGCATTTGTCACGGCTGCCAAGCAGCCCTGGGCAGCGTGGGCTATTAGGCTGCTGTATGCCGGGCTGCTGAGGGCCAGGGGCTGCTGAGTACGCCTGCCTCGCTTGCTCAAGATCCCAGGGCCCGGCTGGCCATCCAGCCCCGCTTCTGCGGGCCCTCCCTCCCCTGAGGGCTCTGCAGCTGCGCTTGAGGTGGGCTCTTTGGAGGTCCTTTGGAGCGGTGAGTGCCTTGTGGCAGTAACAAGTGCCGGAAAACAGGAAACCGCCGCATGTGGTGCTGGGGTAGACTCTGCAGACATAAGGATTTATAAAAAGGAAAATCTGCAAATTCTTGCAATATTTCTCAAGCTGAGTGTGGTCCATTTTAAACAATAGTGGCTCTGTTCCAATAAGGGGATTATCTTTTCGCTCTTTCTCCCAGGCCATGAGGCACCCTCCCCTGGCTCTGAGCCCTTCCTGGGGCTGGCTTGATGCCCCCACCCCAGCTGGGGAGTGCAGACGCAGAGAAGGCTCGGGGTGGGTCATCGGAGGGCACCTCAGCCCACGCCCTCACTGACAGATGGGGCAATTTGACAGAGACTGCCTTGGGCTTGCCACGTTATGGACACTTAATTTAGTCTCTGACATTTGGGCTACAACACCATCTTGAAGCATGCTGGGCATAGGAGTAGACATTAAAGATAAACATGTACTAGCTAGTACATCACCAGGCGCCCCAGAGCTCCACCTTTTGAAAGTCAGTCCAGGGGGTAAGTCTCTCACACATGCATTTACCAAGAGGATGGGCAAACACCCCCACCTACCCACACAGACCCCTGGGAGCACAGGCACGATCGTCTTGGTAGATGGCTCTCATACCCTGGCTCTGGGACTCAGCCTTAGAATCCCGAAGTCTTGGGGATAGACAGGCCATCAGCCATCATCCAGTTCAGTATCGAGCAGGTGTAGGCATCTTCTGTCCAGCTTCTTTTTTAGACAGTTGCTCAGCCTTTGCTTGAACACTTCCAGTGATGGGGAGCTTACTACCTCCATGGGTTGTCCATTCTGACTCAGACAAGCTCTCTTCGGTGGTGAACTGAAATATGCTGCCCCATAGCTTCGGCGCACCACTTTTGACCTCTGGAGCCGCAGTGAGTCCCAGGGCAATCCTTCATGTATCCTTGGAAAGTGCTAGTAGCTTCCTTCACAGATGCTCTTCTTCTAGCTATCCATGCACAGTTCCTTCAACGGATGCTCAGATATTCTGGTTTCTGGGTCCCCTGATGGTCCCCTTACCCTTCTCTACCAGGCCTTCAAGAGACTGGTTTGTTATTAGTCTTCTTTAAGTTCAGGGTGGGACTGGGCCCAGCAGTACAGGCGTGATCTGATCAGGGCAGAGCAGAGGAAGACCATCACTTCCTTTGTTCCACACTTCATGCTTCTACTGGTGGAAGCTAAGATCACATTCATTTTTCTGGGCAGTCTCCTTTCTCTGTTATTAGCAATAAAAAGCCGTAAGTCTTTCTCCTGGGGTGGGTGTTGAGTCACTTTTTCTGTGCTCCCTGTTTAGGCTGTTCATTTTCCACTCTCAAGCTCTGAACCTGACTTTTGTCTATGTAAGTTCGTCCTTCTAGATGTGTCCATAGCTTCATCTGGCCCCATGCCTCTGCATCTAGACTCTGTTGGCCAAGTTATTATTCATTCGTTCCTCCATCATTTTATGTACTTATTCAAGTCCTTAATGCAAAAGTACAACTGGTCAGGGCTTGGATGGCTGTGAATAAATAAAAAATCAAGGTCTCGGTGGGTGGGGATGAACTTGGGTTCTGTCCTCAGAGCAGGCTTGTTGGTGGGGGGTGGGGTGTCAGGAAAAAGGTGCACTGAGTTAAGGCCAGGCTGGGAAGCCTGGATTATTCTGAGTTATGGGCCGGGCCTAGGACGCTGAGTTCAGGAAGAGAGGCCAGAGAAATACCTTCTCCACCCAGCCAGTTTATTATGCCCTATATGCCATCATTTGAAATTCCTTCTTCTGACTCAGGATTTTTGCTTATTAAAAGGAGAGGCATTGCATTAACACTCAAAGTACTCACCCAAGAATCTGGAGCTCCAGGCCTTAAGCTCTGAGCCTCAGTTTCCCTGCTTCGTTCATCCCCATAAAATAGTGGGAATGTATGATCAGCAGTTCTTAGCCCTTTGGAAGTTAGAGACTCCTTTGAACCTCAGATGGAAGTGACAGATGCTGCTCTACACACAGAAATCCTTAGTCCCTGGAGTAAGAATGTCAAGATTAAAATACACTTTGAGGCCTTCCCTACCTCCAAGAGTCTACACAGTCCGTGTTGCGGATGAACTTGAACACTTGCACACATTTAAACGGCACTGTGTGGGACACCCTCAAATCTGTTCTCCTGTTTGCTCTGCTCAGTGGCCTCAAGAGGCGGCAGAAGTTATCATCCCAATTTAACACATGAGGAAGCTGAGCTTGAAGGCTCCAAGTTTCCTTCAAGGTCAAACAGCTAGCTAGTGGTTCTTTTTTTTTTTTTAAAGATTTTATTTATTTATTTGACAGAGAGAGACACAGTGAGAGAGGGAACACAAGCAGGGGGAGTGGGAGAGGGAGAAGCAGGCCTCCCGCAGAGCAGGGAGCCCGATGCAGGGCTCGATCTCAGGACCCTGGGATCATGACCTGAGCCGAAGGCAGACGCTTAACCACTGAGCCACCCAGGCGACCCTAGCTAGTGGTTCTTAACTATTCATGTAGGTAGGGCTCCGTGCATACCTCATGTCCCCACCACATTGTATACGTTATCTGTAATTATGTAGATAGATAATTCTCATCACCCCTGACCTCAAACATCGAACCTTTCGTGAATTTGGCTCCATCCCCAGATCAGCACCATGCCTGCGGGAGCATCTGGCCCTACCACCTTTGAGCTCGAAGGGCATCTTAAGTTTTCTGGGTCTTACTCGAGGTCACTCAATGTTTCTTTGTGGAAACTGGAACTAGGACCCAGAAGGGCCACAACAGCCCCTTCCAGTGAGACAGGAAGTGGCACAGATAATTTTCTTTCATTGGGAAGGTGGTTTGAATTAAGCCTCCATGAAGCACCCGTGAACGGGTTCAGGAAGGGCCAGGTTGTCAGTCACGGTGATGGGGCTGGGCAGGGCGGTGCTGGGCATGGCCCAGGCGGGGGAAGAGCGGAGCTTGCCTTGTAGCCTTTTCCGCCAGATGGGCAGTGCATCCCACCTTTGCTGGCTGCCACTGCTTTCCCAGCTGACCTCCAAGTGCGTGCTCTCAGCATCTTCTCCCAGGCTCAGGCCCCATGTATTTGGTCTCATTTCCTATCTGTTCCTCCTGAGGAGATCATGTTCAACCAGCAAATTCAGGTGCTATGGGGGATACACAGATGTATCTGATCCGGGGGTTTTGTATCCAGACAAGATACTGTTCCTGCCTTAAGAAACCTATAGGGATGAAAGATGAACATCCCTGCCCTTGAAAAGCTTATTGACTAGAGAAGGACACAGACAGGAACACAACAAATGCCATACGGAGCTGGCATGGCCCCAGTGGACGCTGGGAAGACGACCTGCATGGGAGGGCAACTAATGCTGACTCACGGTATCTGGGGAAGCTTCCTAGAGGTGATTGCATTTGAGCTGGACTTGGAAGTATGGGAAAGATTTCGATGAGGACAAAGAGTACTCTGGGTGGGGGGAATTGCTTGGGCAAAGGCATGGGGAGAAGGTGGAAGAGGCTGGCTGACCAGATCATAGTTAGCATAAGTCAGGGTATGTGATGATGGAGTTCAAAGGCAAGCCAGTGTTCAACACCAAAGATGTTGACTTAAATATAACCGCAGTGTCGGTGAGATAACCCTGAATCACGTGTGCTCTCTCCCTTTGCAGAGGCCATGCCACTGAAACATTATCTTCTTTTGCTGGTGGGCTGCCAAGCCTGGAGTGCGGGGCTGGCCTACTATGGCTGCCCAAGTGAGTGTACCTGCTCTAGGGCCTCCCAGGTGGAATGCACCGGGGCACGCATCGTGGCGGTGCCCACTCCCCTGCCCTGGAATGCCATGAGCCTGCAGATCCTCAACACGCACATCACTGAACTCAACGAGTCCCCATTCCTCAACATCTCCGCCCTCATTGCCCTGAGGATTGAGAAGAATGAGCTGTCCCACATCATGCCCGGCGCCTTCCGAAACCTAGGCTCACTGCGTTACCTCAGCCTCGCCAACAACAAGCTTCAGGTTCTGCCTATTGGCCTCTTCCAGGGCCTGAACAACCTCGAGTCGCTCCTTCTGTCTAGCAACCAGCTGGTGCAGATCCAGCCGGCACACTTCTCCCAGTTCAGCAACCTCAGAGAGCTGCAGCTGCACGGCAACCACCTGGAATACATCCCTGACGGTGTCTTCGACCACCTGGTGGGCCTCACGAAGCTCAATCTAGGCAAGAATAGCCTCACCCACCTCTCGCCCAGGATCTTCCAGCGTCTGGGCAACCTCCAGGTCCTCCGGCTGTATGAGAACAGGATCTCAGAAATCCCTATGGGCACTTTTGATGGGTGTGGAAACCTCCAGGAGCTGGCCTTACAGCAGAACCAGATTGGTATGCTCTCCCCTGGCCTCTTCCACAACAACCGTAACCTCCAGAAGCTCTATCTGTCCAACAACCACATCTCCCAGTTGCCCCCTGGCATCTTCATGCAGCTGCCCCAGCTCAACCGTCTCACGCTTTTTGGGAATTCCCTGAAGGAGCTCTCGCCGGGGATCTTTGGGCCGATGCACAACCTGCGTGAGCTTTGGCTCTATGACAACCACATCACTTCTCTACCTGACAACGTCTTCAGTGACCTCCGCCAGCTGCAGGTCCTGATCCTCAGTCGTAACCAGATCAACTACATCTCCCCAGACGCCTTCAATGGGCTGGCGGAGCTTCGGGAGCTGTCCCTCCACACCAATGCGCTGCAAGAGCTGGACGGGAGCGTCTTCCGCATGTTGGTCAGCCTGCAGAACATCTCCTTGCAGAACAACCGCCTCAGACAGCTCCCAGGGAATATCTTCGCCAATGTCAATGGCCTCATGACCATCCAGCTGCAGAACAACCAGCTGGAGAACCTGCCCATGGGCATCTTTGACCACCTGGGGAACCTGTGTGAGCTGAGGCTCTATGACAACCCCTGGAGGTGTGACTCCGACATCCTTCCACTCCACAACTGGCTCCTGCTCAACAAGCCCAGGTTGGGGACAGATGCTCTCCCGGTATGTTTCAGCCCACCCAGTGTCCGAGGCCAGTCCCTCATCATCATCAACATCAACGCTGCTCTCCCCAGTGTCCATGTCCCAGTGATGCCCAGCTACCCGGGAACACCACAGTACCCGGACACACCCAGCTACCCTGACACCACCTCCATCTCCACTACTGACTTCACCAGCCCTGTGGGGGACTACACCGATCTGACCACCATTGAGGTCACCGATGACCGCAGCACGTGGGGCATGACCCAGGCCCAGAGTGGGCTGGCCATTGCCGCCATTGTCATTGGCATTATTGCCCTGGCCTGTTCCCTGGTTGCCTGCATCTGCTGTTGCTGTGGCAAGAAGAGGAACCATGCGGTCCTGATGCAGATGAAGGCACCCAATGAGTGTTGAAGAGGCGGGCTGGAGGCAGGGCTGGGGAAGAGTGGGAGCACTGGAGGATCTGGGAGTTTCATTATTGTGCCTCCACCCCTGGGTCCACAGAGCCATCCCCCACTCCCTCTCACTGGTCCCCAAGAGAAAGGCACCCCCAACTTTTCCTGACCTGTCTGGTTCTCCTCTAGAGAACTACAGGAGAACCAGCTCTTGCAGGGCTTCTTACCACCAGGGAGATCCAACCGGCCATGGCAAAAACCCCGTGGGGTTTCTAATTCACATCCCTGGGCTTCATTCGAGAAAGCCCTTCTCCACAGCCTTACCAGCTCTCCTCCAGCAAGCTTCCCTGCGCCCGCGGCCCTGCTGGCCTCTGTAGACTCAGTTACCACGCCGGCTCACTTTGTGGGAATAGTTCTCCACGGGGACAGCTTCTCTCCCAAGTAGAATGTAAGTTGATTTCCCTTCCTTCGCTCCACCCCCCTCTGTGGCATGCTCTCCCCTGTCCCCTTGAAAGGTCTCCCTTGATTTTCTGCTCCTGAAGGCAGGATGAGTTCTCTCCTCACAGAAGGCTTCCACCCACTCAGCTGGCTTCCTAGGAGCTGCCAAGCACCTGGTTTTTGGGTCGCTGTGCAAGAAGCCCCTTGGCTCCCGCAGAGAGAACCACTGTCAGTATCTCTCATGGGATCGTTATCTGGAAAAGGAAGACCGGCACCTGTGCAACAAGTCAGCCTTGTAGAGATTTCTGAACCACAAATTTTGTTTTGAAAATGTTGGTCCTTTGAGGGATAAGGTCACATAGAATGTCTGACCCCTAAAAACCTTGAAAATCAGCTTACTAGTACTGGATGGAGAAAGCACCCTGGTACCTGGGTGTCCTTCTGTTCATCCCTAGGGTTTTTCTCTTTTAACTTTTTATTGAAGTATAACACATACAGAAATGTGGGAGCGTGACCGTGTAGAGTTTGATGGGTCTTCACAAACAGTTCACACCCATGTAATCAGCATCCAGATCTAGAAACAGGACATCACTAGTATCCTCCATCGTGGGCTTTTACTGGAGAAGACAGGCTTGAGGAGATGGGTCCCCATGAGCCAGGATGGCCCCTCACCACCCCTGCCAGCCCGCCCTTGCCAAGGCCCAGCTGCTAGGGGTAGAGGAGACGATGTGGGTACGTTCCGGAGATGTGATCAAATCCCCACACCGGAGGCTCCCAGAACGGCCAGGTCAGAGGCCTCCCTACAGCAGAGGTCCCTGCAAGCGCACAGCTTTCTCCGCCAGCAAGCTGTCCCCTGCTCATCGGAGGCCCCTCCGCCTGGGCCTTTTATGGCCATGCTCTGCCTCTGTCTGTTTTTAATTTTCACTTTCCATTTGGGGGAAGCAAAATAGTTCGGAGATGAGATCCTTCAGTTGAATAGCTGAATGTAATGGAATCTGGTAATCCTTCTAGTGTGGTAAAATTCTCCATCGACGTTCCAGTCAGCTAGACACTGAAATTCAGAATGCTCACATACGGGAGGCAACATCAGGGTGCACAGATAAGTCACCCTGGGTCTGGGGGCTCTCTGGAGTTCCTTCTGCCTGTGGCCTGCTTATAAGAGTTAAGTGTTTGGTGCAGGGTTATCGTCCTCCTTGAGTGCTAGCCACAGAAATCCCTGCCTTCAGCACCTTTCTGCTACACACGTATTCACACTGGTAAAGAAATTGTGCTCGTGGCAACTCATGTCTTTGTCTGGACAACTGGTCTATCAGTTCAGAAATAAAAACAGTGAAATGGAGAATTTCAGCTGTCTGTGTCTGCCCAGGAAAGAGCTGCAGCCGGTGCTGTAAGGATTTGGAAATCCTGACTGGCTCTTACTAGTTTTCTCTGTCCCACAAGACAAATAAGAAATTGCCTCAGGCCTTAGTGGCATGATGCTGACAGGTCCCCAACAAAACAGGTCCAGGAAAGGATGTGTGTAAGAACTGGTACACTGTATAGTTTTTTTCTCTGTCCCAGAGAATCTGGGGAAGATGGGGCCTGTCAAAGGCAAAAGACATCTTCTCCCCAAGGTAAATCTGGGTCTCCAAAAGGTTTGCCAAAGATTTGTAGCAACTGGTGGACATGTACCAAGACTTGCCAGGGCCCAAAAGGAAGTGAGCCCAGAGCTTGGGGCATGAGCATTATTCCATTGATGGTGGCCTGCCTGATGATCCTGGGGCCATCGGGGGAAGCTGGGCTTGCTTTCCTCCAGATAGGAAGCATGGTTTAGCACTGTATTCGTCAAGGTGCTCCTTATGAGTAGGCTCCAATGTCTCATTGTGCAAGGGTGCAAGTGGGCCAGAGATGGCAGAGAGGTGAGGAAGGAGTCCTTTTCACCCAGTGTGTCCTGCCCTTCTGGACCCAGAACCCTTGGGTAGTCCTGGCATTGGCCATGACATTGGAGGTCCTTTCTCCCGAGCCCAGGATAGCAACATATTTCCCCAGCCCAAAGGTTGGCCCGAGGGCATCTGTCCTCAGATGTCTCCATGCAGGAGCACCCCCGGGTGGGGCTGGTGAACTCTTTACATGATGCTCGGAGCTTGCCTGGTCCTTTCTCCCATCAGAGTGGATTGGATGGAGCCATTGGACCTCCTCTTTCATGGCAGGCCTTTTGGCCTCTCTGAACCATGTTGTCTGGCCAGGGAGCTACCAGGAAAGCTGGATGGAGTTTCCTTTCCAACAAGACATTGCATTTGCTCACTTTCCAGGGCTGGAGTGAGCTGCTTGGTCCCCCCAAGTTGAGGTAGGGTACAGAGTCCGCTTTAATTTCCCCGTTTGCTCACTGGCCCCTAGGTCACCTTGCCAGGACCAGCAGCCTCCATTTGGAGTGAAGGGTCAATGTTGGAGCAAAGAGAATAAAAACCAGTTAGAACCACTGTTTTTCAAAAATGCTTACTGTGTGTAGATACCCTTTAAAGCACTGAACAAGCATTTTCTTTTTAAGCCTGACAGCACCTCTGTGCATGGGTACTACCGTTATGCCCTGGAAATGGGTCTAAACTCACTCTTTCTTCTGCAACATTATTCAGTGGGCCATGGGTTTTCTTTCTCTCTTCACACTTTTTTTTTTTTTTAAGGATTTTATTTATTTGACAGAGAGAGACACAGCAAGAGAGGGAACACAAGCAGGGGGAGTGGGAGAGGGAGAAGCAGGCCTC
This sequence comes from Halichoerus grypus, assembly GCF_964656455.1. NCBI lineage: Eukaryota > Metazoa > Chordata > Mammalia > Carnivora > Phocidae > Halichoerus > Halichoerus grypus. The sequence goes on from NC_135712.1 coordinate 72,495,539, forward strand.
CCGCGGAGCAGGGAGCCTGATGTGGGGCTCGATCCCAGGACCCTGGGATCATGACCTGAGCCGAAGGCAGATGCTTAACGACTGAGCCACCCAGGGGCCCCTCTCTCTTCACACTTTGTACAAGACGTCATGGCCTGTCCTGGGCTTTCATCCGTAAAGAAAATGGGAGTCACTTTCCTTCTGCTTCCTACGGTCTTAGCCATTGGAACCTCACTTGCTACCGTGTGGATCAAAAGCTTTGTCAATACAGGGAACATTCAGCTCCCCCATCCACTAAAGAAAAAGAGCAGTTTCAGGAATCTGTTTCCACCCTCAGGAAGCTGATGGAGAGCAGACAGCTGGGAGAGAACTAGATCCCTAGAGCTGGTAACCAGACACTGGTATGTCCAAGCCTTTAGCTACAAACCACTCACAGAGTGCAGCCCACGGATCTCGCAGTCAGAACTGAACCCAGGCTGTTGGGGAGGCAGTGGGCGGGGGGCTCGGGAAGGAAGCCCTCACTGTGGTTCAGAGGAGGGGGCAGGTGCTTCTCTAGGCCCAACTTCCGCCAGCTATGCTCTCTCCTTCACCTAAGGAGAGATCGTTCTCACCAACCCATTGCCTTCATGCTGCCTTCAAAAGTAGATCATGTTTGCCTCGCTTAGAGAATCATTGCAAATAGTCCCAGGTGCTTGGTGATGCATTTAGAGATTTCTAGGCCCCCAGGGTTTTATAGAGTGTGAGCCCTGGTGGGCAGGGTTGGGGGTCCATCTTTGCTGGATGCCGCCTATAACAAATTTGGTGTACAGAATCAACAATAAACAGTATACACAGGACACATGTGCGCTCGATGGACGTCTTGCCTAAGGAATCTCACACCTGTTGATTCTACTCTTGTTCATGCATGTGAGGCTGAGCCAGACAGACCCTCGTGGAGAACAGATTCTGAGCTGGGAAAAGGCCTTTGGAAAGTGAGTGGGGAACATAAATGCAATAACAAATGATATCTCTAGGCCACTGTGTCTGGAAGGAGCCTGAGGAATAGGTTCAACCCATTTTATAGATGAAGAACGTGAGATCAAGGCAGGAAATGAATTTCCTCGTGTAATTAATGCCTGAGCTCGCACTGCAGCAGGTCTCCAGACTCCCAGACTGGGGGTTCTTCTATGTCACCAGAAAGGCATTCATTTGACCTGTACGTGAGCACGCACTCGCACACGCACACAGTCTTAGGTGGGCGGACTCTTCCTGCACACCGCAGCATTCCTAGTGTGCCTCGCACCGGGCTCGGTGTGTCACAGGCTCTCAGAAGACACCATCTGAGTGAAGGCGACTCCCTCCAAAGTGTCCAGGCGTCCCCAGCACTTTTTCAGGTCTCCAGATCCCAGAGCCTGCCGTAGCTGCCAGCTCAGTGCTTGAGAGAGGGATGATCTTCTCTGCGGTTCCTTTATCCCACTGCTGTGCCAGGATAGGAGCTTCAAACTATTTTCCTGGGCTCTTTTAGCTCGTAGATCCTCTCTGCCAGGGGTAAGCTTGTCCCAGGAGTTTTGGCTAATGGGAAAAGGGTTTAGGGTCCTCATCCCATTTCCCAGAAGGTCCCTAGAGTTCTTAATGCAAATCTCCCCTCCACACATGCCCACATATGCCCAGAGTTCTGACAGCCTGCTCCTATCTGAAGTTTTATTTCACACGTGTGTGTGTGGGCTCACGTGTGCACGCACGCACACATACACACACACACACACACACACACACAAAGGTCGGCTCTCTACCACACCCATTCCACAGATGGAGAGGCAAAGACTTGTAGAGATTAAATAATTTGTGTAAGGACTGGTTAGTTAGTTGAAGAGCCAGGATTCGAACCCGGATCCACTGAATCCCCAATTTCTCTGGCTCACTATGACATTGACAAACAGACAAGGTCTCTCTCTAGAGGTGTCAGTGCTTTAAGAAACCATTCAGAGCGCAGATGGGGCTGTTCCCCTAGCCTGGCTGTGGGTCTCCTCCAGAGGTGTGCCCCCTTCCCTCAGCCCCTGGTGAGTATACCATCCTGCCCCTGCCGGCCTGGGTGCCGTGGAGGGCGGGGTGGGGCGCATTCTGTTCCCAGCCCTTCTTCCCTCTGACATGCTCCCATGTTCCTCTGCCAAAGTGTGGATTTGTACTATGTCTCCATTGAAAAATGTTTCCTTGCTGCACTTTATCAGAACTTTGTGATTTAGCTGATGAAATCCACTCACATGCCAAAGAAATATTAGTTAAGTCATGAAAAAGAGTGAGATAGATATTAATACCATGCAACGAGTTTTAAAGCCATCAGTCTACTTTGAATGGTAGCCTCTGGACATTGAAAATGACCTGAGGCTGCTTATCTAGGTCATGCCTTCACACTGCACCCTTTAAAATATATACCTACCTATGCACACACATACACTCTTTACCTCATTCTGCAGCCCCTGGATGAACATCTCCAGACAGGAGAACCACTATTTTTTTTTTAAAGATTTTATTTATTTATTTGAGAGAGAGAGAGCACAAGCAGGGGGAGGGGCAGAGGGAGAGAGAGAGGGAGAAACAGGGAGCAGGGAGCGAGCTGAGCAGGGAGCCAGATGCGCGGGGCTTCGCGGGGCTCGATCCCAGGACCCCGGGATCATGACCTGAACTGAAGGCAGATGCTTAACCAACTGAGCTACCCAGGCACCCTAGGAAAACCACTCTTTTCCAAAGCAACTTCTTTCATCCTTGGCTAGCCCTATGGTGAAACTGTGCCTCTCCATATTGGGCCAAAATTCACCTCCTTCCATCTTCTCCCCTTTTAACTCAGAAAGGGTTTAGAAAGTTAGTTTATGAAACAAACCAATAAACCAAGGAACAAGCCCACAGCCCTCTTAGAATTCCTCCCAGCATTGAGAGCCCAGCAGGTGTCTGTGGCCAGGTGTTCACCTGTCAGGCTCCCAGCACCAGCCTGGCCTTTCACCGGGAGGGGATGTAAGTGGACTCCTGGCCGTGGTCCTCATCCCTGGATCAGCCTACTGGAAACTTTCTAGGACCTGCTGGGTGCCCCGGGGCCCTAAAGGTGCCAGGCCTGTGATCTTTGCTGGATTTTGGCCTCAGTGGGGATCTGTCCATGGAACAGTTCAGGGTCATTTTGTTAATCTTCAGAGGCCTTGCCCCAGATTCTCCTCTGCTGTCCTGTGACCCTGGTGACGTTCCGGGAACACTTGGTCCACGTGAGGGGAGGAACCACTGCCGGGAACTTTGATCAGCGCTGGGGCTGCTGGGCTCACACTGACCATAGACCACACCAGACACACTTCTGCTCCCCAGGAAGAGCCAGGTCGGCCTGTGCGTGTCCTCTCAGCCCCTCACGGTAGGTCTCCTGGGGTCTGTGGGGATGGGGGAGGACTCTGGCCTCGGTCCCAGCTGCGGGGCAGGAGAGGGGCAGTCACTCCTCCCAGGGTCAGAGCCTGTCCCCAGCTCCAAGCAGGATACACCATCCGGGTACTCTGCTATAGGAGAAGAAGCCCCCGTGGCCCCCTGCCAGGGTGGTGCTGGCCTGGGGCGGGAGGCAGGGGCGGCAGGGGGTCCTGAGATAAAGGTGACCTGGTCCCTGTGCTCTGGGAGTGCAGAGTGAATGGTGGGGATACGCAGGACGACCATATGTCCAGGTTCGCCTGGTTCCATCCTTGTTTATGCCATCCTGTGGCTCCCCTTTGAGTCCGGGTTTCGTTGATATAGTCACTCCGAGAATAAAATCCAAATATCGCTACCTTTTATCCAACACTTACTATTTGCCAGGTATTGTGTTAAATGCATTGTACTTGCTGTCTAATGTAAGCATATATATTATCCAGTTAGGTACTGATTTTAACCCTAAGGGATGAGGTTACAATCGTGCATGGGAAAATTAAGGCTTGGAGGGAAGGAGTGACCTGCCCGAGCCCACACAGCCTGTAGGTAACAGTGTCAGACTTTGAACCCAGGTCACAGCCCTGGCAGAGTTCAAGGGCTTCCCCACTCCGCCAAGCACGAGGAACGTAAGATGTGATACACAGGTGACCAAGAGCCACAGGCACATTCGCTTTAGTTCAGCACACCCCACCTGGTCTGCGCTCAGCTCTGGGCCGGGTGCTGGGGTGCACGGCCCGGTAGGACATGCTGCAGACAGCATCCCAGCCCCAGAAGCTCACAGGCAGACTGGGGCAGCTGACCAGAAGTTAGAGCAGAAGGACCCAAGCATTCATCTGAGGGTGGGAATGACCTGTGGCGTCCACAGTCAAGGACGGCTTCCTGGGGAAGGTGTGACTTGCGCGGGCTTGGGGTGCGGGTGGAGGTATGGGGGCATTCTAGAGCAGAAAGGGCTGTGTAAGCGGGAGTTGGGGTGGCACCCTGTGGGAAGCGTTTGAAGAAGGACAGTGCTCAGTTCACAGCTTTTTTTTTTTAAGATTTTATTTATTTATTTAAAAGAGAGAGAGCGCAGGTGCACAAGCGGGGGGAGGGGCAGAGGCAGAGGGAGAAGCAGGTTCCCCGCTGAGCATGGAGCCCGAAGGAGGGCTCCATCGACCCCAGGACCCGGGGATCATGACCCGAGCCGAAGGCAGACGCTTAACCGACTGAGCCACCCAGGCGCCCCACAGCTTCTCTTATTTCACCATGCTGGCTATCTCCCCGCAAGGCGGCTGGGAGACAAGCTCTTTTGAGCCTTTGCGATGTAATTGCAGGGGAGGAGAGCAGTCCAGGAAGCCCGCATTATGTGTTTGGAATGGGGCTGTGTGTTTTACATGATTATCTGAATTTTTATGACTTTCAACCTTCTTACAAACGTGACCTGTTTATTATTTTTTTAGAAACTGTAGACAATGTCTGATAAAGCAAAAGGAAAAAATTAAAGTCACCCACAATTCTGTTTTTCAGAGGTAACCACTGCAAATATTTTGTGTATAATCTGAAGCTTATCTAAGAGCCCATCGAGAGTCACTTCATTAATATAAATGAGTGAGTCGAAAGGGTCCTATTATGAATAACAAAAGATGCCCCTCTATTAACTCTCAGGAAATTTCAAGGGTTTTTGGAGCTCTGTGGTAAAAGCCAGGCAGGAAAAAGACTAAATATATATTTTTTACTCTACCACCATATCACAAACTCAACGCCAGTTATCTCAGTTGATTACCACAACTCTAACAAAGCTGTAATTTAGGTAGTAGTGTTACTATCATAATTGTTCTTAATTTACAAATGCAGAAACCAGGCTCTGAGGGGTTACTTCACTGCCTGGGACACAGTGGGCAGCAGGTTGGGGAGGGCCTGCCAGCTGGGGTGGGGGCGGGGAAGAGGTTGGAGCCTGGGAAAGGAGACGGGGTCCGGGGAGCAGTAGGACTTCCTGGGGGACCTGGATGAAGCCATCAGGGGCTCCAGATGAGCCTCTAAAGCCTCTCTTCCCGCTCTCAGATGTGCTGGGGCCCCTTGGCCATGCAGACTGCAATGGAGCCATCCCCGAGGAGAGCAGCAGTCCCCTGATGGGGCTCTGGGCTCCCGTCACCCTCTGGAAGGAGTGACGGTTGGCTCTGTGGTGGATGACAGACTGGCCTGTGGCCCACACAGACATGTATCAACCCAAAAGCAATTTGAGAAGAGAAAAAAGTCCATTTGCAACCAGTCAACCACCCCCTGCCCCCACCAGAGCCAGACTTCCCTGGCTTGCTGAAAGCATGGAACATTTTTTGTGGGCATGTGCTGGTCTCTGCAGAAATGCAGAGGTGGTTTCTCAGATGAGAAGCAGGAATCTTCTGGCTGCCTCTCCACAGTGCCCAGGCTGGGGCGCTTCCCCTCTCCAGAGCCCCCAGTGACCTGCTCTTGAGGGCACTTTGGAAAGGGGCCCACATCCAGGGCATCCTAGCCAAAGCCATCAGAATCTGCACTCTTCTAAACCAAGGGCAAAACAATTACCCGCTTCCCTTGGCTGTGAGGAAAGAGCCAGAAAAAGTGCTGTGGAGAGGCATCTTGCTGGTCCATAAATGGGGTGGTTGGATGATCTCATCAGGTTTTCCATAGCTAACCTCTGTGACGACTTTAGAACAAAGTTAGGGCTGGCCCGAACTCAAAATAATCAGGGTCATTAATGCTCTGTTGTTGAACGCTCACTGTGGGTCAGGCTCTGGGTTTGCAGCTTTCCACACATTTTCTCATTCAGTCCTCAGAACAACCCCGTGAGGAAGGTAGTATTGAAGCTTGCTGTTTTGAAGATAAGGAAATTGAAGCACAGAGAGGTTAAGCAATTCAGCCAAGGCCACACAGCTAATGAGGGATAGAGACAGGATTTGTACCCTTACTATCTGACTCCAGAGCACAAACTCTTAGCCATTCTAGAGTGATGTGAGAACAAGTCTTGGGCTGGGAGTGGATAGTTGGGAAACGGTCAGTGTTCCACGCCCTCACGGTGAGTACCATCTCCTGTTTCCTCCAACCCCATAGACCGGGGCTCTTTCTTCCCTGAACTTCAGAGGCCCTGTTCGGGTCCTCTTCCCACCTTGACACCTCCAAGGGGCGAGAAGTTTACAAAACCAAAGGGACATATCCGCCCGGAGGCTACGCCCCCATCTTCAATCATGCTTCAATCAGGTACCCAGGAGCCAGGACTGGCGTGGGTCGCCTCCCCAGGTCTATCTTCCCTCGGTTGACCAAGTCACAGTAGTGCATGCCCTTGGGCATGTGGGGACAGACAGTAGGTGAGGTCCCTTGTATATGTTCGCTCTAGGGCCCTCAGGTCCATTCTAGGGGAAGCTTTTCTGGAAACTGCCTTTGAGAACCAAGGACCAAAGGGGTTAGCAAGGAAGGGGACTGGCACATTATGCATTGTTATGCATTATGGCATCTTTAAAAGAAAAATTGCTCCCCTGTTACTCTCTGGAGGAGGAGGATTCGAGTCCACTCTCATGGTCTGGCTGGTGATCATTCACTGGGGCTTGAACCATGCTAGCTGTGGGAAGGTTAACTCTGTCTCCCACACTGCTCGCATCAGCTATGGAGACTTGAGCTGGACGAAGCCTAGCCCAGCCCGCGGTAGGTCAGCACTGGGCTGGACGCTGAGCACAGCGATGAGCACACTCATCTTCTCATGACGAGGACAGCCACGAAGAGCCACCATTTCGGGGAACTATGCTAGCTGCCGAGATCGAGGAGCATACCACCAGGCACCGTATTCCTGGGGTCAGGGAAGGCTTCTGTCAGGATCCCTAGGGGTTTTGTGTGGGATCCCCAGGGGCAGCCCAGCTGGCAGGTGGGGCTGGACAATGGCCACCTCGTCCATCTGCAGCCAGGGCCCTCTTCTTATCTGTAATAAGCCTCAGACAAGAGTGTGCCCCCTGGTTCTACAACTCCCTAGACAAGTGGTTACGGAGTTCAGCTTTAGCACAAGACTATTCTCTGAGGCTGTATGTAGAGGCTACGGACTCAGGTGTTGTGAGGGGCAGGCAGGTGCAGCTCCTAGAAGAGCCCTCCCCTGCCACCTCCGGGGGCATACTCAGCACCTATGCAAGCGACAGAGGAGCCTCGAGGGAGGCATGCACTTTCTGTGGGGGAAGTGGTCCCTTCTCTATTGATTAGGCAGAAAAATTCCTGGAAAAACTGGACTATTGAGTGTCTGAATGGGAGGAGGGTACAGGGAGATTTTGCAAGCGCTGTGTTTGCTTATGGGGAGCCCTTTGGCCTGAAGTGGAACCTTGGGAGGGAGGAGGCAGCCAGCAGAGGGCAGCAGAGAGGCGGCCAGCAAAAAGGGTTTGGGGCCAAGATACCCCAACACGGAGCCGATTGTCAGTGCTTACTAGGGGCAGATAATTGAGAAAAATTAAGATTATGTTGTTCAAGGGTTTTTTCTTTCTGTCTTCCTTTCTTTCTTCTCCCCTCTCTCTTTTCTTCCTTCCTCTCTCTATCTCCCCTCCCTCCCTCCCTCCCTCCCTCCCTTCCTTCCTTCCTTCCTTCCTGTCTGTCTTTTCCTGGTAAAGCCAAATGTATTCTATCTAAAGGGCATTCTGTTCTTCCTACTTTTTTGGTGTTCAAATAACCTTTCTGTTATGATGGTGGCTTACAACCTTTAACAATAATTAACATAATTTATTAATTTCTCACTCTACATCAGAGATTGACCTAAAACTTTGGCTCTGTTTTCTCATTCAAGCCTCACAATCACCCTGACCTGGTAGACACTATCCCTGTTTTACAGTTAAGGAAAGTGAAGCTCAGCCGGGTTAAGTAACACGCCCAAGGTCACATAGCTAGAATGAGCTAGAATGTGGTGGAGCCAGTATTTGAACTCATGGAACCTGCCCCGCTACAGGCCCTGTAAATGACAGGTGGGGCTATGGCGACCTGGGAGGTGCACACCCCCATGGGGCAACTAAGCCCCAATTCCAATTGGTCTTGTCATGCGGGAATGTGAGCCCACTTCTCCTAAATCATCCTGAAATCTGGACTTTTTAATGTGAGATTTCTCAATTTTTACATTTTGGCTAGTGGTTCATATAGAAAAAAGACTGAGCCATGAGACACATCTGTGAATTGCAGCACCAACCTGTGACCTGGGGTTGGATGCTGGCATTTAAAACAATTTCTTTAGGGATGCCTGGGTGGCTCAGTTGTTAAGCATCTGCCTTCGGCTCAGGTCATGATCCCAGGGTCCTGGGATTGAGCCCCGCATCGGGCTCCCTGCTTGGAGGGGAGCCTGCTTCTCCCTCTCCCACTCCCCTTGCTTGTGTTCCCTCTCGCTGTGTTTCTCTCTGTCAAATAAATAAATAAATAAAATCTTAAAAAAATTTTTTTTTTAGTTAACTAAAAACTCAGTCCTCTTTCCTTATTTAAAAACAAAACCCAAAAAACAAAAATCTGCTGGTCTGTGGAATCCCTGCATCTGGGATCCTCCTGTCCACACAATGCTGGAAAGTTCTGTGGGCTCCAACATGGTGGGGGAGGCGGGTGGGCAGGGGGAGAGCATTTGACAGCAGCAGCAAGGAGCAGGCGACTCATTCAAGATAAGAGCCCGTCTTATCGGGGTGCCTGGGTGGCTCAGTCCTTTGGGTGTCTGCCTTCGGCTCAGGTCATGATCCCAGGGTCCTGGGATCGAGCCCCGCATTTGGGCTCCTTGCTCAGCGGGAGCCTGCTTCTCCCTCTCCCACTCCCCCTGCTTATGCTCTCTCTCTCTCTCTTTCTCTCTCTGTGTCAAATAAAATCTTAAAAAAAAAAAAAAAGAGCCCATCTTGTCCCTGCAGCTACTCTCACCCCCAGTGGATGTACAAGAGCAGATGGTCGAGTCTCCTCATCATTAGGCTCTGCAATGTGCTGAGATTTGGAAACCCAGGAAGAGTTATGGGTTAAAAATTCCCCGCACACTAATAACCTACCCAGATATTACACATAACCTTAAAAATTCCATAATACCCATGGTCTCCTCCTTTCCCTCTCTTCCATGCCTTTTTTTTTTTTTTTTTTAAGATTTTATTTATTTGACAGAGAGAGCACAAGCAGAGGGAGAGAGAGAGAGAAGCAGGCTCCCTGCTGAGCAAGGAGCCCGATGTGGGACTCGATCCCAGGACCCTGGGATCATGACCCGGGCCGAAGGCAGCCGCTTAACCGACTAAGCCACCCAGGCGTCCCTCCATGCCTTTTTATCTCACTTCCACCCTTTCTCCCCACCTGGAAAGCACACGGGAAGTCCAGGAGACCTGGGTCTTGGTCCTGCCACTAACCTGCCAGGTGGCTATGGACAGGCCACGTGACACCCTGTCAGGAGGTCCGAACCCGGGTCTCATGGATCTTGCAAGGCTGCCGCGAGGCAGTCTGAAAACAACCACTGAAAACACATACTGTCCCAACGGGGGGCCCCCCCGAGAGAGTTAATCCCCGTCTCCTGACTGCCCCCCCCCACCGGGCTCTGGCCCCTGTACCTCATTGCCCTCGAGAAAGGTGTCACCTCTGTTCTCTCTTCCTGCTGGGGTCAGGAGATGCTGCCCGGGGCCTGGCTGCGCTGGGCCGGCCTCCTGCTGCTGGCCAGGCCTGCCCGGCCCTGCCCTGCGGGCTGTGACTGCTTCATCCAGGAGGTGTTCTGCTCCGATGAGGGGCTGGCCGCCATCCCGCCGGACATCCCGCCCCACGCCACAGACATCATCTTCGTAGAGACCTCGCTCACCACGGTGGGAGCCAGGGCCTTCAGCGGCAGCCCCAACCTCACCAAGGTGGTCTTCCTCAACACCCAGCTCCACCACTTAGGGCCCGACGCCTTCGGGGGGCTGCCCAGGCTGGAGGACCTGGAGATCACTGGCGGCGCCTTTTCCAACCTCAGCACCGACACCTTCTCCAACCTGACCTCGCTGGGCAAGCTCACCCTCAACTTCAACATGCTGGAGGCTCTGCCTGAGGGCCTCTTCCACCAGATGGACGTCCTGGAGTCTCTCCAGCTGCAGGGCAACCGGCTCCAGAGCCTGTCTGGGAGGCTCTTCCGGCCTTTGGGGGGTCTGAAGACCCTCAACCTTGCTCAGAACCTGCTTGCCCAGCTGCCCGAGGAGCTGTTCGACGCCCTGGGCAGCCTGCAGACCCTGAGGCTGAGCAACAACGCGCTCTCCGGCCTGCCCCAGGGCGTGTTCGGCAAACTGGGCAGCCTGCGGGAGCTCTTCCTGGACAGCAACTTGATCTCGGAGCTGCCCCCGGGCGTGTTCTCAGGGCTCTTTCAGCTGGAGAAGCTGTGGCTACAGCACAATGCCATCCGCCATCTGCCCCTCTCCGTCTTCTCCTCCCTGGGCAACCTGACCTTCCTGAACCTGCAGGGGAACGCGCTGCGGGGGCTGCCCGCCGGCCTCTTCGCCCCTACCCCAGGCCTGGTGGGCCTGTCTCTGTCCTACAACCAGCTGGTGGCTGTCAGCGAGGGCGCCTTTGCCAACCTGTCCAGCCTCAGTTCCCTGACGCTCTCGCACAACGCCCTCACCCATCTCCCGGCTGGCGTCTTCAGAGACCTGGAGGGGCTGGTCAAGCTCTACCTGGGCAGCAACAACCTGACGGCCTTGCACCCAGCCCTCTTCCAGAACCTGTCCAAGCTGGAGCTGCTCAGCCTCTCCCGGAACCAACTGACCACGCTCCCTGAGGGCATCTTCGACACCAACTACAACCTGTTCAACCTGGCCCTGCACGGCAACCCCTGGCAGTGTGACTGCCACCTGGCCTACCTGTTCAGCTGGCTGAGCGAGTACAGCGACCGGCTCTTCAACACCCACACCTACTGCGCCGGCCCCGCCTACCTGAAGGGCCAGCTACTGGCCGCCTTGCAGGAGGAGCAGCTGGTGTGTCCCGTCCCCCGGCACCGCCTGGCCTTCCAGGCCCCGGGGCTGGAGGACAGGGAACCCGGGGGCAGCGGGGATCTGGCCGTGCAGGGGAGGGCCGTCTGGAGCCGGTGCACCTACAGCAACCCCGAGGGGACCGTGGTGCTCGCCTGTGACGAGGCCCGGTGTCGCTGGCTGAACATCCAGCTGTCTCCCCGGCTGGGCTCGGGCCCCCCGGGACTGACGTACAACGCCAGCCAGCACTGGGACTTGAAGTCCCGCTGCGGCTCCGTGAGGCTCACCGTGGCTATCGAGGCTTGGCCAGGGGGGCAGTAGGCGCGGGGCGTGCGGAGCCAGAAGCCTGCCTAGGTGGCCTCCGGGGCCTGGCCAGGCCAGAGGTGGGGGCAGAGGGAGAGCCAAAGCCTTGCTTGTGCAGATGCCAGGGACGGAGCTGAGTCCCTCGGGTGGAGGAGGTGGCTCGGTGGCCTCTACCCTCCTCCCCCTCTTCTGTTACTATCACCGAGGCTGGGCCCTACCTCGGCCCTCCTTGAGCTTTGCCAAGCAGCCCTTAAAGCTGCACCACAGTCTGGAGAATAAAAGAACATCTCCCTGGTGTTTCCGGATGATCTAATACCCACCCCACTCTCATCGCGCCCTGAGGTTCCAGGCCTCAGGCACCACCAGTCCAGGTCCTCTTCGGACTTCCAGCTCAAAGGCCAAACGTCCGTTTCGATCTCTCTCCCTGGGAATTTGGTTTCAATTGATATAGAGAAAAACAAAGCAGGTGGTAGAAGCAGAGGTGAGCAGAAGGATGAGGGGCAGAGGTCTGACTGGCGTGGGGGGGGGTGCTTGTGTCATTTGGGGCCACCTCCTGCGCTGTCGCCAGGGGAGACCAGGATGAATGGGGCCTGGGGAGGCAAACAGCAGCCGTTTGGACTCCCCCCCACGCCAAGTCCCTCTTCTCCCCCCCACGGACAACAGGGCTGCTCCCTGAGTGGGGAGGCGGGAGGGGCAGTGAGTGGGGCTTGGAGGCGCCTCAGCTCTCTGCTCTCTGATGGCATCTGACTCTGGGGCCGCTCGCTCCCTGCGATGGTTCTCCTCTGGTTTGCAGGACACCACTCTCACAGCCCGGCCACTCCTTCGGTCTCCCAGCCGCCCCTTCCATGCTGGGGAACCCCCCACCCTGTGCCCTCCTGTTCAGCCTCCCCGGGGTATCTCATGCGTGTCCCTGGGGTCGGATGCATGATGACCCGCATCTCCATCTCGGGCTCAGGTCTTCTTTGGCTCCGTGATGAGCTATCTGCCTCCTCAGCAGCCCCGTGTTCGATCATTCCGCCTCGAACATCTGTAAAGCAAACCCATCCCTGGTTCCTCCAGGATTCCTCTCCAGCAGATTCCCAAGCCCAGGAGCTGGGTGTGTTCTCCAGTCTCTCCTCCCCCTTGAACGTCATGACCCACCCATCCAGGAACACTTCTGAGCACCCCTTTATCCATTTCCCCCTTCCCATTCCCAGCCCCGGGAGGCTCTTTGTCTCCCTGGACCGGACCATGTGCAGCCTCCTACCTGGTTCTCCTGCCTGCAGTGTGGACCGGTCTGGGTGAAATGCTGGGGTTGGGGAGGGAGACACGAATCTGACGTCTGGAAGGCCCTCCGGGAACTCACTCACAGTCTGGCAGGAGAGATCAGACAAGGGTGCAGGTCTTGGTGGTGGGCGGGGAGGAGACTGAAGCCAAGAACCAAGGGCAGGGACAGGCTTGGGGGAAGGCAGGAGCGTGATGTCAGCTTCAGACAAGGAAGTGCAACTCCCCCATTGTGTCCAGGGATGCCCTTTTAAAAAACATGCTTCCCGAGGCTCAAATCAAAATCACCACAAATTCTAAGGTGATGGAAGGTAGTTGACCAGATTCGCCAAAGGAACAGACTCCCAAATTCATTGGGTTCAATTCCCAGAAGCATTATGGATTAATAATCTTTTTAAAAAAGATTTTATTTATTCATTTGAGAGAGAGAGCACGAGATGAGGGGGGAGGGGCAGAGGCAGAGGGAGAAGCAGACTCCCCTGCTGAGCAGGGAGCCCGCTGTGAGGCTCCATCCCAGGACCCTGGGATCATGACCTGAGCCGAAGGCAGATGCTTAACTGACTGAGCCACCCAGGCGCCCCTGGATTAATACTCTTAATCGGTCCTCCAAGGTTGGGGAACTGTACCACCTCTGGGAGGCCGAGGTCCCGAGTGTCTGAGGGTCCAGGCTTGTGCTCTCCTGACCCTGGCCAAAGGCCGGCTGCTTTAGGCTGCTGGCTTCCCTCTGGGGGTGATGCGCACTGTCTGGGGAGGGCGTCGCTGCCCCAGCACATCCAGGAGCTTCACAAGCCTCTACCCAGTGAATGCTGGTCTGAACTACAGCTCGCAGTCCGAATAGTCGTGCCCCCACTGCCGGAGATAAAGGAACAAGATCATCGAGGAGACATTTCTCTTAATTATATTCTCCCCCAAACTCTAACTCTTCATTACATTGAAATACAGTCATTTCTCTCTGTGCTGAATGACGCTGGGGAAAGAGCCTTGGCTGACGGCCAGGGGCTATGTCATCCAGGCAAGCTGCTTTTCCTCCCTTTCCAGTTGGCTCAATGAGACCAGAGTCACTGTGCTCTTTCGGGTAGCATGGCCAGATTTTGCAGATCAACATATACATGTTGCATGGGACATCCTTATAGCACAAAACTGTGTGTAGTTTATCTGAAACCCAAGTTTACTTGGGTATTTATCTGGCAACCGAACCACCTGGTGAACGTTGGGGAACTGGCGTCTGCGGTGGTAGAAGTCCTGACCTCTGAGGGGGCCACAGGGTCTTGAGGGGAAGCAGGAGGTGCTGAGCAGTCCTCCGGCTCAGACTGAGGGCAGTAGAGAAGAGACTCTGAGTGTGCCCCACACTCCAGGAGTCCTCACCTCCTGCTACCTGTCTCCTTCTGGAGGTGGCCCAGTCTTTTGATGGGTTCTGGGATAGAAATCAGGACACTTGACTCCCCCCCTTCCTTAACATTCTGCCTCTGGCAAATCATGGCTCCTCTCCCGGCCTTTCCTCAGCTATATAAAAAGGAGTTTTGTTTTTTTCTTTTCTTTTTTTTTTTTAAGATTTAAAAAGAGATTTGAGAGAGAGAGAAAGCACAAGCAGACAGAGAGAGAGAGAGAGAGAAGCAGGCTTCCCACTGAGCAGGGAGCCCGACCCTGGGCTCGATCCCAGGACCTTGAGATTATGACCTGAGCGGAAGGCAGATGCTTAACTGACTGAGCCACCCAGGCGTCCCAGGAGTTTGGTTCTTGATGCTGATCAAACCTCAGAATCACTGGGGAGGTGAAGCAAACCGTAACAACAGGTACCTGGGTGGGCCCTGCTTCCTGAGATTCTGATTCAATCGGCCTGGGGCAGACCCAGATAGCAGTTTTATCTTTAACTCCTGCAGGGACGCTAATGCTGAGCCAAGGTTGAAAACTTGGGCTCTATCTTGTCCCGTGCTGGGTCTCATAGCCATTTGTAGCTAGACCCAGGGCAGTGGAGTGAATGGTCCGACCCACCTGCTGTAGTACTCTGGATGAATTCATGAATGAAATGAGCCACAAAACTGCATATAAAAAGATTTCGTAGGGTTTCTTTTTTCTTGTTGGTGTTTTTTATTTTACCACCCTCATGCCCTCAGGAGATTTTGAAGAAACAAGCTGGATGCACACTGGCTTGTTTTCTTGCAGCATAAGGATTGCTAAGGCATCCCAAAGCACCTCCTTCCAACAGGTGCAGGGGCTCCTTGCCCTGATGTCCTGCATGTTCCGCAGTCCGGTGGTTTCCTGCCATTTACCAGCAGTGGTAACTAACTTGCCAGCAGTAACCTGGGCCGGGTACTGTAGCTCTTTGTGCCTCAGTTTCCTCATGCATACCGTTGATCACGGGCATGGTGGTGCCCACTTCACAGTACTGTTGGTGAAGGGGAAATGCGTGCATTCATGTAACAATGACACATGGGTTCTCAGAAATGTTATCTATTATTATTTCTAGAGAAGCGCGATGGGTGTGGCAAGCAGGAAGCAAGAACTGACCAACTGCTTGGCCACTGCACTGGTGTTATCATTGGTGTTTCTGGGAGGATATTAAAGTTGTTCTTTATATATGAAAATTGTATCATTTGGGAGGATTGGAAATGCCATTGACAAAACAGTTCAGTACCTACCGTGGATATTGGAGAGCTGCAGGCGCTTCCAAAAATCAGACAATTTAGCACAATGTAAGCCTATCAAAGAATTCTTTCTCACACTGTTTTCAACTCGCCCCCACTTCTGCATCCGCAGACGGTTCAACATTTCCGAAACCTGCAAACGGGCCGATTCGGCGGCCCAGGGCGCCCCCTTGTGGCACGCTGGAGGGACGGCTCCCCTGACGGGGCGCGGCGCTTTCCTCGCTGGAAGTCACAACCCGCCCCCCGGCGAAGGGACAGCCGAGCACGTTGACTCGGTGGCGCGGGGGCCGCTCCCGGGCAGGCGGAGAGAGCTGCCGAGGCTTCTGTCTCCTGCGGCTCTGGGCAAGTGCCAGGCCGCTGGGTGCCCGCGCCTGAGGTTCCAGGGCGGCACCACCACCTCCCGGCGCGTGCTAGTCCGTCCCGGGGATGCTGCGCGTCCTGCACCGTGGGACAGCCCTGCACGACAGTGAGCTGTCAGGCGTCGCCCATGACTCGCAAACGGGCCTCCAGGCACTGCTGTGTGAAATGCTGCAGTGAGCTCAGCCTGCCCCTGTGACACAGGAGAACCCGAAGTTGTCCTTCTAGCTTGGACACTTTCAGTTTTCCAGGACCGCAACTTAGCATGACCTGCTGGCAAGACTGTGCTTTGCCTTCTTTGCAATTTTATCAGAGTTGTTCAGCATTTTGGAAAATATCCCTGCACGACCCCCCGCCCCCAACCCTTATTTCAAAAACTCAAATATAAACAGAAAGCAGCTTCTCTTAAATTCCTCCTTTCCTCATTATCTAGTAGGTGAAAGCCTCTGACGATTTCAGCAGATCTCTGGTGAGGTCGAACCCAAACATTTTCACATGGCGATAAATATTATTTTATCATAAACTACCTTTTATTTCTAATTTATTATAGTTAGAACATTTAATTTTTAAATTCTCTGTGAGATCTGATTATACTATCTGTGAAATTTATTTCAGGAGACTGAAGGGGCTGTTAAGAATCATTTGCTATGGGGCGCCTGGGTGGCTCAGATGGTTGGGCGTCTGCCTTCGGCTTGGGTCATGATCTCGGGGTCCTGGCATTGAGTCCCACATCGGGCTGCTTGCTTAGCAGGGAGCCTGCTTCTCCCTCTGTCTGCCGCTCCCCCTGCTTGTACTCTCCCTCTCTCTCTTTCTGGCAAATAAATAAATAAAATCTTTAAAAAAAAATCATTTGCTATAACAGGGGTGTTGGATCTGTCAGTGATGAAATCCACTGTTCCAAGGTAATGGAAGGAGCAAAAGTTGGATGTCAGGGTCTCTAGAGAAACAGACCCCAGTAGGACCCTCCCCCCACACACCTGAGAAGTCCCACAATCTGCCACCTGCAAGCTGAGAAGCAGGAAAGTCCGTGGTGTAATTCAGAGTCCGAAGGTTGGAGAACCAGCACCTCTGATGTCCAAGGGCAGAAGACGGATGTCCCAGCTTAAGCAAAGGGAGCACATTCTCGCTTCTTCCAACTTTTTGTTCTATTCTATTGGATGATGTCCACCCACCCTGGTGAAGGGGGATCTTCCCTGCTCAGTCTACTGATTCGAATGCTCATCTCCTCTGGAAACACCCTCAAGGACATACCCAGAAGTCATGTTTTACCAGCTACCTGAGCATCCCCTAGCCCAGTCAAGGGGACACATGAAATGAACCATCACTGTCTTCACTGATTAAGGTGATTTCTCGGCACTTCTTTCCTTATGAGGTGGAGGTGGTGGTCCTGGGTCCCTGCCCATGTTTCCCCTTCCCTTGCCAGGTGAGAGCACGTGTCACTTCCACTTTACCTGAGAGGCTTTGTAAATGGGAACAGAGGTTCAGGTTGGGCTTGGAGGGAAATAAAAGATTAGGACACCTGATTTGTGGCATCAGTTCTGCCTCGACTTTGCTCTGTGACTCCGGGCCTCTGAATCTTCATCGGGTAAGCAGGTGCTGAAAGCTTTGAGCACACACGTTCTCTTCAGTTGGGTGTGTGGAGGGTCCCACGTCCTGCCCCCTCCCTCCCAGGGCTGCTCACCTGGCCTGGGGGATGATGGGCACTGGGGGGAGGGCCCAGCCACAGTCTAAACTCCCAGACCTGTGGGAGCAGCCAGACTCCTTGGCCACAGCTGATGAGCACACCTCTCTTCCCACCCAGGAGAGGGGACATGGGACTTCTCGGGAGAAGAAAAGGGGCCTCTGAATTAGACTTGGAGGCTGGATGGGGAGATTTGTATTCAATCCCTGGACTGATTCTATTTTTGCTCTCAAATCTGTGTGTCAACCACTGTTCTTTGGTGTATGATATTGTTTTGACATCTGTGAAGCTGGCAAACTCTTGAAGTCTCCCGGAGTCTTAAAAATTGGATCTATGAAATTGGCATATCCTAATAAATGACAAATCAAAAGCCTTAGGGCATTTGCAATAAGTATTATTAGACCCACTGCATTGGCTCACAAACACATCCCATATTTAAATTGAAATATAAGAAGTCATTCATGCAAAATTTTACTACCCAACTTCTACCCTCCCCGAGTTAAAGCTCTCAACCAGGAAAAACTAAAAACATCTCCCAAGCAGCGAAAAGAAGTTTCCAGTGCCTTAGATGAAAGCTCATGCATTGCTCCGAGGAACATTCCTCCGCTCGGACTCAGTTCACTTTTATGTCAGACACAAAGCTATCAAGTTTGATCATATGGTTTCCAGACTGGAGTAGATTAAAGGCAAAAATCACAGATTGGGAGGAGGGTGGTGGTCCTGCTGGAGACTTGCTAGCAACAAAGAAAGAGATGGACACAAGGCAAAATCAGACAGAAACTCCCAAAGAAGAGCAGCCTGGGCTGTTCAGTGGAAGGCTCCTCCAAAGCTCCCGAGGCAACACGTTAGTCCAGCACAGAGCTGGAGGTAAATAATGAGCCGAGGTAGATAACGATGACCCTGAGCTGCCCGGAAAAAGTGGACATTCTGTATAACAGGGTCTTCGTTTGCACGCTCATGAAAGCAGAGCTGGGGGCGAGGACTTGGATGTGGTTTAATTGGGAGGTAATCCCAGGAGGCAGCGCCATGAGAAAGAAGCAGGAGACGCCAACACGAGGATGTTCTGTGGAAGGTGCTGTTGCCCACGGGGCTCGGTTCCGTAAGGACTGCCTGAACGTCCCAGAGCTGCCCTGACCTGCCCCCTCCTACCGCCAGCTTCCATTCACCCCCTGCTTCTGGAAGCGGGGCTGGGGAAGGCCCAGGGGCAGAGAGACAGGGAAAGCCAGGTGTGAGGCGGGCGGAAGGCACCTGCTGCCAGCATCCTCTGTGGGCAGCAGCTGTAAATTCTAAGGGGGTGACGTTAGAGGTTTTAATCAATAGTAGGCCGAGTCCTCAGTTATCAGTAGGGCGAGTACGAGCCAACCCAGAATGGTCATTCGACAGGGCTCTGGGAATGTCGGAAGAACCCGTGCTTGTGGAGACGCCCATGGGGGTGCTGGGGGTGCGGTACCCTCCGTGAGCTGGTGTCAGTGGAGGCACTAGGGGGCTTTACTTAATCCGGGCTTCAGCCCTCAGGACACGCAATTAAAGCAGCTCTCCTGCCCCCCTCTTTCGGTCAGGGCTGCTTGTCTAGTGTGACGTTATCCTCTAGCCACATTTACCCCTCTCTTGGGCTGGTATTAGGGTACGATCCCTTCATTCACTCCACAAATGTTTCCCGGTGTCTTAGGTCAGGCTCCCCAGAAGCAGACCTCGATGATGTGATGAGCACTGGGTATTATAGAAGACTGATGAATCACAGCCCTGTACCTCTGAAACCAATAATACATTATGTGTTAATTAAAAAAAATAAAAATAAAACTTCAAAAAAATTAAAAAAAAAAAAGCAGACCTTGAGATGAGGGTCCAGATGTAGTTTTATTTATTTATTTATTTATTTATTTATTTATTTATTTATTTATTTACTAGAGGGGTTGGGGGAGCAGAGGGAGATGGAGAGAGAGCATCTTAAGCAGGCTTCATGCCCAGCATGGAGCCCGACACGGGGCTCGATCTCACAACCCTGAGATCATGACCTGAGCCGAAATGAAGAGTCGGACACTTAACTGACCCAGTCACCCAGGTGCCCCGAGATGTAGGTGATTTCTTAAAAGGAAGTGATCCCAGGAGAAACTGGTGAGGGAGTGGGAGAAGCAGGACGGGGACAGGAAGCCAGGCAGCCTGTGATTTCAGGGGGAGAACCAGCCCCTGCCTGGTCCAGCAGGAAAGCTCTGGAGTGTAAATTGTTTCTCACTTTGCCCCAACTCAAGGCAAGGAGCTGGGCTTTACATGCCTCATCAGTCAGCCACTGCTAAGGGCCAGTCCCCTGCATCCCTGCTGCTCCTCAGGAGGCAAAGCAGCCCCAGTAGCTTGGGGACAGCACTCCAAAGAGTCACAGGTGCTCGGGTGAGGAGTGAAAACACCCAGAGGCTGAGCAAGGGCACACAGAATAAGAAAAGGGGACGCTGGGGGTCTGGAGGAGTGTGTTGCCCGTGTCCTACAGTTAGTCTTTACTCTGAGCCCGGCACTAGCCTAAGGGTGTGGCTTTACCAGAACTCTAGGAAGAACTGGCTTGGGCCATTCCTGCCCCCAAGGGCACTAGACCCTAGGAGACATGGGTCCTCTATCCAGCCCTGTAACTTTAAGGGCCTTGGTTTCCCATATATAAGTGAGGGGGTTTGACTCTCTAAGCACCCCCCATCCCACTTCTACCCTCACAAGTTGGGTGGTCACAGAGGCTTAACATTAGGGCGCGTATGCACCGACAGAGGGTACACTTCTCAGCAATCATATACCATCTTATTTTTTGTAGAGGTATGTGATGAAAATTCTATTATAAGGCTGTTGGTGAGACAGCCGAATTTGTTTTATTTGGCGGGAGGATAGAATCATCTGAGCATTTTACTTAGGCAAATTCAATCATAAGTGCTCAGGAGAGGGAGAGACAGAGAGACAGAGAGGAAGTCGGGCTGGGTATGTGATTTTAGGTGGATATGTTTAGGGTGTTGAGGTAGTTGAGGCAAACCCGGGTTTAAGAACAAAAGGTACAAATAAAAGAATAAAAAGGTAATTGCCACTTGAGGCCAGGACAAAAGGAGGATAAACAGTTGAGCTACAGTATCATCTGGCTTTTGCCCACCCACAGAGCATGGAGCACAGAGACCAGCTTCCTCCGTGGAGGGAGCAGCTGTTACAGGTGCCCGGTAGCTGGGATCGCTGCGTGGGGTCATTTGTGGTGGAGGATCTACCAGGACCAGATCCACCATGTGGGCGTGGAAGGGGCTGTAGGTCTGCTTTCTGGAGCGCATCTCGGAAAGTGTGGCGTTTTGAGTGATGAGAGCCTTCCCGCCTGTCTCCGGCATCCATAAAGTAGATGGGCAGGACACGGGGCCGGCTCAAAGCCGTGTGCTCCCGGCTGAGCCAGTCCGTGCCTGGGAAGGGACGCTGCGCCCCCAGGAATGCTCGGGGCCGGGGTCGGGTGGCGGCGGAAGCCTGAATGCCAAGCAGTCAATAGAGGAGATTGATGGGCTGTGGTGCCTTGCCGGGGAGGCCCCGGGCAGCCGGCTGCCCTTTCCTTGTGGTTATTTATGGCCTAGCTGGGGCGTCCGAAACCAGGCTGACAGCTCCCAGGAACCTGACCCGGCTGGTGCACCACCTGCAGCCTTCTGCCGACTCATCCCTCAACTGGAGGAATGTCAGCCTCGCAGACAGTGACCAGACCCGGTAGGTGTGGAAGGAAGGATTCCAGAACACATCCTAACCCGGAGACCTCTTTATCCAGAGAAATGTGTGTGTGCATGTGTGCACGCGGGACCCATGGCTGTACGCCCTAAATATTTACAGAAGCAGACATTTGTGAACTAGACCTAGGGCAGCTAAACTGATTCTTGCTTTTGGCACAGGGCAAGGGAGCTCAAGCCGTCCCGAACAGTAAGTAATCCAAAAACAGTTCTTTGTAATTGGGGAACGTACACCAAAGGTTTGGGTTTGTTTGTCTCCTTGTTTGTTTGGTTTTGCCGTGTGTGTGCGTGCGTGTGTGCGTGTGTGTGTTTGTCTTTTGGTAACAGAAGTACAAGTCTAATCCTATTTCATTTACCTGACAGGTCAAGGAGGTCTAGACATGTTCTGGGTGCTAAGGGCTGAGCTGGGCTGGGCAGACAGCTGTGGATGACTCAGTCCCCCTGGGGCACGTGCAGCGGAAACCCCACCCCACCCCACCCCCTGTGACTAGGAGCAGCCCGGCTGACAGTGGCCAGAACGGGGTGAGAGACGGTGTGTGAGGGCAGAAGTCCAGGCTGGAGTGCTGGAGGCACCACTTCCTTTTAGAAAATGGGCCTCGTCATTCCTGCTGAGTCGGTCTCCATGACAGTGTGGAAATCAGGTGAAATGAGGCAGGAGCAAATGCTCCCCAAACTGCAAACCGTTCCTGGGGAGGTCTGTATAGTGAAATGGCTGGCGGCTTGGCCCCGGGAGCTCGCGGTCTAGGGGGGCCAGGCGCGGTCAGCCCACCGGGCCGACTCGGGGATGGAGCGCGCGGGCAGAGAGAGGCCCGGGCGTCACGGACTCCAGACCAGGGTTTTTGTCAATTGCCGCACAGCACATCACCCTCCGACGTAGTGGTTTCCACCAGCGGTGATCATTTGCTCTCCCTGGGTTTCTGTGGGTCGGCTCGCAGACAGGCATGGCGGGAACAGTTCGTCTGGGCGCCGTCATGGGGCGCCAACTGTGGGCCCCGGGCTTCCTGAGCATGGGGGCTGGGGTCCAAGGGCAGGTGTTGGGAGAGCCAGAGCCAGAGAATGAACATGAATACGAGTGAGAATCAAGTGGAAGGGCTGACCTTTTCTGACCTAGCCTTGGAAGTCACAACGCCTCACTGTCCCTACACCCCATTGGTCAGGGTAGTCAGCAGATGCACCCAGATCCAAGGCGAGGGCATGAGACCCTCCCTCCGGGAGAGCAGAGTCCGGCACACTGCCAGGAGGTCCTGCGGGATGCGATAAGTGCACGGGAGTGGCCATCTTTGGGAAGTACCGTCTGCCGTGCTGTATGGGATGGGGGTGGGGGCGCGGCGATGCTTGCTCTGAGTCTTAAAGGCTGGGGAAACTAAGCTGTGTGGCAAGGCGGGGAGGAGAGGGGTTCCAGGTGGAGAGGTAGCACCCCTAAGCACCAGGGTGCTGAAGAAACGTGGACACTTTGGGCAACCAAAGCAGTTCCGTGTGCCGGAACCAGTCGTGGGAGACGGGGATGGCAGGGGATGGGGCTGCCCAGTGGAAGGCTTAACCTGGAGCTCACGTCCCCCTGGGTCCGCCTGTTCCCGTCACAACCAGGAGAAAGCTATGGCCCCTCACTCAGGAGAAAGTGCCCAGAGGATACTGTGCACCGTGTCAGGGACCCGGGCAAGGCCCTCAAAGATCCCTTCCTGCCCTGCGTTCTGTGGAGCCAGCTCAGACCCCACAGTCGCCAGGGGCCGTGAGCGGGGCTCTAAGGGGAGGGGCTTAGAAGTCACCTCCCACTGCATCAGGAAAGGAAGAGTCTGAACTTTGTCTGGGGGACATGTGCTTGGGCCAGGGCCTGCCGCGGGAAGGCCCCCTTCGGGATCCTGTCCCCGGTCATCCCAGGTGAGTGGCAGGGCTGGGGACATGGTGCGTTACGCTGAGCTGGGACAGCGTGTGTGCGCTCCGGCGCAGGGCTCCCGAGGGCAGGCCTTCGGGATGGACCAGGCCTACCTGTGAGCAGGGCTCAGTCAGTCCCCATCCGGGGGACTCGTGTGAAGGTGGGTGGAGGTGACATTTGAGGTCAGTGTTTCAACACTTAGGTTCACTGTCTAGCAAAACAAAACAAAACAAAACAAGACAAAAAGTGCAGGTTTACTTCGTCAGTTACGGACATCAGCCGTCCCCGTCTGCAGGCGGTTGTGAGAGCGCTGGCCCTGGTGCGGACGCACACATGTAGCCGCGCGCTGTGCTGTCCCACGGCCTCATCTCTCCTGTCTCTCCCTGGTGCGCTCGCGGCCTGGCCCCCGTCTGCAGAGCCCCCCGCTTCCGTGGTGTTGAGGGTACCTACTCTCTGCTCGGTCGCCTCCCTGCTGCCAGTGATGGGGTCACAGGCCGAAGCCTCGCAGGGACGGGACAGTCTGGCCGTATTTAGGGCCTGCCTCTCTGCCTTCTCAGTCATTTAGAATATGGGGGGCTGTCCTAACAGGCCAGAGAGGTGGCCAGGCAGCTAAAACTCACCCGGAACTAGCCTTCGAGGACAGTTGTCAGCAGCAGGCCCGTGGCACCGGGCTCTCTGCAGGTGTAGGTAATCCCATGGGGCCCCAGGAGCCTATCAGACTCAACCCAGCCCTCGTCCCAAAGGCCTCAGGGGCATCGCCGAGCCCTGCCTGGGCCTGGCATCTGCATGGCATCCTTGTTCTTCCTAGAGTGGATAGAGCATCACTGTTCACAAAGTGCCTCTATGTGGTTTCGATTCTCCCGATCGGGAGTGGAGCGGCCTCCCCAGGGCAGCCCCGTCCTGTTCCCCTGAGCAGAGGGCCTGGGAGATGGCTGAGCCTCCTGGTCCCACCTCGCCCCGCCGCACCCCTGAGGCTCAGCCCTGGACACTGTGGCTCAGGCGCCATCAGCTTCCGGCTCAGCTGGGAGAGCCTCCGACAGAGCCAAGCCGACCCTTCCCCATCCCGGCCCATGTCTTCACGGCCAGCTGCCTCTTCTTCTAGGCGGGCGCCTCATGCTTCCCGTGTCCCAGGGCGGACTCACCGCGCCTCCTCAGCTGCCTGCTCTCTTCTGCCCCGTGTGAACACTGGCCGGTTGCTTTCACATGGCGCCGCAGCCTTCTCCGCCCGCTGTCTGTGCTGGGGGGCATTTCCCAGGTGCCTGGGTCTCCGGGCTTTCAAGCAGGCTTGGCCAGTAGCAGGTGCAAGGTGGGAAGGCGGGCGGGGACAGAAGCCGGAGCATTTCTTCCCCTGGCCCTGCGCTGGGCCCCCTCCATGGCCTCCCCTCCACGGCCTCTGTTCCACCTGCACAGGCCTGCAGGGCTTTGTGTGGGGCCGGGCAGCTCCCGGCTCTAGAAACACTGCCTCCCTTTTTTGTCCTGCTGCCCTAGAGGATGCTTGTGGCTTCTTGCCATCGCTAACCTCTGTGCTGCCTCAACATCCCGTTCAGCTTCTTAGCTTTTACAAAGCTATGCAGCCGACCCTCTGTATTAAACTCCCTCCGTCTGAAGTGCTAACGTGCTTCCTGCTACCCACCGGACCGCTGACTGATGCATCCCTTTCTCAGAGGATGACGCCACGTCAGGGTGTTCAGGCCCCGACATCGCCTCCCCCCATCCAGTTTAGTCACTGGGTCAGAGGACTGTGTTTCTGGAATGCCTCCTGAGCCCGTCCCTCCCCACGGTGCAGCCCGGGGCAAGTCCTGATCATTCCTGGCCCGGATGAGCCCAGCAGCCTCCCACCATGGCCCCCTGCCAGCCCACCCTCCCCACAGTGGCCCAGAGGCTTCGGACGAGGCCCCAGAACCTTCCCAGCCAAGCCTGCCCTTTAGAGCTAGGCTTTCCAATCTGACCCAAGCTGCCTTCCAGCCCTGGCCATCTCCCTGACACGCCACACCAGATTAGTCACTTCCCAAACACTGCCCCCCACCCTTTGTCCACCTGTCTCTGCCTGGACTGCCCTTTCTTTCTTACTATGAAACCTATTGATTCTTGAAGACCTGCCGCGGATGATGCCTCCTCTGGGGTGACACACGTTAGTCCCCATTCTGCCTTCCATGGTCCCCGGGGGTACCTCCTTAAGAGCCCTTCTCCTGCGTGATGTGGCATCCTTGGTCATCCCAGGGACCTAGCTAGGGCCATGGCCAGCCCTCAGACGGGAATTCAGCAAATGTTTGTTGGTGGGAATGGAGAGTGCTGGCTGGAATCAGCTGGCCTCCCAATCCCCTGCAGATGGGGCCCACCCCCAGGTCCCTGGCCTCTTTGAACAATCCACCAGAGAGGCCCGGGCCTCTCTCTCCTCACACCCGGCCTTGTCATTTCATTGACATTCTCAATGATCCTGGTTAATGTTTAATTTCGATTTCTTTGTTTTCTGTGAAGCTGGGAACAGGGGGCTGTAGCTGGGAGTGTAAAACACCACAAGAGGAAAACAAATACTCACCCGTTTTTACTTTACAATTACAAATTGGTTATTTGCCAAGCTTTTTGGGAAGGAGTGGAAATGAATGCCAAACGGTAAGATGTAGCCCTCCCAAATGCTATAACCTTGTCAAGGATGTTAGAGACTCTCTCACTACGAACCCCTGGAGCTGGGGCAGTGAGCATCAGCAGTGTACTGGGCTCTAAAAAGACTCCATCTTCACAAAACTTCCATCAAAGTCACTTTCCCGCATCACCACTGGGATTCCAGTAGGATCCTGGATAAAGCCTGAACTCACCAACTTTAAATTCAAGCCCCACCTCCCACCCCTCCCTCTCTGTTCAGCCTCAGCTGCCCCTTTTCCAGCCAGACATCCTGTTTATAGACTCTGGACAGGCCACAAGGTGGGTCTCATTCTGCACCTTTTGAGGACAGTGTAGGTGAGTGGTTAGAAGTGAGGTCCCCTGAGCTTGGGTGGCTCAGTCGGTTGGGTGTCTGCCTTCAGCTCAGGTCATGATCTCAGGGTCCTGGGATCGAGTCCTGCATTGGGCTCCCTGCTCAGCGGGGAGAAGCCTGCTTCTCCCTCTGTCCTACCCCTCCCCCCCACCACTTGCACATGCTCTCTCTCTCTTTCTTTCTCTCTCGCAAATGAATAAATAAAATCTTTAAAAAAAAAAAGAAGTTTGAGGTCTAAATTCGGACAGGCCAGAGGTCACATCCAAGCTCCATCATGCCCCAGTTGGGATGGCCACACAGCCTCCAGGAAGCTCTCTGGTTTCCCTGACCTATGTTGTGCATCTGTCAGTGTCCACTTGTTCCAAATGCCATCCTTCCCCTCACTCTCCTGGACATCAAAACCTCTAGTCTTGTGATAGGTATTTCATTGTCATTTATTCATGTGTTTGTCTAGTCTCTCCACCTGGACTCTGCATGCCCCTCAAACTGCCGGCATGAATAGTGACATAAAAAGATGGAAACCCACTGTGAGCTTTGGCTAGAGCTGACCATTGAGCCCACTTTGGGGACAGGCTGCTCAGCATGTGAGATTTGTCTGTAAGACAGGTGCTGTAAAACAGGCCCCTGATGTCTCTTCCTTGACAATTCAGAAGAAGAATCATGAACGAAAAATTGGCACGAGTCTCAACACTTAGGGTCAGTGGCTGACCCTCAAATCTCAAACCTGTCCTCCGGGGTCATCTTGTACAGGCCACCTCCCACTGTGCTCTCTGTGGCACTTCTCCTGTGTACTCGCTACCTCAGTGCACTCCAAGCAGACAGGACAGGAAGGACCTGGACCTCCACAGGCCCCGGTGAGTTCACGAGGTGCCTGACCGGTGGATGAAGATCAGAACTTATGGGGAGAAGAAGGGGATGTTCATGAGTATATGACATTTGAGGTGCTCCGGATGACTGACTGGGGACAAGTTCCTTCCCTTCTTTGGGTCTCAGTTTCCCCCATCTGTCATGCAAGAGAATTGGATCAGATAGAACGTTCCACCAAGTTCTCTGGTCCAGAGGTTTTGCTAGCCCTCAACGCAGCCTGATCATGTGAGGCTTGCCCAAACGGTGTTTAGAGCAGCTCTTCTCAACCTTCACGTCATGCGAATCATCTGCATCTAGGGAAAGTGTAGATTCTGATTCAGTGGATCCCAGGCGGGACCCCCAGGTGGCCGCGTATCTAACCAGCTCCCAGGTGATGTCAATGCTGCGTCCCGTGGCCCACTCTTGGAACAGAAGTGTAGCCCGAGTTCTCAAGGTGTGACCCCAGCCATGGCAGCACCGTCTCACCCGGGAACCTCCTGGGGCTAGTAAGGCCCCACCACGCACCTGCTGGATCAGAAACTCGGGGTGGCGCCTGGCAGTCTGTATTAACGGGCCCTCCAGGTGATTCTGATGAAGCCTCGAGCCTCAACCACTGCTTTTAAGGAAACTTGTTCTGAACATGATGGTACAGAGCAAACACCTAGAGAGGGTTGTTTTTTTTTCCCTTTAGTTGTCTATTTATTTATTTTTCGTCCGTATGTGTATTTATAGAGCTCCTATGTCAAAAACTTGACGAATGAATACCTTTAGCCTCTGAGCCAGCCACCCCTGTAGAGTTTTTAAAAATACTGGCGCCTCGGTCCTGCTTCCAGGGCTTCTAATTTAATTGCGATGGGGTGCCTCCTGGGCATTCAGATTTTTAAAAGCTTCCCAAGTGATTCTAACGTGAGGCTGAGGAATGTTAGATTGTCTTATAGAGGCGAGGGGCCCCACGCCTAGGCCTGCGGGGCTTCTAGACGCGCTCTCCGAGCCGTGGCCACTAGAGTGCGCTGTCGCACCGCCTGCGAGGCCGGCCGGCGGGCGGATCGCACTCCTCCCCGCCTGGGGCCGGAGCAGCGCGGGGACTTGGGGGCCGGCGCCGGCGCCGGCGGGAGCGGCTCCTGGCCGAGGTCTCCTCCCCCGTACGTCTGTACCTAGTTAGTGCTGGCCGTGGTCCCGCTGCGCTTGACGTCACTGATGTGCTTCGTGCTGGGGAGACTTGGCCTTTGCGGCTGCCCGGGACGGGCTGCCTCACGCGACCAGCCCTGCTGCCCGCCTCCTCCAGGCAGGATGCCCGGCTCACTCTGGGTACTGAGCCTTTGTTCACGCTCCGACGACTCGGTCTGAGACACAGCGCCCTTCCCCATCTTCCCAGCAGCTTCCTGCCTCTCGTCTGCCTTGTCAGGACCCCGAGGGTCCTAGGAAATCCCCCAGGCCTGAGTCAGATTTGCCAGGTCAGCTGCAGGAACCAACTCTTACCTTTCTTTCCCCTTGTGAGTTTCTCTTCTCCTTGGCTCTCCTCTGCTGAGTTCTTTCCCTGCTGCCTGCTCTTGAGCTGTGTGGATCAGATATTCCAGCTCATGTGTTTTCATAGGCAGGAGTGGAAGAGATGGGGCCAGATCGCCAGGGTTTAATGTGACAGATAAGGCAGTGAGCCATTGGGAAGGAACATTGTCTATTTTGGTGGGTAGGAGCGGGGTGAGTTCTGGCTGCTGATGAAACGTCTATTAAAAAAAAAAAAGACCCCCTTTAGGCAAAGGTGGGAGTTTATTCTGGAGATGAGAGCCCAGTCAAGTAGTGATGTTCTCCTATCTAGCTTCCCTCACCAGCTGAAGACCTTCCTTCTCCTGGAGTTGCTTCTCCCAGTGGGCCAGCCAGTGTTGCTTTTATCATAAATGTTCCATTTCATCCCTGCTCCCCCCACCCCCCTCCCCGCAAAATCTCTTTGCTCTCTGGGCCTCACTGGTGTGAGATTTCATCTGGTGAAAGTCTATGCGGGTAAAAGCGGCTTGAATACCTCTGGTGTGGGTGGTGCCTGATGACCCTCCTGGCTTGCACAGCTCACCGTTTAAGAGAAGAAGTAACTCTGGGAAGCAGGAAGCAGGCTTCATTCCTGCTTCTGACCTTGACTTCAAGTACCTGTTCCTGGTTTCTCTTGTGTGAATCCCACCCCCTCCACCCCCAACCATGACCAGCCAGTGAGGTGGGCATCCCTGCAGCCCCACAGGAGGGAGGCTGCTCCCATGTGGGAGAGGGACACAATGTCAACACTGGGCAGATGACAGAGAGCCAGGCCAGCCCGAGGGGAAAAAAGAGGCCCAGAAAGGGGAAGGGAGTTGCTCAAGGTCACACAACTGGTTCTTGGCAGATGCCGTTTAAGCTAATTCCTCCGAAGCCCCTGCCAAGGCCCTTTAGAGCTCCTACTAGGTGCTGGGTGTGACATTCTAGGCAGTGTTGAGAGAGTGGCGGCTGGGTTCCAAAGGGAACTGGTTTGGTTTCATTTGAAGAATACCAGTTTCTGGGGCGCCTGGGTGGCTCAGTCGTTGAGTGTCTGCCTTCGGCTCAGGTCATGATCCCGGGGTCCTGGGATCGAGCCCCGCATCGGGCTCCCTGCTCAGCGGGAAGCCTGCTTCTCCCTCTCCCACTCCCCCTGCTTGTGTTCCCTCTCTCGCTGTGTCTCTCTCTGTCAAATAAATAAAAATTTAAGAAAAAAAAAAAAAAAGAATACCAGGTTCTCCTTGAGTCCAGATGAGTGACCCCTTATCAGGGCAGATGTCATTCCAGGGCTCAGCCTGAACCTGGGGCAACACCAAGTCACAGATCCAGCAGGGGCTGCGCATGGAAACAGCCTCCCCAGGACTCAGGGAATTTCGCCTGTCCGGCAGCGGGCTTCACGGGGGACAGGAGGCCAGGGAAGAGGCATGGGAGGTCACTACACGTCCTGCACCTGCCAGTGTAGCTTCAGAAAGGAAAGGCCCGAGCCTCGAATTGGATCGAAGGTGGGCTGGGGTGGGGGGGCAGGACCATCCAGGCAGCGGTGCCTTTGGGCTGGTGTCCCTGCTGCCACAGCAGAGCGTCTGGCATCGGGGGCTCCTGTGCCGCTTGTGTGGGGGAGGACCGCAGAGACTTGTGCTCAGGGCGCCTGGGGGAGAGATTCAAGTGGGGCAGGAGAGGCGCTGCCCCAGGTCAGCGAACAATCCGCCAAGCGGGCGCTTACACACCGGCTCTGGGCTCTGAGTCCTGTGTCCCACTGTCCTGTTTTCCATATGGAAAGAGGCCCTGACCCCACTCTACGGGGGCCGCCTCTTTTCCTCTCTTTGCGGTGTGTAGCGTATGTATCCGAGGGCACGCACACGTGCGCAGACATTTCCTGTTTTCTGTGTCTCTGCCTCCGGATCCTATCTGTTTCATGACACGCGGAGGAAAAAGGATTCTACCACCTTAGTCACCGATTCCAGGATCACCTCTCCCAAACCTCCCATGCTCTAGTGTACGTTCCTCCAGGTGGGGCTGGCAGAGTCTGGGACGTGGTCCAAGCGCCGCAGGGAACTGGGCGGGGCTGTTTCCCCGAGGAATGCCTCCTTGGGGTGTCCACCTTGCTGTATCCGGCATGGGCTCTCTCTGCCTGGGATCTTGGATGATACTGTTTCTGTGGTTGCTGATCCCAGCTAGTGATTTATTGTCTGCTTCCCCAGAAACCGCTCGTTCATTTCTGCTGGCGAGAAGGGATGGGGGACGGAGGGCGGAGGGGGTGAGCCTGCATCCTCTGGGCTACCGAGGGAGCCAGCGGGGGTGACTTATCACCTCCCCGGGCAGGGACCTCCATGCACTCCTCCCTGCCTCTCTCCACCTGGTGAAAAGCAGAATGAGCTCCCCTCCCACCTGGAAGCTTCAGGCACATTTTCTGCTCAGAGGACATTGAACGCAAAATTCCACCCAGGGGATGAAGAAGGAGGAAGGAAGTATTGAGGGGAGTGCTGCTCTGTGCCTCGTTAGCTCACTGGGTCCTTGGGTTGCAACCCAAAGATTCCAGTATTGTCTTCATTTTACAGATGAGAGAACTGATGCTCAGGGGGCTTCAATTGTCTGAAGTCATACAGAAGTGAGTAGAGCTGGAATGCAAACTCTCGTCGGGCCAGTACCAAAGTGGGAGCTCTTCCTTGAGCAGGGTTTCTCGAGCGTGTGTCGTGGGCCACCTGCATGGGAATCCCTTCTTCCTTCAACCCATCCTGTTAAACCCGAGAGGACCAAGCCAGGCACGATTCTAGGCTCTTGTGATTCAGCAGTGGACAAGACTGGTCCTCCCTTCAGGGAGCTTCCAGTATGGGAAGACCAAAACCAAGTCTAAGAAACAAGTCAGTTATATAGCTGTCTTAGCTTGGGCTGCTATAACGAAATATTGTAAGGGCCCTCTTCCTGGTTTGCAGATGGCTTCCTTCTTGCTGTGTCCTCAGGGGGCAGAGAGAGCGGGCTCTGATCTCCTCCCCTTCTCATAAGGGCGCTAATTCCATCATGGGGGCTCCACCCTCATAACGTCATTTAAACTTAATCACGCCCCAAAGGCCCTGCCTCCAAACACCATCACCTGTGGAGAACTTCAACATAGGGATTTGTAGGGAGGACACAAACATGTGGTCCCTAGCAGTGGTATGAAAGAAGGTGTCATATTGTGAGGGGAAGGAGCAGGGGAGGGGATGGGGACCAGGGAGGTGGTATATCGGTTGTGATTTTATTTTTTATTTTTTTTTAAAGATTTTATTTATTTATTCATTTGAGACACACACAGAGAGAGAGAGAGAGAAAGAGCACAAGCAGGGGGAGAGGCAGAGGGAGAGGGAGAAGCAGGCTCCCTGCTGAGTCAGGAGCCCGATGCGGGACTCAATCCCAGGACCCTGGCATCATGACCTGAGCCAGAGGCAGACGCCCAACCATCTGAGCCACTCAGGTGCCCCTCGGTTGTGATTTTAAATATAATGGTGAGGAGAGGCCTTATGGAGAAGGTGACACTTCAGAGATCAGAGATCAGTGTTTTGCTATTGAACTGTGTTCCCTGTATCCACTGAGACCTGCTCACTCAGAGCCTCCCAGAACGGGGCCTGGGAGTGTGTATTTTGACAAGTCACTCATACACATCCAAACTGGGAAATTCCTGCTCTGCACCCTGGTGCTTCCTCTCCATGCAAAAGACTCTGACCTAACAGTTCAGGAAATACTTGCCCAAATCTGGGTGTGACTATAGGAGTTCACGAATGCAGCTGGAATCCAGGGTCCTGGTGACAATTTCCTTTGTGACTTGATAATTGGCTAATACTTAGTAACTCAAGCAGGCAAGATGTACTCCTGACCACGACTGGGTCTGGAGAGCCCTGTGTCAGTGCAGGGCAAGATGCTGATGTCGTCCCATCGAGGTGCAGCCCAGTTTATTGGAGCAACAGGCTCGTGTCATGAGAGGGCATGACCTGGAAGGCTTGGGGTCTAGCCTGGGCTCAGCAGTGCTGAGCTTGGGTGGGTCATTTGCCTTGAGGAGCTTCAGCTTCCAGGTTTATGAAACGGAGCTGCCGAAGCTTCCCCTATATGTCACAATGCTGCTCCACCTTTGCCCCCAGCCAGTCTGCGTATCCATCCATCCATCCATCCATCCATCCATCCACCTGCTCACCAGCCTTCTCCCTCAGTTTCCTTATTTACTTATTATCTGCATTTCTACTGTGGGCTGTTCCACGCCCAGAACTTCTTATAAAGCAATCTGGCCTGAGAAATTAATGAAGAAAAATCGTATGGAGAGAAATTAACTGGGATACCGAGATCTTTAATCTCGGAAGATCTGTTCAATGAGGTCCAAAGGTGGGGTTCGTGCTCTCGTCTGGGGGAAGCAGGCAAGTGCCTTATAAGTTGGGTTGCAGTGAAAGCGTCTGCAAAGGCAGCCTCAGATCTCCCCTGATGGCGGGGAGCCCGGCCTCAGTGCCCAACCCCATTAACTGTTGGCTTCCCAGGTGCTGAATCCAGCCAAAAACCTCCTTCGCTGTTTGAAGTGCTTATTGGAAAAGCAGATTTCATCTTGGCTGGAGCTGCGTGCGGCTCCTTCTGTGGGGTGCTCCCCAGGGCTGTAATTGAACACAAGAAAGCATCGGCCTCCTTTTGGCATTCTTGCTTTCATCTCAAAGTCACATTTTAAAATTTATATTTAAAAAAAGTCAGGGAAAGGGGCCAGGCAAGCACAGCTCACGAGGCCCCTGGTGCCAGAACCCCCAGCACGGCAGCTCCAGGGAGGAAGCCTGGGGAGGATTAGAGGAGAGAATCAGGACTACATGGCATGGCGATGCCTCACGCCAGCCTTCCTGGAGCTCACAGCCGGCTTTTGCGGCTGGGCTTCACAGAGCAGGAGTCCTGAGGGGTCAGACCAGGCCCCACTCACACCAGTCCGGATGCGTGACGATTTTCTGAAAGCCCCGGAGAACAGGAGAATCTAGAGCCTTCGGACACCCACCCCGGGGCTGACCAGCCTGCTCAGCAGGAAATGCGGCTGGGGAACCAGCTTTCAGAAGACTTTATCTACACTGGTGACCACGGGTGGGGGAAAACCTTTGAGGAAGAGGCCTGGACTCTTTTCTTTGCCCTCCTGATGATCCTTTTTCCAGAGCTTGAGCAGGATTCTGACAACAGTAGGTGTCTAATGGGTGTTTGTTAGACAAGCCTTCCTATGCAGAAGGATTGCAGTTAAGCATGACACGACCTTTTCCTACAAGTCTTAGTAAGACCGTTATCTTCTCCAGAGGCCAATGTGAGACAAACACCAAGCTTCATGGAGAAATGAAAGAAAGTAGTGGTCTAGAGAAGGAGTAACCCCCTGGCACAAGATTATTGTTGCATCATTGGCTTGTGCCCCACTCTGACCCCTTAATTGTTTTCAGGAATTTTTGCTTATGGGAAATAATTTTTTTTTAAAGCAGCTGGTTTCTTCTCTGAGAGTAGGATCTTGCATTTATTACTCTCTGTTTTATATGAAGATCATTGATAAACTTGAATTTAGCTAAAAATAAAACATGAAAAAAATTGGGTGCTTTCGACCAAAGAACACACATTCAGTAAGATTATTAAAATTATCAGCCTATTTCAGGACCACAGGAAGGAGGAGGGGAGTAAATGTACAAAACCTAAAACTATTAATAAATTGAACGCCGAGGCTCCTAGTGGCCAAGAAAAGAAAAGGAAGTAGACTCGTTCCTTAGGGGACATAAAGTTTATCTTGTCTTTGAGTTCTAATATTTGGAGGGGCTCCTGTAGAGTGCTACAGTGGACCAGTGTGTCAACAACTGTTTTATGCTGAATGAATGGATATTTTCTGTCATGATCTTGGCCAGGATTTAGGACATCACTGAGACTAGTCTGGGAAGTGGAAGGCGATCTTGAGGTACAATGGAATGTGGGACATTCTAAGAGGACTGGTAAACTCATCTGGCCTGTACATCATGCAATCCTACTTAAGGGCACTTTGAGTTGGAACTGGGGCAAAAAAAAGAAGAAAGGCAAGCTACCGAAGGTGTAAGGCAGAGTCTACCTCCAGGAAATCACTAACTCCACACTCTCTCCCCGTGCCCCCACCAGAGAGCAGAACATGAATCATCTGGTTAAACAGCTAATACCTTGGTTTTGGTGTTGACGTCTATGGACATGTCTGTATGTGAGTGGGTGTGAATCCAAGCATACGAGCCCTTGTCCCCCCGGCACTTCTCCACCGCCCAACATACATACCACCACAGAGAAGACTCTCGGCATCCTGGAATCAGCTCCTCTGTTGGTAATTTTGATAACCAGCCCAAATAGAGGATCTTTTCAAGGTCTGAAGATCTTCTTGGGAAGAACAACAGGACAGTTTCTGAATGCTCAGGGTGACAGCCTGTGGGGGATAGTCTTAAATACTCCAATGACTAAATGTTTGGGAATGGAGGGAGGGGAGCCAACAGCCTCAGGAGAAGGAATCTCTGCTCGGTGACTGCAGGATTCCTTGTTAGACTGGACTGAGCCCCCCTGAGCTGAACACAATTCCCAGGCCCCCACAGGTCTGCCCTGTAATGCTATTTTTCCCCCTTTGGGAGGCGTTGACTTGTAAACCAAATTTAAGGGCTTCATTCATTTATCTTTCACCGAGGACCTAGTGGAGTCCAGGCACTGTGGTAGGCCCCGGAGATGCTGACATGTGGTCCCCAGCCCTGGAGGAAGTGGAAAAATCCACTCCCCACTCCCCACTCCCCTCATATTGTTAGGAGCTCATACAACCCCTATGTGTTGAGAACACAATAGGAGATAAAAGTAAATTCTAAAAAATTCTTTTTCCAGATTGTGGTTTTCCTTCTATGGAACCATAGGCCATCTTCCTTTGTATGTCATGATTGGGACCACTACTGACCCTTGGGGTTAATGGCATGACTTTGCCTTAAAAGCTGTAAGTTTGGTGGCCACAAAGTCCCTTCTGAATTCTGAGAATGGGGCCTTCACCTCTGAAGGCTGCTGCACCAGCCTGAGGACTGATCCCCAAGAGGCCCCTCACCGTGGCCGCAGGACAAGCCGAGCCTCTTGGTCCCCATGGGGGTGGCATCTGTGCCCTATTCTCCTCACGTCCAAGCTCCAGCCAAAAGGGCAGCTGGTGCCTCCCAGCCTTGTTTCAGCCCGTGACCGGCGGGGAACTTTCCAGTCAGACTGTGGTCTGCAGTTGGCACTGATCGGGCTGGAGCCTGGGTCATGTGCTCATCTCAAAGCCATTGCCCCCCCCCCCCAACATCTTAGAGTGGAGTCGCCTTGTAAGCAACAAGAGAAGCGATAGGGAAGTTTGATCTTGCTCCTTTGCAATAAACAGCAAATGGTTTCTTCTCCAAACCAGGTGTCAGACACGCACCTTCTGGACCCCAGGTCCGAGTGACGAAATCAGAAACTCCGGGGGGTGGGCTGAATGGTTTGTGTTTGACCAGACCCTCCGTGCTTCCGGAGCCCCTCATGTCCGCGAGCCCCTGAGCCCTGTGTTAGCCCCTCCAGAACTGGGAGTGGGGGGGGCATAGATGGTTTGAAAAAGCCCCTAGAAAGATGGTGCTATCTTTCCCCTACCTTACCCTACCCGACTTGAAAATCCTTGATCTAGAACTAATCATGCATTGGAAGACGCAACTCTTTGTATTTTGCTGATTTTTTTTTAAGCTTCAGAAATTTTCTCGTATCACAGAGTGACTTTGTGCTCAGTCTGGAACTCTCCCTCCGTAGCTCTAGGCAAGGACTGAACTTACACGTGCTGAGTCTGAAAGAAGAGTTTGGTCAGAGGAGTTTGGGAAAATCCGGGTGAGTAGCTTGCAGATGAGGGGTTGTTGCAGCAACAGCCCACCCCCCCCACTCCCCCCACCCCCCCACCCCCCCGCCACTGGAGACCCGCCCTGGAGGCTGCTCCTGCCTCCCCAGCCCTGGGAACACAGGGACTGTGGCACCAGGCCCGGGGGACAGTGGGCTGTTGCTGATCCTCAAGCCCGCATGCACGCCTGCCCTGGGTTTCTGACAGGCTCCCTAAAGAGAACAGATGTCAGGCGCCTCTTTTTATTGCCCTTGACAGGGAGAAGATGTACCCTTGGTTGTTTGGAGCTTGCAAACAGTGGTAGACCTGAGTTTGTTTTCTTTTTCTTGAAAAATGTTTTATTTGGGAGGTGGCTCCGGATTTGAAGAGATGGAGGGTGTTTAAGACGTAAGGAGAGTTTCCTTTAATCCACGCATCTCCTTGCTCTCTGCAGGTGTTCGAGCTGCTTCTACTCATCAGGAAAACAGCCAGAAGAGAGGCAGCTTCTCAACAAGTGGGTTTTCCTGTTGAAGGGGTGGCGCCGGCCGCGGCTTATCTGGGTGACAGGCTCTACGTCCTCAGAAGGCGGTGTTTCCCTTGTGGCTACTGAGGCAGGAAGCAGGCAGCAGGGAGCTGAGCCCACAGATTCCCCCAGAGCAGGCGGGGGTTTGCCACCAACCGTGGACGGCACTGATCTCACTGATTGCCAGTGGCTTTGATCCTCTCTAAGGAGATGGCATCGGCTGATGTCCCCGGCAGATCTGCGGCTAGGCCGCGGCTGGGAGGCATCTGGGCCTCTGTCAGGGGACAGGCGGGGCCGCAAGGATCCGAAGCTGCTGCTCACTCTCAGCAGATGGGGGAGGAATCCGGGCCCAGCTTGGACCCAGAGCCAGTTTTGTAATGACGCTGTGCCTGAGTCCTGGCCTCCCCTCCTATTCGGATGCAAGTTCCACAGGCATGAATTTTATTGGTTTTGTTCCTCACATATCCTAAGCACATAGAACAGTGCCTGGCACACAGTGGTTCTTAGTAAATATGTGTTGACTGAATAATTGAATTCCCCCCTCCCCCACCAAGCCTCCCCTCAGGCCTGTTGGGGAAGGAATTTAAGGGCTTGTCCCTGGGTTATCAGCTGTTCTTCTGCTGCCCCAGTGGCAAAGAAGGGATCTTCTGGGGAGACTGTCACCTTTCTGCAGAGCTTTCCAAGTGGCTGCTAGGGAGAAGTGAGTTCCCAGGATGCAAACACTGAGCCATGGTGTTCCGTGTTTATAAGATGACAGGCCAGCCCTCTCCCTCGTCCGCCCTCCCCTAAGGCCTATGGACTGACGTCCAGCATGCGAAGTCAGGACAGACAAGGGACTGAGACACACAGGCCTTTATAGCCCCTGGAGGCAACTGCTTCTCTAGCAGATTGCTTTTATTTTTTTTTTTAATTTTTTATTGTTATGTTAATCCCCATACATTACATCATTAGTTTTAGATATAGTGTTCCATGATTCATTGTTTGTGCATAACACCCAGTGCTCCATGCAGAACGTGCCCTCCTCAATACCCATCTAGCAGATTGCTTTTAAACCCACAGTCCATCCCGAAGGTGGAGACCAGCTGACCACCTGACCACATAAGCTGTTCTGCGTAGGAGGGGGTTGGGCTAGACAACATGGCCCAGCCCCGGGACTCCCTCGAGTGTGTGACGGGTGGCCTGCAGGCTCCAGGCTGTGTGGTCCCTGGCTGAGGACCCAGACGCTTAGGCTTGAAGGACCCTGTAGGATGGCCATACTACCCCAGCCCAGGCAGGACCCTGTCCTCCAGAGCCCACAGCTTGGCCTTGGACGCAAATATTCCAAATAGTTTAAACTCTTAGTGATATTAATAGAATATTAGTGATATTAATAGAATATTAGTAATATTAATAGAAAGGCATTCCCTGGGGCTTGACGAAGCCACTGAATTTTAATGTGTCTATAAAAACAAATGGGTCATGTGTTGTGGTTTTCGAACTTTCCCTTCTACTGACAGGTGGCAAGACTGGTCCCACAGCGTCCTCCTAGGTGGGCTTGGCAACAAATACGACAATGTGAGAGTGACCAAGAAGGAGAAAAAGAGCAAGAAATGGAGACAAACACGATATGCTCCACTAATCTTCAATGAGATAAAACTGGTCGTTTTACCAGGAGGCCTAGGCCAACCCCTTCTAGTTCAGCAGCGAGAGAGGGAAGAGCAGGGACTTGCGGCAGTCCCCTGGTGGCCCAGACAGCCCTGGGCTTTGACGGCTATGGATGCCAGTGTGCTGGGATGGCACCGGGCTTCTGGCTGGAGACCACTGAGGAAAAGGCTCACGGGTTCCAGGGTCTGTGATAATTGGCCCATTTTACACATTCATTTAATTAGTCAATCATTCATCCTCCAGGAAGTGCCTTCTGAACGCGTGCTGGGCTGGTACCAGGGAAACTATGGGGACCAGAGACAAGGTTCCTGCTCCCATGAGCTTACAATCCCTCTTCCTACCCTCCTGTATTTCACTGAGAGGATAGAGCAATGAGGGGATGGGCATGGGCTTTAGTCCCCCCCACCCGCCCCATGCCCGCATCCGTGCCCTTGTCCCTGCCTCTGTCCTGCTCCTATGGATGAACGTTCCACGCTGGCCAAGGCCAGCCCCTCCCCCGGCGCCAACCCTCCCATGCCCTCCTGGCTGCGCAGGGACACTGCTCCGGCCCCTCCCTTCTCTCTGCTGCGACACCAGTCTCTCCCTCTTTATTGTGTCTCTCCTAACAGGGGGACCACACTGTTATTTCTTCCACCCAAATATACCTTCTCTTACCCCACTTCCTCCCCCAGAAAAGGGACCCCAATGCTCTTCTCTTTATAGCTAAGCTCTTAAGATAGCCGCCTGTATTTGTACCTCTAAACCCTCTCCTGCCATTCTACTCTGAATCTACTCCTGTCATCCTGTCACTCATGAAACCCTCTTGTCAACGTCATCAATGTCCTTATTTTGCTAAATCCAATGGACATTTCTTGGTCCTCACCGTGCCTGACCCTTCAGCAGCATTAGACATAGTCGGCCCTCCCTTCCTGTTGCTCAGTTTCTAGGACACCACCCTCTGGGGTTTCCCTTCTGCTTCGGGCTGCACCGTCTGCCTCTTTGGCTAGCTTCTCCACAGCTTCCTGAGAAAGGAGGTACAAAGAAGAACATCCAGCCTCAGTCCTGGAACTCTCCTCTATCCATCCTCACTCATCCAGCTCATGGCTTTAAATGACCATTGCGTGCTGACTCCCAAGGGCTCCTTGGCGCCCACTGTGTATGAGACATCTCTGCTGGGCGGCTAAATACATGTGTCTTCCAGAACTGAGCTCCTGTCACCCCCACCCACCCCCACACAAACCCCTTCTTGACTGCAGTTTTCCCCATCTCAGCTAACAGCACGTCTAAAAAAACCTTTGTGTCCTCTTTGAGTCTTCTTTTAGGCTCACTGAGTGACTCATCCAATCTGAAGCTCTGTCTCCAAGATCTGACACTTCTCATCACCTTTACTGCTATCACCCTGGTCTTGGCTCGAGCATTACAGTAGACTCCTAACTGGTTCTGCCTGCCTCCACCCTTCCCCATCACCCCCTCCCTGCCTTCAGTCTGTTCTGCACACAGCTTCCAGAATAACCCTTTCAAAAGCAAAAGAGATCATATCTCTTCCTTCCCATCGCAGGCACTCCGAGTGTCAACCAAATTCATCCCAAGGCCTGTAGAACCCTATATAGTCTGTCCTCCCATTACCTCTCTGACTGCCTCGCACTACTCTCCCTTCTGCTCACTCTCTCCTGCCTCAGGACCTTTGCACATACAGTTTCTTTTGCTGGAACTCTTTTCTTCCAAGCTCTTGCCTCAAATGTCATTTTGGTAAGTCCCTTCCTGATCATCCCATTTAAAATTTCCACCTATCCCACTCTCATTCCCCATCCCATATCCCTGCTCTATTTTCTACATTGTATTTCTTATTCTTTGATTCCCTGCCATACCAATTCAGTGGTGGGGTGGGGGTGGGGAACCCGCCCTGGGTCCAGGGCACAAGGAGATGCATCATCTGTAGAAAATGTAACAATAATCATGACATGTACTAAAGGTTGGTCAGCTCTTCGTTAGCACCATGTATTGGCGCTTGTAAACAATGTTATAGGATGCTCCTCCCCACCAAGACGGGCAGCTCCCACTAACTCTCTCCTGTTTAATGCACTGCATTTCCCTTATTGTTCTTTTCCCTCCACTCGAATGTTAAGCTCCTTGGGGGCAGGATGTCTTGTGTTTTGTTCACTGCTGTTTCTCTCATGTTTGCCGCATGGTAAATGCTCAGGGAGCTTTAGTGAAACGAATGAATGAGGGAGAGGGTGACATGAGCAGCCACAGATGAGGGTTGTCAGGAGGGTTTCCTGGATGAATCCATGGCTAAGTGGTCTAGGCAGAAGGACAAAAAACCTGGAGCAACTTCACTGTCAGGATCACCAAACCAAGAGTAGGAGTCAGAATTCATGAAATTCATGAGTGTCTTCACTGTAAGTGTTTCCTTCACAATGTTAATGTTGAGTAAATAAATGTGTTCCTTTTTTTTTTTTAAAAAAAGATTCCATTCATTTATTTGAGAGAGAGAGAGGGAGAGGAAGAGAGAGAGGGAGAGCACGGAGGGAGAAGCAGACTCCCCGCTGAGCAGGGAGCCTGACATGGGGCTCAATCCCAGGACCCTGAGATCATGACCTGACCAGAAGGCAAATGCTTAACTGTTTCTTTATTACTAGTTGGTCGAGGGTCCATGGTGACGTCTTGCGGAGGGCTGGCTGTCACTTTTAATGAGAACAGCTATTCTCCACTCCTGCTGAAGAACTGCAGGCCTGGGGCCTCCTCCACATTCTCAGAGCCTTCATTTATCCCTTGTGTTAAGTGTGGACTCTGGGAGACAACTCAGGAGGAATAGTCCCAGAGAGTGACGATGAGAGCCAGGAGACACTCTCAATGCCACCTCCTTTGGGAAGTCTCCCTTACTTTCTCTTCCCTCTTCTGGGTGGAGTTTGTATCTTCTTCCTTTTGGCTCCTTGTTCACTTCTTTATTTTATGTTATTTGTTATTTTTTTTAGAGATTTATTTACCCATTCTACAGAGAGAGAGAAAGAGGGCACAGGCTTGTGAGTCCGGGGAGGAACAGAGGGAGAGGAGAGAATCCCAAGCAGACTCTGCACTGAGTGGGGAGCCCTACTCAG
Source organism: Halichoerus grypus (assembly GCF_964656455.1). NCBI lineage: Eukaryota > Metazoa > Chordata > Mammalia > Carnivora > Phocidae > Halichoerus > Halichoerus grypus. Next base: position 72,537,051 of record NC_135712.1, read on the forward strand.
GGCTCGGTCCCATGACCCTGAGATCATGACCTGAGCCTAAAACAAGAGTCGGATGCTCAACCCATTGCCCACCCAGGCACCCCTCACTTCTTTAACATTTATAACATGTTACTATCTTTATTTGCTTCCATGTTTTCATCTTCTGAATGTGACTCCAGACCAGAAATGATGCCCATTCATTTCAGTTCCTGGTCCCTAGCATAGCACCGGGCACATTGGAGGAAATGAATAAATGTTTGTTGCATGCATAAATAACAAAGCAGATATTTACTAAAGAGATATAACAATATCAAATGAATATAATGGTTATTGTGAGGATGTTTTTGAATGCCAATCATAATAACGAGAGTGACTAGTCCATGGTGATTATATAAAATATAGAATGTAGGTATACATTTTTTCTGCAAAGGTGATATGTCACTTAACTCTGTTCTTTAAAGTTCCAGAGGCCCATTATCATCCACAATTACTCAAACATTATGAATGCAGAGTGCCTATTAAGCATCAACTATGTTATGGCTTCCAAAAAGAGTGAATTAGACTGAAGACCAATTTTTTTTTTTTAAACTAAATGGTGTTATCCTAAAATGCTGGTTTTATGTATGTACCCAGTCTGAGATGTGGAGGCCAGCTCATATGCCAGCACACTGATTCAACCCCGATTGGCAGGTAGGCCCTACCCCACTAGAGAGAAATCTTACAGGTTTCAGAAATCAGTCTAATGAAATAAGATTTTTCACTAGTTCAAAATCAGAGTTCAAAAACAGTTCAGTTAATATTCAAGTATCCAGTTAAGACAGGAGATTGAACAAAATTAATTTCTAAACTTTCATAGACTTTTAAAAAAGCAAAACTTTAGACTTTAAAATCGACTTTTCATTATAGGCAATGCATTTGAGTATTAAATATATGTTAAATTTCATTTAGCAGATTCCTCCCCAGACTTTTAAAACCACCACCAATAAATATTGACATATTTCCCCCCTCCCCAACACATCTCCCCAGGTACACACAAATACCACTCATTTTGAGGTCCTGTTGCTCCAGATTAAACAGATTCTCCTTCCAAGAGAGCAGCCCATAGCCTTCTGCTCCAGCCAGAGCAAGGTTTCTGGCCCTTGGATAATTTCGCCGCTCTTGGTTGACGGAGCAGGGCTGGGATTCTCATTATCGAAGCCTTCCACCTCTTTCCCAAGCCAGCCTGGGAGAGGGGGCCAGGACTGCATCATCCATCCTGGGCCCCAGCCCACCTTGCTTGAGGCCAGCTCACCATAAGTGTTTTAAGAGCATTCCAACAATGGAACCACCATTTGCTTCCCTATCCCAGATGGGGGAAAAACTTGTTTGGCACGTTTTCCTCAGGAAGACTGCAATTGTCCTCCTTGTGCTTCTGGGACAGTATCCCTTCACACTGGACAGACTGGATGGTAGTCATCAGTCTGGGAGGCTTCGGGAGGTTCACTCTCAGGAAGGAGAGGACACAAGCGGAGACAGCGCATAAGCCTGGGGTCTGGGGCTGGGGGCGCCCGCCTTCCTCATCCGTACCCCACACGTGATGCTACACAAGTACCCACACACCTCAACATCTTTGGGTAGTTTTGAAGTCTATTTCAGTCTCAACTAGGAGTTGCATTCACTGCAATATGTAAGCTCTCAGCCTCTCCAATCAGTTCTTGTTTCTTTTTTAAAAATTAAAAAAAAAATTCACAATTAATTCATGATCATTGTAGAGAAATAGGAGGAAATGTGAAAATATTAAAAATAAATACTGGAAGGTTAAAATTTATACACAGCCAAGAAGGAGACACATCCGGACTGGGTACTCGGCAGGTCTGCCAGAAATCAATCAAGCAAGCAGAAGATGGTGTGCTTTGGACCCTCCACTCCACTGCTCCTCCCCTGTTTTCCTTTGGGGACCTCAGCACAACTGGCAGGCCTCGAACGGTGGCCATCACTGGTGCCCGGTATGAACAGCACTGAGGAGCAGGCACGCACTAACCCCCCTGAAGGCCTACTGCGCTACATTCTCCCTCGAGGCTCCCAGCGAGTGGTCCCAATGAGGCTGGGATCTGGGATCTGGGATTCGGCTTTCTGATCCCCAGCCTGAACTGCTCTCTGCTCCACTCTGCAACAAACCACCTTCTTCGTGGCCCACTGCAAGTAAGAAGGAGCAAAGGGTCTTCTGTTGGGACGGTGGCAGGATATGTAGCTGTCCTCAGGTGCTTGTGGGTTCATGCTTCTCACCTGTCCTTACCAAGCCCACCGGGCAATGTCATCACCACCCGTTCTGTGTGTAGGCCCCCAGGAGGCAGCCTTCTAACTAAACGGAGGACAGCACTGAGAAGCTGGAGTGGAGGGCTCTTTGGTCGTTTGGGAGAAGGGTGGGAATCGGGGGCAAGCTTTCTCTCAGGGAAAGGGCATCCACTGGGACCTGCCCGCCTGCTGTTGGCCCTCCATCCCCCTGGACCTCGTCCCTTCAGAGTCCCCTTCGCAAGGGGCTGCTGTGGGAGGCAGTCTGTTCCCTGCTCTAATGACATTGTCATTATGATGTCCGCAGCACCTACTAGAAAGTGGAGCACCACAGACTTTATTGCTCACCCTCAAAACTGCCTCTCTCCGTTTTGCCCAACGAGAGGCCCGGAGAACGTTTGGGGTCATCCATATGCCTATTTTAGGTCAGAATCCTGGCCCTCGGATGCCAGGCTGGTGGTGGTTCCGGTCAGCCACGTCTGCCCGGCCACGGTGGCAGAGGAGGGTCAGAGAGCGGTCAGGCCCAGTCGTGTTCACCAGGGCCGGCATCTCAGACCCGCGTCCCCTCGGGCGGCTGGGCTTCTCTCAGCCCAGGTGGCTCGGGCTTCTCGGCCGCGACCCGGACGCGCCGGGAGGCAGGTGCAGAGCGCCAGGACGGGTTTTCCCGGTGGGCCCCGCGTTTATCCCGCAGCTAGGAGCCTGGCGGGCTGGGGGCTGGGGGCTGGGGGGGGGGGCGGGCGAAGGCTCTCCGAGGGGTGGGAGGCCAGAGTGGGGAGGAGGAGGAGGAGAGGGAGGGGAGAAGGGGGAGGCCGAGGGGAGGAGGGGCAAGGAGGGAAGGAAGGCGTCTAGGAGGGAAGGAGGGGAACGGGAGGGAGAGGGGGAGAACGAGGGCGCAGGGGGAGGGCTGCGCTGGGCCGGGCCCGGAAAGTGGGCGGCTGCCGGGCGCTGCGGGCGGCCGTGCGGACGAGGGGCGGGCCCGCTGGTGTGGCCGATGAGCCCGTAATGAAGCCGGGCGCCTGGGCCCCCTTTGTTCCCGGGAAACCATTTAAAAAGCCCCTTCCTCAGCCCCCGTGCGGGCCGAGCGGGGACAATGGCCGGCGGCGCAGTGGGCCGAGCGGAACGCCCCCTTTAGAGAGGCCTTTCCAGCCGCGGGGCCCGGGCTCGGAGGCTCGGGGCGCAGCGAGACCGGGGCTCAGCCCGCGGGCGCGCCCTGCCCTTAGGGGGCCATGAGACCGCCGCTAAAACAACAGCCAGGCTTGGAAAAAAAAATTGCGCCGTGGCGGGAAGGTTTGGGCCCTGTGGGTCCTTAGCAGATGGCCGGAGCGGCTTCCCGGTCGCCCACCTGGCACCAGGGGACTGAGGCGCGCACGCCACCGTGGGACGCATCGTTGCGTTTCCCTGAATGCCACTGTGGCACATTCCTGGCCTTTGCAATTATTGGGAAATCAGAGCATCTTTTTTTTTTTTTTTTTTCCTACCGTTCTTCCCCCTTCCCCCTGCCTTCGTTTTTCTTCCAGGCATGGAATTATCTACTTTAGCAGTTCAAAAGACATTCCATTCCCATGACAGAAACAGAAACGGTGGTGCTGGCACACCGGACCCCTCTCTCTTAATGGGAGATTCAGGCAATAAATCATAATGAATGAAAATTTAAAATAGCATTTCTTTAGCTTTTAAGGTGTACTTATTTTCAAAGTGCCAATAACAGCTCTGTTTCTTGTCCTTCGGGAAAGAACCCATATCAGACGTGGAATAACAATGGTGAATTTTATTCCTTTACAATATTCCTTAAAAAAAAAAAAGGAATTGAGACTCGTTTTGAACCCCCTCTCAGCTCTAAAGTTCCTTAAGTCTATCAGTGTACAGAGGCTGACAAATTTTAAAACAGTGGGGAAATCCTATCACCATGACAAACCATAGATCTATCAGCTATCCATGCTATTCTGTGTGGTACTCTGCTTCCCCAGACCCACACCTTACATCTGTTCCAGAAGCAATGAGGTACACATATTGGCTCACCCAAGGCAGATGTATATCAGTGTGTGCCAGAGTAAGTGGAAAAGTTTGATCAAAAACACTCTCAATAATCTGTAGTCCAACAGGAGACACTAAACTGGAAAAGGATGGAAGATCAGGGGATATATTTCCACCAGAGAACAAAATATTCTACAAGTCTGAACTCATCTTTAAACAAAACCATCTCAGGCTTTCATCCCTAAGTGTGTTGCAATTTACACCCAGGCTGGAGGATGGAAGGGTATCTTAACAAGTAATTTTTTCCAGTAAGGGTCATTTTGGGCCTCTCAAATCATGACTCTGGTATGTCACATTGCACAGGTATTTTTCATAGTTCACTGGGTCTGATGGGTCTGAGAGTATTTAAGTCTGCCCTAGAGAGGAGCCCAGGACATGGTGATTAGGGGGCTTCTGTAGGAAGTGCAGTGGAAGGGACAATGGGCCAATTACCAGCAAAGCCAGCGGTCTCCCTTGGAGAGGTTAAGGAGGAGAGCACATGGCCTTTGAGCTACCATGTCATCTGTCCTGGGGCTTAATCAAGTTATCATATCACCCCGGTGCCTCCAGGCCTCCATCCATCGATTTGAATGAAGACAAAAATTTGCAGACAAATTTCTAGCAGCAGGAAGTTGGTGCTCTCCTGCAAGGCTGGATGAAAAGCACCTGTAACCTTGTCGGCCTCGTCCGGCTCCTGCTGGGAGCTGCTTCTGGCTGCAGCCTGCTGGCTTCAGAGCCTGCCGATCAGCAGGGGATGCTATTATGTGCTTCAAGAGAATGCCCTGGAGCAGACTCCGCTGTGGCCAGGACAACACAATGTGGCCAGCTACCCATAAATGGGTAGGTAGACACTGTCCCCTTCCTTTTTATACTGGCCTGGAGTCATATTTAAGTTAAGACGGGGCTGGCATGCAACAACAGTCATGATGGCACGAAGGGGGCATTTGTGTTTCTCCCTCTCTGTGGGGAGCGCCAGAGATAGGGAGCGCTCCAGAATGCCATCAAGGCCAGACCTCTGCTTTACTCCGAGCTGCATGTCCCTGTCTGTGAAATTCACAGATGTAATTTACATGGAGTCTGCAGGGGGGAAGGGAGAGGAGTTGGATGTAGTAGGTGGAATGTTGGTAGGTGTGGTGAGATTTGTCCTTCAGGCTTAGCTCTATGACTTGGGGGAAGTGGCTTGGCTTCTTTTTTGTGATAGTTATTTCACTTGTAAGATGGGAATAATGATCCGGGCAGTTACCCACTTGGCAAGTTACAGGCCAATGTGACAATAGATGCTGATCAGTAATGAAAAAACTTTAATATCACATTATTAGTGCCTCTAAAGCCCTTCCAGCATCGATGCCCTATGATTTGATGTTCCAAAGAGGAATAGGAGAAGAGGAGCGTTATTAATTAGTCTTAATATAAGAGCAGTCCATCCCGAGAGTAAGTGGATCACTAAATGTGAATTTCATAGTCATTAGTAGGAAACGCCAGAGGCTATGACTTAACACTCTGTGGGCCTTGTTGATCTGATCAAAATCAACTTTTCTGAAATCCACAGAAAACTGGACTTTTTTTGACATTTTGATGGAGGGCTAATAGCTTTACAAAGTATTGTGGCCAATAAATCACTCTTTCCCCTGTCTTTCAGACTGTGTTTATATTCTGTAGCCACTTTGTGACAGGAGATATCAACCTTGAACCCAGTGGCAGCTCCAGCCTCTTTCCTCATTTATAAAATGGGGCACACTTCTCTACCTCTCTAACTCATGGGAGCATTGGTAGAATCAACTGGTTAACAGGTGAGAAGATGCTTTGTAAATAAAGTGGAAGGTGCTAGATGGGTTTATACTGCCCATACACACACACACACACACACTCATAAAAGACTGTTATTGTAGACCTGACTCCCTAGATCCAGTGTCATAGATGATCTGGCTTAAAAGATTCTTCATTCGGAGTTAACAATTGCCGGCTCCCTTGGAACCAACAGATACAAGGTGCCTCTCTGATTCCCATCTCCTGAGGAATGGCCCTGCGGGCGTAGACAGGGCTGGGGCACTAGTGCCCAAACACAGAGTTACTCAGAGAGCAAAAAGCTAAAATACAGACTGAATGCTCGTCATTCTTTACTTTCCAGTTTGTCTGCCCAAACATCACATGAGGTCCTGCCCCATGATTTTGCTTCTGCCATTTCCTCTGTCATCATCTGTCCATCTTCTCTGCCTATGAAATCTGTCTCATCCTTCGAGGTCCTATGCACTGTCACCTTTGTGAAGCCCCAGTTTTCAGACTCTTAGCCCAGTCTGAGCTGACTGTCCCCACTGTGAAACATGTCTTGTCCTTTGCCCCATCCGTCTGTTTTGTATTAGCGTTCCCTGTGTGCACACCACTCTCCCTGCTTACTCGGAGCTTCTCAGGGGCAGAAACCATGCCTGATTCCTCTTGGGGTCCCTGTCCCTAATACAGCTGCTAATGCACGGTAATTTACGCATTCCATGTGGAATTGCACTTTCTCCACTCACCGTGTCAGAGAGTGACATGAAGGGATTGTGGAAGGGGAGAACAAGATGAACTCTTTCCATGCTTTTTAAAACCAAATCCATTTTTGGTTTTGCCTTGAATCCAGCTGATTTAGAAATCTGGAAAATTGCTTTGATATAGTGGGCAATTTAAGTGTAAGTTTAATTATGATTCCTTTTGTAAGTGTTTTCATCATGCCCAATATGGCATTCCTTTGCTGCCTCTTAAGTGACTTAAGGAAATCCTTTCAGACATGGTTCCTGGCCAAGTGGTCAGGAAGGCAGCTCTGCTCAGGGCCTCAGCCTCACCAAATGCCCCTTATGCACGAATCCACAGTACGGTACAAGCTTTGACATTCTGGCAAGGACCCCGTGGCGATAGTCCTGTTTCTCAATTCCATATTTACACATTTAGTCCAAGAATGCTGTGGCCAGGAGACCATCTCTTCCTGTAGTTCTTAGTGTGGGGTCCCTGGACCACCAGGATTCATAAAAGTAGTAAACAAGGCTCTTTGACACTTTTCAATATTTCAAAAGCCTGAGAAAAGGGTGCAGGGCCTGCTACCATGTGAAGTTTCTCTGTCTTTTGTTCTTTTTTGATTTGGGCTCAGTTCAATATGGTAGCAGGGAATAGCTGATGATACTAAGAAGTTACCAAAAACTACATTTTTTTGTGGTGTCATTTACACAATAATATTTACATATTTTATGGGTGCAGTTTGATGAGTTTTTGGCAATTGTGTGCTGTCGTCTAGCTACTACTACCACAATCAAAATATAGGGCATTTCCATCATCCCCAAAAGTTCCCTCATGCCCCATCACAGTCAAAACCCTCCCTAGAGCCCCTGCTCCAAGCACCTGCTAATCTTGTCATTTTCATTTGGCCTGCCTAGAGTTTTATGTAAATGGAATGGTACAGTGTGTTGTCTTTTGTATCTGACTTCTTTCACTTACCATAAAGTTTTGAGATTCATCTATATTATATTTGTTTCTTTTTATTGCTGAGTGGTATTTTGTAGGGTAACTGTGATTTGTTTGTCCCTTCACCAGTTGATGGACATTTGGGTTGTTTACAGATGTGGACTCTTAAATATGTGGCTGTGAGTAATGTTGCTATGAACATTCACATACAAGTCTTTGTGTGGACATCCGTTTTCATTTCTCCTGGGTAAATAGCTAGGAGTGAAATTGCTGGGTTGTATGATGGGTATATGTTTAACTTTATAAGACACTGCTAAATATTTTTCCAAAGTGGCCGCACCACTGTACATTCCCACCAGCAGGTGTATGAGGGTCCAGTTTCTCTCCATCCACACTAACACCTGTTGTTAATGCTCTTTTCAGTGTTACCCAGGGTAGTGGGTATGTAGTGACATTTCATTGTGATTTTACTTCGTATTTCCCCGATGATTAGTCAGGTCCATATTGGCTAGTCATATCTCTTTGTTGAGGAGGTGTCTGTTCAAATCTTTTGCCCATTTTTTTTTTTTTTTTAAGATTTTACTTATTTGAGAGAGAGAGAATGAGTGAGAGAGAACGCGCACATGAGAGAGGGGAGGGTCAGAGGGAGAAGCAGACTCCCTGCTCAGCAGGGAGCCCGATGCGGGACTCGATCCCGGGACTCCAGGATCATGACCTGAGCCGAAGGCAGTCGCTTAACCAACTGAGCCACCCAGGCGTCCCTGCCCATTTTTTTTTTCTTAATAGCTTTTTATTTTAGAACAGTTCTGGATTTACAGAGTTATTGCAAAGATAGTACAAATGGTTTTCATATACCTCACATGCAATTTGCCCTATTATTAATATCTTACATTAGCATAGTACATTTTTCACAATTGGCGAACCAGTATTAATATATTATCATTAATATGTCCATCCTTTATTAAGATTTCCTTTGTTTCTACCTAATGTGCTTTTCTGTTCCAGGATCCCACCAGGGAACATTACATGTAGTAGTCATATCTCCTTGAGCATTTCTTGATGATGACAGTTTCTCAGATTTACCTTGATTTTGATAACCTTAACAGTTTTGAGGAGTACTGATCAGCTGTTTTGTAGAATGTCCTTCAGTTGTCTTTTGCTCATTTTTTAATTGCATTGTTTGCTTTCTTATTATTGTGGATACAAGCCCTTTATCAGATACGTATTTTGAAAATATTTCTCCCCAGTCTGTGGCTTGTCTTTTTACTTTCTTACATGTGTTCTTAGATGAACAAAAGATTTTAATTTTGATGAAGTCTATTTTATTTTATTTTATTTTTTAAAAGATTTTTTGATGTATTTATTTGATAAAGAGAGACACAGCGAGAGAAGGAACACAAGCAGGGGGAGTGGGAGAGGGAGAAGCAGGCTTCCCGCCGAGCAGGGAGCCCGATGGGGGCTCGATCCCAGGACCCTGGGATCATGACCTGAGCCGAAGGCAGACGCTTAACGACTGAGCCACCCAGGCGCCCCCTGTATCACTTTTTAAGAAGACTGCTCCTTCCTGGGTGTCTGGCTAGTTCAGTCTGTACAGCATGTGACTCTTGATCTCAGGGTCATGAGTTTGAGCCCCATCTTAGGCATGGAGCCTACTTAAAAAAAAAAAAAAGACTACTCATTCCCCATTAAAGAACTGTGGCACTTTTGTAAAAAATCAATTGACTACCACATAAGTGCAAGTCTATTCTTGGACCCTCTAGTCTGTTCTATAGGTCTATAATTATAATTATATAATATATATTATAATTGTAATTATGCCAATGCTATAGATTCTGATTACTTGAAATCAGGTAATGTAAATTCTTTAAAACTTGTTTATATTTTAAAGATTATTTTGGCCATTTTTGATTCTTTGCTTTTCCATATAATTTTAGAAGTGCTAGGATTTTGGGGCGCCTGGGTGGCTCAGTTGGTTAAGTGACTGCCTTCAGCTCAGGTCATAATCCTGGAGTTCTGGGATCGAGTCCCACATCAGGCTCCCTGCTCAGCAGGGAGTCTGCTTCTCCCTCTGACCCTCCGCCCTCTTGTGTGCTCTCTCTCTCTCTCATTCTCGCTCTCTCAAATAAATAAATAAATAAAATCTTAAAAAAAAAACTATAGAAGTGCTAGGATTTTGATTGGGATTGCATTAAATCTATAGATGGATTTGCATTGGAGAAAAAGAACATTTTATTTATTTATCATTTATTTTTTAAATTTTATTTAAATTCAATTAATTAACGTATAGTGTATGAAAAGGAACATTTTAACAATATTGAATCTTGAAATCTATGAACATGGTATACTTCTCTATTTATTTAAGTTTTCCTTAATTTCCTTTAATAATACTTTGTAGTTTTCAGAGTACAAGTCTGGCACATCTTTCTTTAAATTTATTCCTAAATATTTTTTACATTATTTGCAAATGGAGTTTTAAAAATTTTTATTTCCCAATTGTTCATTACTTGTATATAGAAATACAATGGATGTCTTATTAAACCTTTTATTTTGAAATAATTATAGATTCACTGGAAGTTACAAAGGTAGAAGACCCATATTACCCTTCACCCAGTTTCCTCCACTTGATCTTAGCCAAAAGGCCAAGAAGTGATCATCCAGTTTCCTCCAATGGTTACAGTACAATATTAAAACCAGACATTTGACATTGGTACAATATGTGTGTTTGTCATTAATGTATGAATGTATTCATGTAATCACCACCACAATCCAGATACAGAATTATTCCATCACCCCAAAGATCTTTTTTGTGCTACTTCTCCATAATCACACCCATCCCCCTTTCCCACCATCCCTGACCTCTGGCAACCACTAACCTGTTTTCTATCATTATAACTTTATCATTTCAAGAATGTTATATAAATGGAATCATACAGTATGTGACCTTTTGAGCTTGACTTTTCCCACTAAGCATAGGCTCTTGAGATCAATCTAAATGGTTGCATGTATCAATAGTTAATTTTTTTTTTATTGCTGAGCGGTATTCTATAGTATGAATATACCTCTGTTTGTTTAACCTTTCACCTGAGAGACATTTTTTTTGTTTTCACTTTTTAGAGGTTATAAATAAAAAGCTACGAACAATCACGTATAGGTTTTTGTGTTGACCTAAGTTGTGTTGACATAAGTTGACATTATCTCTGGGATAAATGCCCAGAAATGCAATTGCTCTGAGATATGGTTAAGTGTGTATTAAGTTTTTTTTACTAAAAACTTTTTTGTTGTTTTCATTTTTGTTTTGTGTGTAGTTTTAAAAGAAACCACCAAGCAGTTTTTCAGAGTGGCTGTACCATTTTACATTCTCACCAGCACTGTCTGAGAGATCCAGCTTCTCTGCATCCTTGTTAGTATTTGGTATTGTGACTAGTTTTAAAATTTTTGTCGTTCTAATAGATGTGTAGTGATATCTCATTATGGTTGTAGTTTGCTTTTCTCTAATAGTGATGTTTAACATCATTTCATATGCTTCTTTACTACTTGTATATCCTCTTCAGTGAAATGTCTTCATGTCTTTTTCCCATTTCCTAATGGAATTGTTTCTTTTTTTTTTTTTTTTTACTGTTGAGTTTAGCGAGTTCTTTATATTCTAGATATGAGTCCTTTGTCAAATATGTGGTTTGCAATTATTCTTCCCAGTCTGTAACTTGTCTTTTCAACCTCTTAAGAGTATCTTTTGCAGGGCATCTGGGTGGCTCCGGTCATGGTGGCTTAAGTGTCTGCCTTCGGCTCAGGTCATGATCCCAGGGTCCTGGGATGAGTCCTGCATCAGGTTACCTACTCAGTGGGGAGTCTGCTTCTCCCTCTCCCTCTGCACGCCCCCCCCACTTGTGCTCTCTCTCTCTCAAATAAATAAAATCTTTAAAAAAAAGAGTGTCATTTGCAGAGCAAATTTTTAAATTTTAAATTTGAAGACCAATTTATCAATTTTTTAAATTTATGGATGATGCTTTTCATCTAAGAACTCTTCACCAAGCCATAGATCATGAGGATTTTCTCCTATGTTATCTCCTAAAAGTTTTACAGTTTTATGTTTTACATTTAAATCCATGATCCATTTTGAATTAATTATTGTAAAATGTATGAGGTGTAGTTTCTTTTTTTCTTTTGCTCTTGAGTATCCACTTGCTCCAGCACCAGCTCCAACATTTGTTGAAAAGACTATCCTTCCATTGAGTTGCTTTTGCACCTTTGTTAAAAATCAGTTGACCCTACTTGTGTGGATCTATGTCTGGATTATGTATTCTGTTCCATTCATCCACGTGTCTATCTCTCTTGATTTCTGTAGCTATGTTAAGTCTTAAAAATCAGGTAGAATGATTTCTCCCACTTTATTCTTTTCCAGAATTGTTCATCTTCCCATGCAAATTTTAGAATAAGTTTGTCCATATCTATAAGAAATTTGCTGGGTTTTGGTAGAAATCTGGTGACATCTGTATATCAACTTTGGGAGAATTAACATATTTTATGTTGCATATTCCCATCCAGGGGTATCCTTGTCTCTCTGTTTGCTTAGATTCTCTTTGATGTTTTTCACCAGCATTTTGAGGTTTTCAACATTTAAGTGTTGTATATGTTTTGTTAGATTTACACCTAAGTATTTATTTCTTTTGAGTGATAAGGTTTTTTGTTTGTTTGTTTGTTTTGTTTTTTTAAGAGAGAGAGAGGGCAAGGAGGAGGGATAGAGGGGCAGAAGGAGAGAGAGAATCTTAAGCAGGCTCTATACCCAGTGGTGGAGCCCCAGTTGGGGTTCAGTCTCACAACCCTGAGATCATGACCTGAGCTGAAATCAAGAGTTGGGTGCTTAACTGACTGAGCCGCCTAAGTGGTTATATTTTTAATTTCAGTGTCCGTGTCTTTATTGCTAGTATATAGAAATACAATTGATTTTTGTATGTTTATCTTGCATCTTACAATCTTGCTGAACTCATTTATTACTTCTAAAAATGTGTTTTGTAGTGTTTATTTTCTTGGATTTTCTAATAGACACCCATGTCATTTGCAAACAGGGAGACTTTTATTTCTTCCTTTCCAGTCTGTATGCCTTTTATTTCCTTTTTTTGCCTTATTGCCCTGACTAGACCTTCTAATACTGTGTTGAATAGCAGTAATGAGAGTAGATATTCTTGCATTGTTTCTGATCTTAGGGGAAAAGTATTCGGTCTCTCACCATTAAGTATGATGTTAGCTGTAGGTTTAAAAAAGTATTTTCGTATCAAGTTGAAGAAGTCCACCTCTATTTCTATTTTTTGGAGAGGTTTTTTTTCTTTTAGACTTATTTATTTATTTTAGAGAGAGAGCATAGAGAGAGAGCATGTGTGTGAGTGGGGAAGGGGCAGAGGGAAAGGGAGAGAATCTCAAGCAGACACTCTGCTGAGAGAGGAGCCCTGGGGGCGGGCTTTGTAATTTCATGCCCCTCCATTCCTTACACCTAAGTTATAACATGTATTACAGTTATGTCTGTTATAAACCACACAAGGCTGTGATATAGTTTTTGTTTTATTTTATTATTTTATTTTTTTAAAAGATTTTATTTATTTATTTGACACAGAGAGAGAGACAGCTAGAGAGGGAACACAAGTAGGGGGAGCGGGAGAGGGAGAAGCAGTCTCCCGGCGGAGCAGGGAGCCCGATGCGGGGCTCGATCCCAGGACCCTGGGACCATGACCCGAGCCGAAGGCAGATGCCCAATGACCGAGCCACCCAGGAGCTTCTAGTTTTTGTTTTAAACAGTTGTATAATATTATATATAAATATATATTTTAAGATTTATTTATTTTAGAGAAAGTGAGAGTGCGCACCTGTGAGAAAGCACAAATGGGGGGAGGGGCAGAGGGAGAGAATCCCAAGCAGATTTCATGCTGAGCGAGGAGCCCGACATGGAGCTCCATCTCAGGACCCATGAAATCAAGACCTGAGCTGAAACCAAGACTTGGACGCTCAACTGACTGAGCCACCCAGGTGCCCCAAACAGTTGTATATATTATAAAGAAATTAAGAGGAAATACAGTTTTTGTCTTGTTTTATATTATAAAGAAATTAAGAAGAAAAAAGTAGAGTTTTGTATTTATCCAGATATTTTTTATTTCTAATGTTCTTTTCTTTCTGAGGAACTGAGTTCCCATTTGGTATCATTTCCTTTCAGCTTGGAAAACCTCTTCTGCATTCACTGCAGTGCAAGTCTGTTGGTGACAGATTTGCTTAGTTTTCCTTTATTTGAAAGTTTATTTCTCTTTGGTTCTTGAAGAATATTTTCACTGAATCTAGTATCCTGGGTTGACAAGATTTTTTTTTTTTTTTAATTTTAGCACTTAAAATGTTGTTCTACTCTCTTCTGGCTTTCATAATTTCTGGTGAGATATCAGCTCTGAATTGGGTTATTGTTCTCCTGCGTATAATGTGTCATTTTCTCTTACTTCTTTCAAGATTTTCTCTTTATCATTGGCTTTCAACATTTGACTATGGTGTTAATGAGATTTTCTTTATGTTTACACTGCTTTCTGTTCAGTGAACATCTTGAATCTATAAATTTATATCTTCATATTTGAAAAGATTTGGCATTGAATTCCTTCAGTTTTTTTTCTGCTCCATTTTCCTTTTCCTCTTCTTTAGAGACTATGTAGATGTTGATTGAGTCTCTGCTAATTTATACTTTTACTCTTTGTTTAAATTGAATAATTTCTATTGTTTCGTCTTCAAGTTCACTTTCTCTTTTCTTCCATGATTTTTCATATAGTGATGTAAAGAAAAATTTTGATATTATATTTTTCGATTCTAGAATTTCCTTTTTCATTTTTCTTTGCTGAGATTTCTTTTCCCTGAGATTTCACTGTGAGCACATTTTCTTTTATTTCATTGAAGATAGTTATAATACATGCTAGAAATTCCTTGTTTGTTAATTACAACACCTGGGTGATCTGTGGTTGTCTCAGGTTATATTCTTTTATCCTGAGAATGTGTTTTATTTTCCTGGTGCTTTGTATTTTAAATAATTTTGGATCAGATTCTGGACATTATGTGTGTTAAATTGTATAGATTCTGGACTTCGGTACTTTTTCTCTGCTGGATATGGTTTCTTTTGTTTTATCAGGCAATTATTTTGCTTGGATTAAACTGTAAACTCTGTTTCTTAGGCAACAATGACATTATCCATTCAGATCTTTCTTCAGTAGTTTAGCTGCTTTGCGTCTTCTCTTTGTGTGTGTGGTTCAGGGTTCAGACAGAGATGTGGACAGACAGACTTTTGGCATCTTCTTTCTCCCTTTTTCCCTTTAAGGATTTACCCTCTTTCTCTTCACGATCATGGTTTCTTTGGTTTCCAGACCAGAAAAGATTGTTTTTTTCACCAGTGCCCACTCCAGCCCCTCACCGCTCTACACATTGTATCCATTGTATCTGGTGTCAACGAAAAGCTGCAAATATGGACATTTGCTCTTCAGAGCATGGACTTTCCCTCATATTCTACCTGCTTTTGTTCACTGAGTGTGATCTTACTCAACCATTATCAGAGGCGGAAGTTGACTGTATTTAACTTAACCACTAGAAAATGAACAATATATTTATTAATAAATGCAAAGAATGGAAGAATTTCAGGACTTTCAGAATTACAAAGAGCTTGCTGGGTGGGACAATCCTACATGAATGCCCAGGGATAAATCTCCCTGAATCCCACTCTGCTGGATTGCTCTCGGTGACAGAGGGCTCACTACCGCATAAAGCAGCCCACTCCATTTCAGACAATCTGACCCATTTGAAATATTTCCTTTCGATATGCTCAAAACGTCTTCACTTCATGGGGCGCCTGGGTGGCTCAGTTGTTCGTTAAGCATCTGCCTTCTGCTGAGGTCATGATCCCAGGGTCCTTCCTGGGATCGAGCCCCTCATCGGTCTCCTTGCTCCACGGGAAGCCTGCTTCTCCCTCTCCCACTCCCCCTGCTTGTGTTCCCTCTCTCGCTGTGTCTCTCTCTGTCAAATAAATAAATAAAATCTTAAAAAAAAAAAAGTCTTCACTTCAGCTTTGGCTCCTCCATTCCTCTGTTCCAATTCCAACCCTCAGGGCCACACAGAATGAGCCCGGCCCCTTTCCCCCCACAGGGTCACTGAGCCCTCAGGTAGGAGATGCAGCCTCAGCTCCCCCAACCAGTGTTTGTGGTGCTGGTTTCTAGTCCCCTCATGATTCTGATCTCCTTTTCTCGAGTAGGATCCTGTAGCTACATAGCTTCCTCAAGATGCCATGTCCAGAAAGGGCCCAATACTTGGGGCAAGGCCCGGGCAGCCTAGAGGTCCCTTTCCACAGGCACCTTGGTGCCCACTGGTGTACTTCCAGTCACGTTGCAATTGGCCCCTCTGAAGCTGGCGGTCAGTAGGCACCCGGGGGTCCTTTCGCTGCCTTCAAAGGAGCGCGGCATCAAGCCTCAGAGGATCTGCCATCATCAGAGCCTGTCTTGCCCTGAGGCCTCCCCTGGCCCTCTGAACATGTGTGCTGGCTCCCGTTCAGGTCAGGATCCGCACAGCCAGTACTAGACAAGATACTGTACAGAAACATCTCGTTTAGGGAACAGTTTCTATATCACTTCATTGGATCCATTGGAATAAGCAGAATCACTGAATGATGTACGCAGAGGAGGGTGTAATATTCCCATTTGACAGATGAAGAAGCTGAGGTTGCGGGTAGGCTCCGGGCTGCTGGGAATAGGGACAAAGGACAGTGAAAACCAATGGAACACTACCTATATTTATCACAAAACCCTTTTCTCAACAGCTCAGAGGCTTTAGGCTTCCGTTCAGATGCGTCCCTGAGCCATCCTCTGGGTAGAAATTTTTTTCTCAGGGCCTTTTTGGATACAGGCAATCTAAAGGAACCCCTGTCCCCTCACCCCCAGCCCCAGGCGGTGTGGTACGGCTCTAGGCTGCTTTCCAAGAAATTACTTCTAGAATCATTTGCCTGCAGCCCCAAACAAAAGCTCAGGTATGGAAGCATGGCATGCCCCTGACCTTTCACATCCCCAGAGCCAAGCTGTGGGGAGGAGGGGGCCGCCACACAAAAGGGTCTGAGGAGTGACCCGGCCTGCCTCAGCTACCTGCTGTTCCCCACAATGGGGCCCCCCCGAGGCCCCGGTTGCCTCTGGAGGCAAGAGAAAAGGGCCCAGATAATGACAGGCTCAGCTACCGCTGCTCTCTTCAGAGAGACGAGAAGAGGGAGGCGGCCAAACCCTCCGGATAATAAAGAAGTAACAAATGAGGAATAAAAGCTTATGGAAGACATCTTAACCCAGGGATGAAAAAAATGTCAACATCTGTGAGGCTTTCTGCACCAGCGGACCCAGGGCCTAATGAAAACCCTCGAAAAGCCATTCACTGGCGCAGAGGCAAAAAGGCTACATTTTTGTCTGGGGGCGTCGAGGGTTCCATGAGGCTGCCTTTCCCACTCGGCTGCTGTTGGACCAGGCGCTAATGTTCATCTTCAGCTTTATTAAGGAACCAGGGGCAGGAGGAGAATGGCGCTCCCGAACCCTCTATCGCAAAGGTGGCGGCGGCGAGGTGGGTGGATTTGGGAGTGGGCCGAGGTGTCTGCCCGTGAGGCAAGGAAGAAAGCCAGGGGAATTAGAGAAAACGCTGTTTAACAAGGGTCTCTTTTGACTGGGGCCTTTAGGAAGGATGCAGCCCCAGGAAAAGTAATCCTCTTAGCTCTACTTATGTGTGTGTACAAAACAGGGAAATCGAATCTGAATGTCCTCATTGCATTTGCTAAAATACCTAATGAAAACACAAAGATTTCTTATTCTGATCTTCACCTTTCATTCAGAAGATGGAGAGTGGCAGATGTTTGCTTATAAGACTGATTTAAAAAATTCAAACTGGGACTTTGGGGTGGGGGAAGAGCTGGTCCACCTCTCTCTTTCCAGGGGGTGTGAGCCTTTGTGTCTTCCCCAGGGGTTTTCTACACCCTCCTGCCTGGGGCCTTCCAGGCGCTGGCGTGATTTTATGTGGGGGGTTTGTGCTCTATGTTCACCATTGGAATGTCTCTCCAGAGGCCTCAATGAGAGAAATCTCCAATCCTGGCCAACAGAGGCAGCTTCCTGAGAAGAGTGGGCAGGTTGGCACAAATAGAAATGTGCTCCCAAATTTGTGATTGTTTTGTCCTTGGGGAACCTTGTACCCTGGCAGGAGCACTCTGAGATGCTCCTCACCACACCCACACACCCACATACACACATGCCTTCCCACGCCTATGCACACAGGCAGGCACGCCTTCCCCTCCACACACACATACACGCGCGCACACACATAACAACCCATTCTGCTCACTCCCGTGTCCATGCATCCTTGCAGTTATAAATACACACACAACATCACTACCCCCAAATACCCGCACCCACCCACCCTCCTCCAGTCTGAACTGTGTTAGTTAGCCTACGGGCAAACGTCTTCCTTACCCATTTCCTCAGCACACAGTTTTTTTTTTTTTTTTTTGACCAAATGTTTCAATTATGATTTGGCTCTAGCATGAAACAAGATGCAAGTGAGGGTAAGTAAAATGTTCTGGAGATTGCCAAGGAGGCTTTACCTACGCTAAAATAGGAAAGTGCACTTTTATTTCTTCTTTGGTATGTTAGGGGGCTATTTGAAGTTCAAAACTACCGCTTGTTGTTGGATTACAAAAGGAATGCAAGGTGAAGGGGGCAGCCACAGAAAGGCCCATTATGGCTCCAGGTCTGGTTCACGCTGTGCATCTGTGGGTCAGCGCTGTTGTCCTAGGCTTCCAGGGCAGGTAGTGAGCTCCCAGCTCTTAAAGTATTCAAGCAGTCGTCTGTGACCCCGCTGTCCTCTGTCATCGTAAATTGGATGGGAGTCCCATGCTGAATGTGCAGTTGAACTGGATGAACTCTGATGTCTTTTGTAATCCTAATATTAATAATAATAACATTATGAGTACTAATGATTTGCTAGTCACTCTCCTAAGGCTTTAATGGATTATTGCATTTAATTTTCACGGCTCTATTCCATACACACCCTATTTTGTAGTTACGGAAATAAGACTGGAGAAGTTGGGGCCAGGGCTGGTATCAGCAGAGCCAGCATTCATACCCAGACCCATCTGACACCAAACTCAGGCTATTGACCTCGAGCTACATGGCCTCTTAAGAGAACTTGATTCTGAATAATTTCCTGTTTTCTTTTCTTGGTCGGTAGGAGGGGATTGACCGTGTCCTACCTGGTTCATCCCATGTTGCTGCAGTGTCTCTCCTCCCCAGTCCTTCGGAGGAATGAGGGAAACCCAGGGATGTCCTGTGCTGGCGGGAGGCTGCCTTAGGCTGGGGAGGGTTGGACACCAGTTGCCGGGCCCCAGCCATTAAGGTGGTCAGACATCGTTCCTCCCCTGCGGCAGGAGGGCACCCACGTCAGGTGCCCCATGCACTGGCCAACGGAACTCTTTCAGCAGCTGCTTACTTGAAGGCACGGGCTTCCCTGAAGAGAATGGCAGCTCTCCTGGTCTGTGCACCCCTCCTGAGAAGCATACCTTCTCACTCCTCAGGTCCCCTCTAGTGAGTTGAGAATGCGGCCCACTTAGAGAAAGTCAGCAGACACCTGTGATCCTCTTTGTATCCACCACACCTGGTGTTGCAAGGGGTCAGGGAGCCATAAGCACAGACCTGGAACCTTTAGGTCTCATTGGCTCTAACTCCCTATGGTGCTTCTAAAGATGTGTCCATAATTCTGTGACACGACTCCCCTCAAGAGGCAGATCTCAGGTATCCTCTTCCTCAGTGCGGACTGGACTTAGTGACGAGCCCACTGGGGAACAGGGCAGACCCGATGGGATGTCACTTCCAAGATGAGGTTCTAAAAAAGACGGTAGCTTCTGTCTTGGGTTCTCTGTCCCCCGCCCCCCACTCGAATCACTTGCTGTGGGGAAAGCCAGCTGCCATGCTGTGAAGCAGCCTCCGGAGAAGCATGAACGAGCATGGAAATGGTCTTCTGAGCCTGCCAAGAGCCCGGTGAGTGACCCTGGAAGCAGCTCCTGCCTCAGCGGAGCCCCAGCTGCCTGCAGCAGTCCCGGTGGACTTATTTGCTGCAACCTCAGGAGACACTGTGAGCTAAAGGTTCCCGGCCCACAGAAACCATGAGACCATAAGGGCCGTGGCTGAAGCCACGACATTTGGGGGGAAGCTATTCCTCAGCATTTCCACAGTGATCACTTGGGAGGATGGAGGAGGCACCACGGGGGGAGGTCACTCACCCATTTTCACAAATGACAAGTCAGTTCTTAAAGTGAATGCAGATATCTTGACCTCTTGTCTAGTGCTCTTTGCACTACCTCAGACCTCCTCTCACCCCCCACTTCCCGCTAAGGGACGAGAAGAATGTAATCTGACAGACCTCTGCCTGCCTGGGAGCTCAGGGCTTTGTTGTTCTGAGCAGGTTGGATACACAGGGTTTGGGGGGGTTGGGGACAGAGGATCACCCGTGGGGCTGTTTGAGAGGGTAACAGCCCCCGCATCTGCCCCCCTTCCCAGGGCTCGTGTTTTGGCCCATGTGGGAATTTCAACCCACACATATGAATTTTGAATTTAACACGGAACTTACCACCCAGAAATGACTGTCTGAAGTTAGTGTAATTTGCCTGTGTTTATTTTTTTAATTATGAACTTAAGCAAAGTTTATGGAAAAAAAGGAACCCGATGATCATGAAACGTAGCTATTTCCATCTCTCCAAATTCTCTTTGTTAGTGTTCTTTGCACAGCTGTAACGGCCTGTGTAGACTGTTAAGAGTTTTGCCTTCCTCCCTCAGCAAGTGTCCATTGTCCCCCAGGGGTCCTGCGGGGTGGGGAACTCCGAGCCCTGCTGGGCCTGGCTCTCTCCCAGACCACCCTCCCGGTGGCCCGGCTCATCCCCTTGCCTTGGGCTCCCGGACCCGAGCCCTCTCAGCCTGGCGCAGTCCCTGGAACGCACTGTGTGGCACGGCCCGGAGTCTTGGCGCTCTCTGCCTCCGCTGCGGGCCCGTCTCCCGGCCCCCTCGTACTGCAGAGGCCCGCAAACGGTGCTCCTGGGGGCTGCACAGCCTGGCTGCTGCTGAGGGACCTGGGCTGTCGCTGCTAGGGGCGACTTTGCTTCCCTGGCTCAAGGCGCCCGGGTTCTCAGCGTGGAGTACCCCTCCACCCATGTCTGAATCCCTGGGCAGGGGGCTGCTTCGTGTGGGCGGCTGGGCCCTCACCCAGTCCTTCTGAGTCTGGAGAAGGGGCCTAGGAATCTGCATTCTCACAATGCCCCAAGGCAAGGCTGGTACTCAGCACAACTTGAGACTCTGGTTCTGCTCTCTCCTCGTAAGTACAATACGCAGGTTTGAGAACTGCTGATGGCCCGGCAAACTTTGGAGAGACAGGCAAAAGCAGCCCTCGAGTCTCTGACCTGAGCCCTTGGCCGGACTGGGTCTTCCTGCCAGCTCAGGTGTCTCCTTGCTGTCCCCCTTCATCTCTGGCCTTGACCTGTTTTCACCTACAGCAACAGGAGTTCGGAAGAAGCCAGGATGTCCTTCTCACTGGCTCCCTGGCTTCCTGTTGGAAGCCTAGGGAATGGCTTCCTGGGGAGGAACTGGCAGTTATTGGCCCAAATAAGGGCTCATGGTTCACTCTTGGTCTCTGCGAGTTGGCTTCATGTGCACTGTCCCCTGCGGTGGGTCCGTGGTGCGGAGCCCGTGGCAGGGCCCATGGTGGGACTCTGAGGCCACGCTGGAGGGCTGAGCTCCCACAGTACCCTCCCTCTCTCACTGCCCCCACCCACTGGCTCCATGGGGCCAGGTTCCCAGGGCTTCCGTTCACTGCTTCCTCCACGCAGAGGAAGCCTAGCCCTCACACAATGTCCTACACCCCCCTGTGAGGGTGGTGGCTCCCGGCCCTGGGCCTCAGTGGCCCCAGCTGTAACCTGAGAGGTTCTGAGTACGCGGTCCGCGAACCCCTTTCCAGCCCTGAGGTTCTGTGGTATTTGTTGCAGACAGAGGTCTCTCAGTACCTCCTAGATCCTGCCCCAGACGTGACCCCTTCCCCTCCCCGAGGATGCCAGGGCCCATGGTGTTCACAGCTTGGTCCATTCCTCTGTTGTGGGAGAAAAAACAAGGGTCCAGACTCCAAGTCCTGTGAAATCCAAGCCGGCGAAAGCATCAGTCGACCTGAGGGAGACGCAGGCCGAAGGGCTTGGAAGGTGCGAACACGTCCGCAGCCGTCTGTTTACTTCTGCAGCCCAGCTGCCCTCTGAGTGTGGCTGGGGTCACGGAGCAGTAGCAGGCTCCCGGCTTTGTAGCTCTGCTTTGAGGCCGGGGATGTCTGGACCCCGCCCCCCGCCCCCCTCCTGCCCAGGCATTTATTTCTCCAAACTGCCTGTCCCTGAGGAAGAGCCCCACCAGCTACGGAACCCAAGGCGGATGCACAGTGGGAGATGCGATTGGAAGCTAAGCAGAGCCTGCACCGAGGACCGGAAGTGTGACACACATGGGCACAGGCACCAACCCGCAGCCCTAACAGCTGTTCTCCCCTGTGTGCGGGTAGACTCCTCTGCAGCCTGGGGATACCACCCTGGTGTCCCGTGGGTCGCCTGTCACCCTCCCCTCCACCCTTACTTCCCGGCGCCTAGGCAGGACGGCTTCTGCCGCTGACATTTGGGGTCTTGTGAGATGTCACTCAGGCGAGCAGTTACTAACGGCCTGCGGCGATCTGTCCCTGCTGTCCTCCATCGCGTGTCCATTCCCTACCTCGCCAGTCGCCCAGACCCCTTAGCTGCCCTTGGCAAGCTGTCAGCCATCCATGCAGCTCCCAAGGAAGGAAGCCACTTGGGAACAGGAGCTGCTCACCTTCTGTCCTGGGGGCCCGCGCTGAGGACAGACAGAACCCCACGAGTGAGGGGCTGGAACTGTTCCATTAATTGGATACTGAGTTGCACAGCCGGGGACTGTCTTGTAAATCCTGACTCGGACACAGGGCAACAGTAAACACCAGAACAGTTTGGACACAAGAGGCTGCCATGAATGGGAAGGAAAAAACGAGGACCTGATCTGACCCCGAGGACCAGGGTGCGGGGATGGGGGCGGGCAGTGCTGACTCTCCCCAGCCCATTATGATGATCACAAACATGTGATCAGGGCTGGGATGGATGAGGAGCGTCCAGGCCTCGTTCTGTCATTCGCTGGCTGGGTGATGCTGGGCAAGTCATACAACATTGCCGGGCCTCAGTTTCCCTATTTGTAAAACGTCAGGAGCCCCTGGTGGACAGCTAAGAGCCGCCCCAGCATTCCTGTTCTTTGTTTTATTTCTGTTGTGTAAGTGTGCAGTTCTCAAAAGGGTGTGTTTGGGGCAGGTTGTGGCTGAGGAGACGGGAAGGGGGTTCTCGATGGCAAGTGTGCATGGGAAGGCATTTCCGGGGGCAGAGGATTGTGTTTTCCGTTCAGTGGGTCAGGAGATAGCCTGGAGAAGCTAGCTGCAGTGTGGCTGGGCCAGGGCCTAGGCCGCATTTTGCTTGGCTCTTTCTGTAGAACCATCCCTGCCCTTTTTCTTCCCGCTTCCCCATGTCATAAACCCTGCCCACCGCTCTCCCAGTCCATTCTCAGAGTCACTTCCTCCACGTGGCCTTCCCTGAGGCCCCCAAGCAGAGTCAGCGGCTCCTCCCACCAGAACCCCTGGAGCACTTTGTCTACCCTTCTCTTGCCCCCTTAACTTTTCCTTAGACCAGAGACAGAGACAGTCTTCAGGGACTGGAGTCCCTTGAAGGCTGGGGCTCCGACATGTTTCCCTCTCCCAGTCCAGCACAATGAATGGCGCACAGTAGATTCCACTGAGTGTGGAATTGAAGTTACTCAGAGGGTCCTCTGCCTCGGGATGTGGGTTCCCCAATTCTGCCATGTGTCCCCAGCCTCCACAAGCCCATCTCATACCTGGAGCCGGCCCCCGGAGCACACCTTCCTGTATGCGGAAGCACCTGGCCCGGAGGACAGGAGGTGAGAAGGAAACTGTGCTGTGAGCAATGCCTCAGGGGGGCCTCGCCTGCAGGGTCCCCCAGACCAGGCAGGAGAGTGGGGTGTGGGACCCCCTGCACTTGCCTGTGGAGAAGAGCTTGCTGAGTACACGGAGGACTCCAGCCCTGTGAGCTGTCAAGACTGTCGCAGCCCCTCCACCTTCCTCCGACTTGCCTCCGCCTTCAGCACCGGGAGGCCAGAAGCAGCCGGTGGGTCATTCTCATGGTCCGGCGTCCATCCACTTCCTGTTCGAAGCCCAGTGAGGACAAGGATGGAGTGTGATTGAAGCCTGCCCTGAGACCTAGAGGTGTGAGGCACGTGGAAGGGACTCGGTGAAGGATGTTTGGAGCCAAATGGAATCTATTCTTGCAGTTCATCCCAGGACTGTTACACTTAAAAAAGGACTTCAGCGCTCGGGCTCAGGCGACGGGTCCAGCCCCATTTCAGGCCTGGGGCTGCCTAAGAATCCATGAAGGGATTTGTTCAGAGCCCCGCTGAGCCATCTGCCCTTGCTCACTGTGTGCCCCGCGGCTTCTCTCCCAACAGGGGAGACTCTGCAGGGGCTGCACGCGCTCAGGAGGTAGCAACACGGGGGCGTAGGACGGAGGGTGGGCTTTGAAGCCAAAAAGGCCTGAGTTCGAATTCAGACTCCCTATCTTCCTGTGTGTTGCCCTGGCAATGACTTCACGTTTCCTGGCTTTGCTTGTCTTACTTACCGAAAGAGGGATAATATCCACCCTGCAAAGTTGTTGTCATGTTTAAAGTGAGATAGTGTGGGGCGCCTGGGTGGCTCAGTCGTTAAGCATCTGCCTTCGGCTCAGGTCATGATCCCAGGGTCCTGGGATCGAGCCCCGCATCGGGCTCCCTGCTCGGCAGGAAGCCTGCTTCTCCCTCTCCCTCTCCCCCTGCTTGTGTTCCCTCTCCTGCTGTGTCTCTCTCTGTCAAATAAATAAATAAAATCTTTAAAAAATAAATAAATAAAATGAGATAGTGCTGGCAGATGCTGGGCACACAGTAGGTGCTCAAACAGTGTCCTGCCAGTCACTCCCCTGCCCTCTAGGGTGGAGGAAGGGGTTAAGATTTGTCCCTGTGGGGACTAGTGAGGCAGTTCCTCAGCTCTGATTACATCTGTATGCCACCCAGTTGTCTGGTTGGAGGTTGCTCTAGGCAAAAAGGGAAAGGGAAATTGGTCTTGTGAGGAGCTGGGCTTCCTTCCACTTTCCTGCTGCTGTGGCCTGAGGGGCACCAAGCAAACTTGCCGCGGGACCTTCTCTGGCAGAATCCCGAGACCTGGGTCCTTACCTGGCCAGCTGTGGGACCTGGGGCAGCTTCTTCTCCCCTGGGTGTGGGCAGGGTAACACCTGCGTCCTCCGCAGCTCAGGGCTGTCCAGGATTCCTGTAAAGAGCTTATACCCAGTGAAGCGCTGGGCAAACACCGGGGGCATCGTGTTTTCACTGTGAGCACCATTGTTTTCTTAAAGAAACTTTAAGAAGCCAAAGAGTTTGCACTAAGTCTTGGTTCAAAACTCTTTTTTTTTTTTAAGCAGCAGAAAAAAGGAGGGAGCGAGGTTAAAAAGGAAAAAAAGAAAAAAGGATTTAAGCCAACAGCTCCGGCTCCGTTTTCAGCCAAATAGAGGAAAGAAGTGAGTAGCAGAGATTTGTTTCCAAGGGAGTTCGTCTGAGCCAAGAAGAGCTGCTGCCAAGCCAGCCGGGGCCTGGGGCCAATGCCTCCTCGGGGCCGGGGGTGGGGGGTCAGTGCCCTGCCTGCCCTCCCGGGCCCCGCTTCTCCCCCTGCGTGTTAGACGGGGCTCTTTGGTGCTGGGTCGGTGGTGCCAGGAGGCCCCCGGGCCCGGCTGTCTGGGCTGGGTCTGTTTCTACTCCTCCTGGGAGCCTTGATCAAGGGAGGATAGGAGGAAGAAAAACCAAACCTCCTTGCTGGGTGTATGATTCTAAGGCTTAGCCAAACACCGTCTGGTGAGGGCCCGGGGTGGGGGGATTGCTGGGTGAGGGGAGGCTGGGAGGTTGTGGGGGATGATGGGAGTGGTCCTGGGGGAAGGGGGGCAGGAGGTGACCCTTCTCTTGCTTTCCCGGCCAGCTGCAGAGCTGGCTCGCTTTCCCTCGCTTTAACCTTCCTTTTGTCTCTGACCAGGTGACTTGTCTCCCCACCACTGTTTCCCGCCTTTCTCAGCCGTCCTCCAGCCCGGGTTCCACGGCCACCCCTGGCTGCTCGTGGCCACCTGCAGGGGCTGGGGCTGTGCTCGGCAGGCCGCCCGGGCACAGGCCTTGGGCCTTCCACTCGGGTGCAGCTGGGGTGGAGGCCTCGGCAGGGCCAGTTGGGAAGTGGCGTCGCCCCATCAGGCTGGCTGCGCCTGAACTTGGCTCCTTTTCACCACAGTGCTATGGCCGGAAGGGCTGGCTCTGGGGCAGGAGGTGGAAGTGCCCTGGGTCCTGGGCGGGGGACCAGGTAACTGACCTCCACACACCCCTACGGGGAAGAGGTCAGAGACCGTAGGCGTTTGACTGTCAGCTGCTCTGACCCCCTATTTTACAGATGGGCAAACTGCAGCCCAGAGAGGAGAAGGGACCCACACGGTAACAGAGTGTGTCCCAGAACCCAGGCTTCGTGGTGGCTCAGCCCTGTGCTTTCTCTGTCACCCCCTCTTGACTCTTACCCAACCAAGCAAATCCAGGGGCCCTGATGTACTGGTGGGCCAGGGGGTCGTGAGTCAGCTGATTGGAGCAGGGGGTGCGCTTTCTCACACACAAAAAAGTATTTCATGATCAGCTGTGTCTCCCAGTGCCCAAGCCCCACCCCCTCCGCCCCGCCCCATGCATAAGTCAGGCTGCACTTTCTCAAGGAGGATTTTCCTCCTCTGGTTCATTTCTAGGTGCTGGAAATGCAGCTAAGGTGACCGTCAGTGCGCATGCATGGACACAGGAGGGGTGGGAATCTTTGGGGTGGGAGAGGCACCTCGCAGGTGTCTGTTTTCGGGATACATTCTCCTTGCGTCAGAATGTACATATTCGCCAGGAGCGCTTGCTTGCCAATGCCTGATCTCCAGTGGGGAGCAGGGAGGTGGGGTGGGGGGGTGGGGAAGGAGTGAGGGAGGACCTGGGGATAGAGTCTGAGAGGGCATTTGACGTGGGGGCTTCATGTGGTGGTGGGGCAGAAAGACCATGTTATTATTATTATTATTATTTTTTTTTTTTTTAAAGATTTTATTTATTTATTTGAGACAGAGAGAATGAGAGAGAGAGCACATGAGAGGGGAGAGGGTCAGAGGGAGAAGCAGGCTCCTTGCTGAGCAGGGAGCCCGATGCGGGACTCGATCCAGGGACTCCAGGATCATGACCTGAGCCGAAGGCAGTCGCTTAACCAACTGAGCCACCCAGGCGCCCCAAGACCATGTTATTATTATTGTAGTTGGCAATCCCCCCACTCCCCACCGCTCTGCCCTGGCCCTTGTCATCTGTCTTGCCCCCGGGGGCCACAGCCTCCAGACTGGTCTCCCCACTGCCATCTCCCCACTTCCACCTTGAGCAATCCCCTCCCAAGCTCCCCCTTGCTCCACGATAATGTCTAAAACTCCTTCACTGCCCCCTTACACTTTTTCTATCTTTTTGCTGCAGTAGATCACTTGCCATTCTGCAGATCTTCTCCCAGCCTCAGTCCTCCATCATTTCCCTGCCTGCCTCCGCAGCCCTGCCTCAGCCGTCTGCTCCTTCCCTCCCTCCTCCAGCCACAGGAGCCTCCTTGGACCCGGCAAGCACATGCCCACCTCTACACCTGTTGTCCCTCTCTCTGAAGCCTTTCGGTCTAACTACCCAACCCCCCCCCCCCAGATTCCCCCTTGTCAGGTGAACTCCAACTTCTCCTTTAGCGCTTAATTTCCCTATCTGCTCCCTTAACACCTGCTGCCCCCTCCTCTCGTCTGTGCCTCTTCCCCACAGAACCCAAAACAGAGTATTGAAATTGTTAGGAATTTCTCCTTCTCCACATGCTGATGAGCTGCTCAGGGCAGGCCTATCCCTCATTCACTGGAGGCCATCCAGTGGTTAGCATTTAGTAAGCTCTTAAGAAAACATTTATTGAGTCAAAATAATCTCTTTCTTACTGGTCTGACGGCCCCTCAAAGGCGGGACCCGCCTCCACATCACCAGGATGTCCAGCAGGGTAGTGGCCTCACAGATTGCCCACAAATGCTTAGTAAATTGAATTTCAGTGACGCTGCTATTGGGGAGAGTAATCAATAGAGTTTTCTATCTCTAAACACCCCCTGCTTGCAAAAAAACTTCCAGGCTGTCTTGGTTAGCAACTATTCTGGGTTTTCAAAGGTGAAAAGCAATTTGCCACAAGCAGAGAATGACAAATAGTCAGGATGGAAGAGGAAGAAGGGAGGGAAGCAATTATGGGGCGGGGAGAGGGGGCTGTCAACCCCATCTCCTGAGCCCTCCTTCTGCAAGTGAGAAGGAAAACAAAGGAAGGTTATTCTCAGAAAATCCCATTTGCTCCTTAAGAGACCAGGAAAATGCTTTGTCCTTATGTCCTGTTTAGGTATCAGAATCTGTGAGCATCACAGACCCTGACTACATTGGATGTGCTGGCCAAGAGTGCAAGGACCTTGGGAGTCACCCAAGGGACATACACGTTATTCTACGCAGAAGGTTTAACAATATCTCCACAAATATTCAGCATCTCCACCAACACTGGGCTGTCGGCAATTAAAAATGAAATTTTCTCTTTTGGTCATTTAACTGTATTTGTTAAGCACCCACCTGGTCCCTCCTCTCCTGATACTTAAATTTTATTGGAAGGAGAGAGTATAAACACAGATACACATACGCACACATAAATAAACAAGAAGACGTCAGATAGTTCTCTGTAGAGAATTAACACTTGGCAGTGATGTAGAGCTCACAGTCAGGGAAGGCTTCCTGGAGGAGGCAACTTTTGAGCTGAGGCCCGGCACAGAAGCGAGGGAAGGGTCTTCCAGGCTGAGGGCACAGCAAGTGTTTGGTCGGAGCAAGCTTGTAGGGTCCAAGGTCTGAAGGGGGAAGGAGGGAGGGAGAGGACCACGTGAGGTGTGTCTCAGAGGCAGCCGTGTCAGATGATCTTTCCTCCTTCATCCTGCCGTTCACGTGGAGCAGGACCTGGTGGAAAGAGAATGGTAACTCAGGAGACGGGGCTCCGTCTCTTGGACTGAGCTCCTCTTTGGTATTCTGCCTCCCTCCCGAGTGACGTCTGACCACCCCGGCCCTGAAGAGCCAGGCCCTTCCCATTCATGTCTGCGGTGGTACAGATGAAAACAAGATACAGCATCATCTGCTCTGTCAGTATGAATTCGCCTCAAGGAACCCAGTACCCTTCCATTAAGAGCTGCTCTTTCCCGAGGGTCTGCGCCGGGCCGCCTTTGAAGATGAAGACTGCTCCCCAACGGTGGTGACTCTGGGTTGTCTGCGTCCCTCACACCCACAGCTGCTGTGCAGGTGGCCGGCTGCTGGCTGGGCTTCTGGGCGGATGGGGTGGCTGGAGGACAGGGTGCTCCGTGACAGCCCCGAGAGTTCCAGGCTCAAGAATCACCAATAGCCTCCCGAGGATGGGGCCGCCGCCCAGCACCTGCCTCCCTCCTGACTCACGGTGACTGGAGTGCGGATTTTGGCCGGTGAATGCCAAGTGTCAGACTCGTGTGTGGCAACCAGGGGACCACCCAGCCCCGAGCAACCGGCCTGCTGCATTTCAGGGTGGGTTATTTTCGTGCACTGACGTGTTTTTCCTGGCACTGGGAAGCCACATACTTCATGGCAGGGAGTCGAGGAGCCTCTGTGGGTTCTATTGACACAGCGAGGGGAGAGAGATACACTGTGTGAGTGCGTGTGTGTGTGTGTGTGTAAACAGAAGGTGACAGGGGAACAGAACGGTTTATAACCCATTAAACTGCTTGTCCTGATAGACGCGGGCCCCTCGTGCGTGTGGATAATATGCACAATGTGCGTAGTGCTTCGGGCAGTACCAGCAACACGCTCTGGCCAAGCACTTCTGTTCTGAATAATCCTCCAGAGCAGTGCTGGCTGATGACAATCCCGGAGAAGCGCGCATCCCCAGGTGACCGGGGAATCCTGGGATCCCCAGGAAGTGGGGAGGATCCCTAACGTCCTCAGCCCGTGATCCACCTTGCAGGATGGGTCTGTCGAATCTGAGCACAGAACACCTCCCGCCATCACACACCCACCGCCCAGGCCCTCGGCAATTCTTAGTGGGAGAGCTCAGCTTTTAAAAATCTGCCCTCTAAATGCTCACTCACCATAAGGCTGTTTGGGGCAGGATGAGGTCCGATCCCCTTTCCTGGGACTGCTCTGTGCTGTTGGGAGCTAGGTCTCTTGGTCTGGGTTGAACTGCCCGTGTCTCTTCTGGTTCTCCTACAACCTGCTTTTGACCCCTTTCACTGGCTGTCCAAGCCCCATTCCCTTTACCAGAAATGTGACTCCCAGGTGTGCACTGAGGAGCTGGAGACAGGGGGGCTGGAGGGTCCCTTGCATCCTCTGAGAGGCAGGAGGACCCTTCTACCAAGTTGAGAAATGGGGTCATTCCCACCTCCTGCCCTCAGGCTGGTGAGCACCCCACTCTGTCAGTCACAGGGGCCCTCCCTGGAAAGGGTGCTCCTGTGGCTCAGGCTAGATGGCTGAGGAGAGCCCAAGTTTACTCATATTCTCCTTGTTTTTCATTTCCTCTCCCCTCCTGTGGAAAACAGAAGTACTAACCCAGGTCAGTAAGATTTTACTTACACTCTAAAGCTTGGAGCAACCACGGAGCTGGGCACAGCAGGGGTTCCTGCCCCCTGGTACAGCTGAGGAAATCGAGGCTCAGGGGGCTGAAGTGACATGACCATGGTCCCAGGTAGATGGCAACACCCTCCAGGAATAGAACCCAGGACTTTAGGGGCCAAGTTAAATGCCTTCCCAATGCCCTCAGTCTAGCAGGGGAGAGAAGACTTGCTCATGATGAAACAACCAGATTTGAATCCTGTGTTCTCTGGCACAAGGGGGACAATCTTGAGGCCTCGGGTCATGCCCCTCGTCCCCTCCATGCAGCACTGTTTAGCTCACGAAGCAGTGGCCAAGGAAAGGGTTGAGTGTAGTGGTCCCCTCTTGCTGCAATGTTCTGGCCCGGAGACCAGAGCCAGGCCTGCCCGCCCAGCTGGGGCCTGGGTGGGGCCTACCCAGGATGGTGGCAGGTGCCTGCTCTGTCATTCTCCTCAGTGCCTGGAAGCCCGAGGGCCCGAGGACTGGCTGCCTTCCCGGAAAACATAGGTCACTGTCTGGTCGGCCTGTCCTTGAGCTCAGGCCCAGCTCTGTCCCATGGCAGGATACGGACGGTGAGCAGTGCGCTGTCCTCCTCCTCTCTCCCAGGGAGGAGAGCAGGCTCCCAGGCTTGGGAAAGCCTCCCCGTGAGAACCCCTCTTCTGTAGGAGAGGGGCCAGCAGCAGCTGGTCTCTAAGCCAGGCCTCTGGGGTCATCGCCGGGACTGGGGATCCCCAGGGCTGCGTGTTTGGGCCTCCAGAGTGGGAGGCCAGCCTCTGGCGAGCTCAGAGGAAGAACTATGTTTTTAGGGAAGAAGACAGGGCAAGAGTCACCTCCCTCTCCTTGATGAGTGAGTATCTCCAAAATGGCCCCTCTCCAAGCTGTGTCTGCCAAGGCAGGAAGCACAGGGCCAGCAGGGCTCAAGTCAGTCCTCGCTGCCCCTGCTCCTCACTGTCTGGGCTGCCCGGGCTCAGCACAGCTTGTGTGTGGTTGAGGTAGCTTGGGGAGGAGACTTACTGATTCCTCGATCTGACCACAGTGGGCAGAAAGCCTTTTTCCTGCTGGTGGAAGGGAAGGCTGGCCCTGAGATGTGGGGCTTGAAGACACAGGCTGATCCTGCAGGAAAAGGGTGGGTTTAATCAGGCTGCCACGGGACACTGAGGCTCTTGTGACTGAGGGGCACATAAAAGAAGCAGTCTTGGTCCCAGGGTGGTGCCATGCTTTTGTGAGGCCTGGAGATAGGGGGGCAGGCAGCGGGCAAGAAGATAACCATTTCTCCCTCTCTCTGATGTTGAATGTGGAGCACTGAACAAAACCTATGGTGAGTGGGATGAAAAGACCTGGTGTCTAGTCCCAGCTCGACAGGAGACTGACTGCCAGGGAGGGACTCCATGTTCTTATCCATGAAAGGGGGTGTTAAAAATGTGCCCTCTGAAACATTGCCAAGTGTGGGAACTGGATGTGAAAGGGCTTTTTCAGCTGTGATGAGCTGTGGGCCAGGACTGGTGTCACCAATAGGCCTGGTGGAGGTGGCCCACCTCTCCTGGTGTGTTGGGGGGAGGGGGTGGCGGGAGAAGGGGGCAGAAAGGCTGCCCAGTGGGATTTTGCATTATTCCTTCCCCACTAGGAGGAGCGCTTGGCACTTCCAGAAACTGGATTTTCTGCGTGGCAGGACGAGAGGGTGGAGTGGACCGGCTGCCCTGCTCGCACCTCCTCCTCCCACTCCTCTCCCCCCTCCCTCAGGCTTCCCTTGGGGCAAACATCCCAGCAGGACCTTCCATCTCCCTCTGCCAGCCCTCCCTCTGCCTTGGCAGGCTTTCAGAGACCGAGGAGGAGGCCAGGCTGCCAGGAAGGGTGGGGCTGCCCGGCATGGCCCAGCCACAGTGTGACCCCGCCAGTCCCGGAAACTCTCCAAGCCTTGGACCTCAGCGGACATCCGGCAACTCAGCGGCAGGGCCTGTCGGGGGGACTGAGTGCGTGTGGGATTCCTCTGAGGTCAGCTTTGCTGGAGACTTCCAGCATGAGAAAGGAAGAGCTGTATTTTATCCTCTTCTGGAGTCCGAAGGCTTTGTGATGTACCCACAGCGTGAACAGAAGTAGCGGGACAGCCTCCAAAAATGCCTCTCATGGGGCTGAGCGTGTAATCTAGATTTATTCATCAAAAAAAAATAATAGTCAACACTTTCTGAAGAGCGTTGACCATGTACCGGACACTTGCTAAGCTTGTTACCTACACGAATCCTTCAACAACTCAATGAGACGGGAGCACTCTTATGCTCATTTTATACATGAAGAAACTGAGGCTCAGGGACAAGTGTCACCGGCCCAAGGTCACATACGTACTAATTGCTGCACTCTGGATTCAAACCCAGGCAGGTCTGGCTGATTTCAGACCCCAGGTTCTGAACTTTCTTAGAAGGCAGGAAGCACAGTTTAGTTGTCTCTGCAGAATGCCCGGTACCTGGCAGGTAGCCAATAAAGAAATGTTGATTAGGGCCTGATGTATTTTGGGTGGGGGTCTGATTCTCTCCCATTAGAGTATGATGAAATGACATAAAATATGGGAAAGTACTTAGCTCGGGGGCAAGTGTGCGTGTAGTAGGTCCACATAAATCTGAAGGTGAGGCCCGGCTTTCCTCCTTTCTACATGATGTATCTGTGTTCACGAATAGTATCTTCAGAGAACACAGCCTCCCCTGGGGTCCCTGCCCAGGCGAGGCTGTTAAAGGTCCTTGTCAGATCCTCTTGGCCTGAGGGAATGAGGGGCTGTGGGGGTGAGGTGGGGGAGGGAAGGAAGAGTCCGTGACTCTCTTCTCTGAGTCCCGGATGCTGCAGGTGCAGGAGCGGGGAGAAAAGACACCTGCTCTCTTTGCTGCCATCTCTAAGAGAGCCCTCCTCCTCCAGCTCCATAGAGGTGATGTGGACCCGGAAACTTGGCCCGCTCAGAGCTCCGAGAGGCTGAGTCACGCCGTCTGGCCCACACGTGGGAGAAGCACAGACCATGTCATAGCACTGAAGGATGCCAGGGTGGGTGGGGTCTTGTGAGGGGGAAAGGGGCCTGTGGTGGGACAGCGGGGCTAACCCCAGGTCCCTCGGTTCCCGTGCGGACCACGGTGCACTTGGCCTGCCTCTTCATTTCCAGGCAACTGCAGACCTGGTTCTCCCTCTGGGGGCCTCCTGGCCGGCCTGCCTTTTTGGCTCCCCTTACAGGTGGTCAAGATAGAACTGTCCCATAATTCTGTGTGTTTAACCCTCTCTGGGCTGGGTCTCAGCAGACTCACACTGACATGGCATTGGTCACAGTCCAGGCAGAAAGCATAACCCATTCCAGAAACCTCCACAGTTATGGTTATGAAGGCATTGGAAGAGATGAAAGGGGCAGGCAAGGGTGAAAGGCAGCCTTGTGAGTAGCAAGCACGGGAAAATTCTCAGGTGGAAAGTCATAGAGAGGAGATGGTGCTTCCAGAACCACAGAGACTGGAACGCTGGTGCAGGTTTCCTGGCAGGAACTGGCACCACAGAGGTGACCTATCAGGATAGAAAGACTGGTTTCTACCCTCCTGGCTGTGGGTGTTGGGGCCTTGGCAAATGTGGCCTGCAGGGGTCAGCCTCCGTGGGGGAGAGCAGGGCGAGGGAGGGAGGGCCCGGATCAGAGGGCAAACAAGCAAAACGACCTGCCTAATCTCCAGCTAGTCAGACCTTTGGAAGAGTCCGCATCCTTCCAATGGGGTGATCAAGAGGGTTGGCCCTGAAAAGTAAACTTGCCTCTGGAAATTGTCCCAGATCCTCTACTGGTTACTACAATTACTGGTAATGCCTAAGCATTATCCCTGCTGGGACTGAGGCAGGGAAAGAACCATTTTTTTTTCAAAAAGATCTGTTTCTTGTGCATTTTTCAAAGGCTACAGGAACCTCTGGTGCTTGACCAAACACCGAGTTTGACCATAATATCAGTCTTGAGGGACAGAAAGATTTGTGGCAGGCTGTTAGGAGGGGTATGGCACTCAGGGTCAGGAGACCTGAGGATAAATCTCAGCTCAGACAAGCCGCTTACCATCTTTGAGCCTCAGGCTGCACATCTTTCAAATGGAGACTCTGTATCTTCCAGGGTTCTGTAGAAGTGAGCGACAAAATGGATGTCAGGCGGTTTGCGGACTGTAGAATGTTCAGACAGAAAGGCTTGTGCCTGGGAACACACACCATGACAGGAAGGATGCCCAGCTTTGTTTCAGGGTCTATGTCTCCCCTTGGAGTGGGCACCCATAACCCTTGCATTGTGACCACTGCATCGAAGGCAGCTGGGTTCCCGTCTGCTTGTTCAAACCCTCTCCTAAAGGAGGAAACTATTCTCCAAAGTTCTCAAAGATGATTCTTCCCATCCTCCCTCCCTCCCTTCCTTCCACAAATATTTGGAGCACCTGCTCTTTGCTGGGTACTGTCCCGGTTGCTGGTCCTGCGGCACAAATGGAGACAGGTATGGGCCTCATCCTCACAGAGCTGACAGCCCTTGAAAGTCTCTGCAAACAATTTCTGTTGAATACCTCCAGCAACAGGATGCTCACTACCTTACGGGACAGCCTTTTTCGCATGTTAGTTTTTCCTTATTTAAAGTGTAGTGCTTATTCTGACCTCCGGAGCTATACAAAACAAGTCTAACCCCATTTCCTATGTCAATGCCCTGGAAACGTGGAAAAATAAACATGGTACGCTCAGAAAATATTCTCACTCTCCAGTTTCCACTCGTGAAAAGGAAGCTGATTCTCTGTGAAATCCCTCCAGGTCATGAGGTCAGAGCCGGGGCTATCATCTGGGTGCTTGAGCCCTGTTCCCCGTCCACCTGGGGCAGACGGAAGCTGCGTGGTGGAGACCCACAAAGGGATGCAGGGTCTGGGTTTGCAGGTGGCGAGGGAGGTGGGCCAGAGTGAAGCGAGGGGGGGTCTGTCACTCTGGAGTGTGGGGTGTATGTGAGCCATGCTCTGGCGGTCTGCCCAGGACAAGCCACAAGCTCGAGCTCCCGGGTTTCTGCTCTGATTCACAGCTTCCTCTCTTCCCAGAGGAATCCCCTTTATAGCTCTCGAGGCCTGACCCCAGTGTCCCCGAGAATGTCATCTGACAGCTGCATGAGTGCCCCGCAGCTCCCGCGCCTGGTGCCAGCGGGACGTGCTTGGCGGCTGGGGCCCTGGGAGCCACCTCTCGGGGTGTCAGGGGCGAGCCCGAGCCGCCCTTCCGTCAGCAGGAAGCCCGGCCACAAGCACTTGGACAGGAAGCCCCAGCGCTGGCCGGCTGAGCGAGCTTGGTTTCTCCTGCGTCTGCGGGTCTGGCCCAGCGTGGAGGAAGACCGGCCAGGTGCCGCGGGCTGCGCTGACACGGCTGGGACGTGGGCTCGGGTGTGAGCGGAAAAGCCCCGGGGAGGCGCGTCCTGGGGGAGGGCGAGGGAGCAGCGAGCGGGGCATCCAGCAGACCTGGGCCAGCTGGCTGCCGACGTGCAAAGACCCCTTTGTGACAGTTCCAGGCAAAATGTGTTCACTTGGGTCCAGACCTCCAGCATAAACCCAGGCCGCCTCCAACCTCCAGGCGGCCTCTGCCTCGTGAAAACCCGCTGCAGTCTCCTGGGGTGGGTTGTCCACACATTCCCAGCTTGAAGAATGACTCCTCTCAGGGGAGGACTCTTTCGTAACCTACCCGGTTGTATTGTGAGCGAATTAATAAAAAGTAGTGCGCTGAGCTGGGGACAAAGGCAGTTTTGCATTCAGGATGACATTTTTGCTTCTCAGTGCTAGGCATGACTATTCTCAGGGCAGTCTGTGTATGCAGCCCATGTGTGTGCCCCAAGGACCCCCAGGATTTACAGAGCACTTAAATTTTTCACAGGTCACTCCGGGATTTTTACCCCCCCACATTTGCTTCTCACAACCCGATAGGCCAGTAAGAGATGGCTGGTATCTGGGGACCAGGAGGTAAGTCGATTGGCTCAAGGTCATGCAGCTCAGCCCGGGCCACCGCGGCTGCTCTAGAAAGAGAACTTCCCAGATTACTTTCCAAGTGCCTGAGCATCTCCTCCCTTATCCTGGACTGTGTGCTTGCAAGCACCCGCCTGCCGGGGGAGGGATGTGCTCTGGGCTGGAGTCTGCAGCTAATATCCCACTGTTTCGTCAACGTGCATTTTGGAAAACCTCCTGGGTAACGCTGCCTCTCCTTGCCATCCCCACAGGTTTTTATTTGTGACATTTCAATACTCCAGGTGTTATTGTCTATGACCTCTGTGGTTCTGACTCTAGACCCAGGGATGGCAACTTTTTCTGTAGAGGGCTAGATAGTAACTACTTGAAGTTGTGGGCCATTTGGTGTCTGTTGCAAATGCTCAAACGCAGCCCTAGACAACAGGTAAACAAATGGGTACGGCTGTGTTCCAATAAAACTTTATTCACAAAAACGGGCAGTGGGCGCGCTCAGGCTGTCGTTCGCTGATCTCTGCTTTTGAACTTGAAGACAGAGACTCTTTGTTCTTATACAACCACGAGCACTCTCCCCACCCCCAGCACCTGCGTGGGGTTGACAGTGTTTTATACCTTGTGCTTAAGAGGAATTCAGTGTTAATTCAATGAGTGAAAGCATGAAGGCAAGAGTTTGTCAATGAAACCATTATAGAACTGGTTAGGTTTTGATTCTGATCCTCATCCGGGAGCTATATAATATGGTTGAGTATAATCTCATTGAGGGGTATTTGTAGGCCTGGTTTAAACACCAGTTCTGCTGCTTCTGCATTATGAAGACCCGGGCGTGTAGCTTAGCCTTCATTCTCAGCTTGCCCATATGAGATTAAGGGTTGTTGTGGAATACCCAGGGAATGCGTGGGAAGCTTGGGGCCCCGAGCTGGGCACACAGGAAGTGCTGAAGAAATGGTGCCACTCGCTACATGGAAGGATGTAGTGTTACCACTGAGAGACAGCCCTCTGTGCTCAGGGTCAGGTTCCAGATGAGGCCTCAGGATTTTCCTTCCATCTGACACATGGAGAGGAGGATATTGTGAGGATAAGTGGAAAGCTACCCTGCAGCCTGGAAAAGGTAGGGGAAGGTAAACCCAGGCGGTTTTGCAGATGGGTCCCCAAGCGGCCCTCCTGGAGGCATCCCGAACTCACTGTCCACCACACACCTCCTCGTCTCTGCTATCCACCTCCCAAGCTGCTCTTTCTTCTCCATCTCCTCAGGTCTCCAGGCAGAAACGTGAGGGTCATCGGCATCAGGCTGGCTCCCTCCTACCCCTAGGCCAGTAGCCACCAAAGTAGCCACCTTCCTGGCCCGTCCTGCTCAGCTTCTGAAATCGTCAGTGGTTCCCCATTACGAGGAGGCCAATGTCCGATGATCTCCTTGGGTCTTTCCAGACTCATCCCTTCCCGTGGCATCTTTAGCCGCGTGTTCTGGCCTCACTGGTGGACTTCACTCTAAACATTCCCCTCTCTTGCATTTTTTATCTGTTACCTGTTCCGTTCTTCTCACACCCCGGAACCCCCATCCTGTCCAAGATAGCACAAATCAGCCATTAAACAGTATCCCGTGGCCCCAGAGCTTTTAAACACAGTTTTTAAAGGTGTATCACCCAGTTCTAGTTTGGAACTTAGCTCTGGGAAAATCTGTACCACTGGTAATATTTAAAAAAAAAATTTTTTTTTTCTGCTGAAGGGGAACTTATATGTATCAGATGCTTTCTGTCAAGAAATATCCAGGCCTTGGGCTTACGGGTCAACTCTGTAACAGCAAACATGACGCTTCCAGTCCAGGAGAAGAATGAGGTGACCTGTAAGGATGCCATTTGATTAGATTCTCCTTCCAGAATTCCTCTAGGGTTACAAACAAAGGGCTCCTTCCAGCAGTGGGAGTCTCCAGCAGAACCTGTCTCCGTGTGACCACTAGGGAATCCGACATGACCAGCAGCTGATACTTGGCCTCCTACAACTTCAAAGCCTGGTGGGTTTGGAATGAAAAATGAGGCCTCCAGGCCCAGGAGTTGGAAGGGTGAAAAATCACATGGGTGCTCTCCTGCTGACGGGTAATTGTAACTCCGCTCGTCCTTGGGAAGGGCCCGAGTGCAGACACCCTGGGCCAGTCCATATGGGTCTTCTTCCCGCTCCTTTCGCCCCCCTCTGCTCTACTGCAAGCCCATCCCTTGTCTAACCCGCTGCCTGCACGCTGCTTGGGGCTTATTGAAACCCTCCCAGCACCTTTTTCTCCAGAGAATAGGGAACCGGGACCCAATGGAACGTTCATCCCCACCTGTTTGCATACCAGGATTAAATAGTCCGCTGTCTTTTCCAAAGCTACAAAAATTGTTTTTTTCTTTTAGGGAGCAATGTACAAAGGCTTAATTCCTTTCAGACATCAGTAGGGCTGAAAACACAGGTGAATGCAATGAAATGATTTTCTTAAAAATAAGAAAGACACTTGTTTTTGTTTAAAATCTGCTCTTACTAACCTCTCCGATGTAAAGTTCCTGTTTGGTTTAGAAACAGTGAAGTGTACTGGACAGAGAATGAGATGGAAAATTTTCCCTTAATCAGGAAGGGAAATTAGCTCATCTTTATCTTACAAAACGCTTCTTTTTGATGCTAACTCTCCTATACCCTAGGGCTCTTAGGAGAAACATGGCTAGGTTGGAGTTCTTCGGTGCTTTGAATTGTAAGTAAGAAAGCAAGGTTAGAGGCGTATCTTGATTTTAGAAACTTGAAATATTGAAACATTAACTTATTAAACAAGCAAAAGGATGGATTTTGGCATGGTAAAATAATCCACAACATTGAAAAGATGAATATCACAATGCATTTAGAACGTGATTCGATTTACTGAGCTTTAGCTAAACATTTCAAGGAAAGCTTCTGTGGCATAAAGCAGTTACAGGACGTTTTGATATTGTATTGATTGGGATGAGGTTTGGGTTTAAACAAGGTAGAAGTTTGTTTTTCTCTCCTGTAAAAGCCCAGGTGGGTGGTATGGGGCTGACATCACCTGCTCATACATCAGAGACCCAGACTTGTTCATTTATTCGCTTATTTAATCAGTCAGTCAGCAAATATTTATTCAGCATCAATTAGGCACTGGCATTACAGGGATGGTGGGAGGACAGAAAAATCCCTACCATCAGGACGTTTGCATTGTGAGCCACTGTTCATGGCCTTGAACTCAGGGCCCCAGATGGCAATATCTCTGCATTCTAGGCAGCAGGATGGAGGAAGGAGTAAAGGAGAGGAAGGCAAGAGTGCACCTATATAATTTCTTAAGAAAACTCTTGGAAACCAGGTGACTCTTTCCCCATACATTCCCTGTGGTGATTAGTCACATGGTCCCACCTAGCTGCAAGGGAAGCTGGGGAATGTAGTCTTTTTCTTCTTTTTTTTTTTTAAGTGGGAATGTAGTCTTCATTCCAGATGACCCCCACGAGCCCAGCTGAAAATCTATTATTAAGGAAGAAGGGAAATTGAAAAATAGTGGGGGGCAGGGGACTACTGGAATCATCCAGAAATAAACTTGTGATTAAAAATAATAATACATTTTATTTAATATAACATAACAAAAATATTATTTCAACATGCCACTGATATACAAATTATTTTTTTAATTTGCTTGTCCCTCTCCCTCTGCTCCTCCCGCAGCTCACTTTCTCTCTTTCTCAAAAATAAATAAATAAATAAATAAAACCTTAAAAAAAGAAGAAGAAAAAAATGGAGAATCTCAGGCCCCACTGCAGA
The DNA here is from genome assembly GCF_964656455.1 of Halichoerus grypus. NCBI lineage: Eukaryota > Metazoa > Chordata > Mammalia > Carnivora > Phocidae > Halichoerus > Halichoerus grypus. Next base: position 72,577,342 of record NC_135712.1, read on the forward strand.
CCTACTAAATTAGAATTCGTATCTTATTAAGATCCCCCAGGTGCTTGGTGCGCACATTAGAGTATGGTGGGCACTGTTCTATAGTTCTGCTTCATTTAAAAAAAAAAAAAACGATTTTATTTATTTATTTGAGAGAGAGAGAGAGCACAAGCGGGGTGGGGGAGAGGCAGAGGCAGAGGGAGAAGCAGACTCCCTGCTGAGCAAGGAGCCCAATGCGGGGCTTGATCCCAGGACCCTGGGATCGGGACCTAAGTGGAAGGCAGACGCTTAACTGACTGAGCCACCCAGGCACCTTATAGTTCTGCTTCAGATGAGGATTTCTGTCAGAATCTAATAAAAAGTCTAGAGGAAAGAGTAGCTACCCCCAGTGAACTCTCTGGACTCACGTGTGGAAGATTGTCAGACCCCATCTTTCCTTTTTCTGATCCCTTTAGACTGCTCATTAGACCTTTCGAGAAGGGGCAATTTTAAAGAAGTTACATTCAAACAAATCCATATATTCTGGTGAGTGGACCAAGGGAGAAACTGGAAAACCAAACAGCATAGAATTGTTGGATTATAAATGTAATTAATTTTGAAGACTCTCCTCCTGCCATGATTACAGGTTTAAAATACATTTGGATTTGTCTTAAACTTGTTTCCTGATTTTTTAACATCTTTATTGAGATATAATTCACATACCTTATAATTCATTGATTTCAATTGTAGAATTCAAGATATTTTGCAAATTCACAGAGTTGAGCAACCATTACCATAGTCTATTTATTTTATTTTTTAAAAGATTTTATTTATTTATTTGAGAGAGAGAGAGCACAAGTGGGGGGCGGGGGCAGAGGGAGAAGCAGGCTCCCCACTGAGTAGGGAGCCCGATGTGGGGCTCGATCCCAGGACCCTGAGATCATGACCTGAGCCGAAGGCAGACATTTAACTGACTGAGCCACCCAGGTACCGCACTGTAGACTATTTTAGAACATTTTCATCACCCTAAAAAGAAATCCTGTATCTGTTGGCAGTCAGTACCCCTTTGCTGCTAACTCCAGGCAACCACTAGTCTACATGTCACTATGGATGTGTCTGTTCTGGAAAGCATCCCACATGTGGTTTTTGGTGATTGGCTTCTTTCACGTAGCCTCATGTTTTCGAGGTTCATGTATTCCGTAGCATGCGTCAGTACTTTATTCCTTTTTATGGCTGAATAATACTCCATGGTATGGATATATACATTTTATTTATCCATTCATAAATTTGTCACGTTTTATATCCATTCATAAACTTGTCATGTTTTATATAGAAGCCAGAAAGAAGGGGAAACACAGTAAGGAACTCAAGGAAATAACATCTCGAGGGTTGAGAGTCACAGAATATCAGAATTAAGAAGAACCTGAAAAATCACTCGGCGCCTTGTTTTCCCTGTGGTAAACCTGAGAGCCAGCAAAGGACAGCCATTTGCCCAAGGTCCCTCAACATGAGGGGTTTGAGCTGTGATGAGGACCAGGTTGTCCTTACTCCAAGTTCTCTGCCACCGTACATCCAGGGCCTCAGGGCTCCCCTCAAGGTGGCTGTGGAAACAGCCATCCTTGGAGTGAGCAGAGAAAGGTACAAGTGTTTGCATCTCCGTCTGGGCCTCAATTTAGGAAACCGTGTGGAGTTCAGAGCCCGGGGAGTGGATTTGGAGTGACTTCTGGAGAACTGTTTTGAGGAACTGGTGGTAAGGAGTCTGATATTCTGGACTTCTCTCCATTTCACTTTCAACCACATCTCTTAACCATCAGTAAGAATGTATTAAACCCTCAGGAAGGAAGTGCGTAGCTGGGATGGACCTCACACCACCCGCTCACACAGAGGCCCAGGGAGGGAAGACGACTCCCCAGGGAGCAGCCGGTGTGCCCAGGGCCCCATCTCTCTGTGGTTCCCTTGTTGGTCGGGGCTTTGTTTGCAAACAGAAGTGGGTTCTTGCCCACGACACCACCACCTCAGGATGCTTGCTGCCTCTCCTCGGGACTCTTGATGGTCACCACCATCATAAATAAACCTTGGAAACCTCTGTCTTGGTGCTTCTCTGTCAGATTCACAAACTCGGGCATGAGCCTGTGCGAGGCTGGGTGCCTTGAGGTGTGGAGCGTGAATGTCTGCTCCCCTTCGGCCTCCGCCACAGGGGGCAGGGACAGAGCTCTCGCCTATTTTGGGATTCTTCTAAATTAGGCAGACTGGATACTGGGTAGTCAAAAAACAACAGGTGCCCACGGCAGTTATAAATATAGCGTTCTCCAGTGAGGAGAAACCAGAAGCCGTGTCTCACCAAACAATACCAATGTGGGGCAGTGACTCAGGAAGGCAGCAGCCGGGAAAGGTGGAGCTGGGCGTTAAAAAAGGGCTGAGAAGCTTCCTGGGGCATGTGCTTCATTCTGAAGGTCTCTCAGAGAGACAGAAGCGAGTTCAGTGGAGGATGAGCCCATGAGGAGCCAAGAAGCAAGGTCCTGTGAAGAACAGCTAAAGTAACAGGGGCCGTTTAACCCTGATAAGAGCCACCCGCTGGGGAACAAGGAGAGTGCGTGCGCCATCTTCAAACATTGGAAGAGCCATTATGGGGGGGAGGTAGTCCAGAAGACACGGCTGGAATCGAGAGGTGGGAAATTATAAGGAGGCAGATTTCAGCACGATATGAAGATGTGTCTAGCAACCAGAGGTGCCCATCAAGTAACTAGAGTGATTCCAAAGGTGGGGACCTATCCCTGCCCAGGAAGTGTTCAAGCCTGGACACAAGAAGTCAGTGGGTTAGCCTCTAAGGTTGCCCTGTCCCGCACAGCGGCCAGTAGCCCCATGTGGCATTTGAGTGTATGCTGAAATGATTATTTTTGGATACATTGGCCCAGCCCATCCCCTGGTCTGAGAGGCAGAGGCGCAGGGTCCTGCCGGCACAGGTTCCTCTCCCAGACTCACCAGTCAGACTCATGACCCTCCCCTGGGGAGCGGGGAGGTCTGGGGTAAGTGTTTCTCCCAGCGCTGACAGTGGCCGGGGGTACGCGGGAGAAGGATGGAGACTTATGTGTGCCCAGGCTGAACCTCCAGAAAGAGTCCAGTGTCTAGCGTGGTAAGACGGAGAGACGCTGGGGTTAGGGGTTGGGCACCTCGGGGGCTGCTTGGGCGAGCTCCTCTATCTTGGGTGTGCTCTGTCTTCTCAACGGTTCCGGTGATGTCCATGTCACCTTGCTGAGTGCATGCTAAGTGCTCAGCGCAGAGCAGCTCTTGTCGGAGTCCTTGATGGACCTGCTGTATGACATACGGCATCGAGGAACGCGAGCCGGGGCTGGCTTTTCTCCTATCTCGTACAACTGGTCTTGTATCTGAATTATAGCGCTGTGGGATTGCAGAGCCGTTAGAGATCCCAGATACCATCTCAGCGTGGTGCAGATTAGGTAACCGGTCTGTGGGAGAGGAAGTGCGGCGGCAGCTAGGGAGAGGGCGGGGCGGGGGTTGTATGTGACACGTGTGACTTTTCCCCCCTCGCCCCACACCCCTGTCAACACTGTTTCCTAGACCTAGTAATTCAGGAAGGCAGTCTGTCTGACCAAAAGGCAGGAAGTCCACCGGGCCCACTCCCATCCCGGTGGCGGCTGGTTCTATTCTCAGCCCAGCAGGGACCACACACCCTTCGGGCATGCAATACAAGCCTGACTGCTCATTTTACTCTGGGATGGGCCACAGTTGGTCTATTTCTTAGCTGTTTATGTTTTCCTCATCTTTTATATCTCTGTGACAACTTCAGGTCATCTCACGTTCCGGTGGAGATATTCCTGACCCAGCATCTGGGAGGAGATATTTTTGTGATTCAGTTTTTCCCATTACTTTTCCCATTGACTTTATTGTTCATTAACTGAAAAATTATTAGGCTTCATAGTTTAATACAAATCTATTTCAAATTCCAAGATAAAAGAATTTATTTTTCGTAAGACATTTTGAAAAACAAATACTCTGTGTGAGGCATTCAATAGAGCCTATTTTCTAATATTAGTTTTCATCTTAAAATAAATTTGATTGAGCCAAGTTTCACTGGAGCTGGGAACCAGAAGTATGATATACTTACTCGATTGAATCCTTGCCTCTGTATATTGGCATTTCTCTAGTACCTTTTTTTGTGTACACAGAATGCGTTATAATTTACTCTAGAGAAGTCTGCTTCTTGGAGAGCAAGAGGCATGACAAGAGACAAGGTATTTTTTACTTGAAGAGAAATAGAGGCAGATGGGGTGGAGTTCGCTCACAGTTCACATTCACCGCACAGATGAGGAACAGCTTCAGAGCCGGAGTCAGACTCGGCTTTGCCCGTGGAACTGGACATCTTGGCAAGGCCCTCCCCCTCAGCAGCCTCTCCTCCAGCCTTAGGGGTCCGCTGAGCCGTGTCACTAAGGATGGCACCGGGGTTAAAGGAAAGACACTGGCCCTGTGCCCGGTGCCGCCGCAGCGAGCCCCGCGGCTTTGGAGCAGGTCACCACCACGAAGTTCAGGGGACGGGGTGCTTTGGAACAGGGCTTTCCTGGCACTGACCATCCGTACCTCTGTCCTGCCATGCAGTTGGGTGAGATTTCTCCGGAGGTGTGAACCTCCAGCTGCTTTTTCATAGGAACAAAATTCGGATCCAGTCCCTCCAGGTGTCCACGTTGTCCTTTTGGCTGATTAAATCATCTTCCTTTGGTGCAAACTCTTTTTTTTTTTAAAAGATTTTATTTATTTATTTGAGAGAGGAGAGAGAGCCCGTGCATGAGAGAGCACGAGCAGGGCAGAGGAGCCGAGGGAGAGGGAGAAGCAGACTCCCCGCTGAGCAGGGAGCCCAACGTGGGGCTGGATCCCAGGACGCCGGGATCACGACCTGAACGGAAGGCAGATGCTTAGCTGACTGAGCCAGCCAGGCGCCCCGGTGCAAACTTTTGAAGCTTACCTACTCAAATGAAGCTGGTTCTAAGGGAGATGAGCTTTAGCATTGAAATGCTCTCCTTCTCTCTTGGGTTGGCTGTTCTCATTTATTCCAGGTCCTAATTTCAGCCCGATTTGTGATGTCTGGGTATGAAAAGCAGGTCAGCCTGGACTTCATCAAAATGGCAGTGTTTTAGGGAGTCCAGTTGTCGGGCTAACGTCTGGGGTTTCAAAGAGCGTCAGCTTTAAGGGTCTGACCTATGCCCCAGAAGGGCACAGGGGGACACTAAAAGCTGCCATCTTCATGGGGGATAATAAGCAGACGGGGCTTTCTCCTAATGCGGCCCAAAGACCCAGCAGCTCCAATTCAAACCAAGGAGAATTCAGGGAGGGCCCAGGTGAGGCCAGGGCTGCCTTCATCTCTGGGAGTCTCCGGCTTTCTGCTAAGTGTCTCCTTGCTCCTAGCGGAGCACTTACTGAGCACTTACTACCTGACCAGCTCTGGGCTGAGTGCCGCGGGGAACAGACCTAACGCAGGAGAGACTGCACTGCAGGAGTGCGGGCTCCTTCCCTGGCTTCCTCAGCCATGCAGACTTCAGCCAGAGGGTGCCCTGCCCAGGCTGCCAGTGGGGCGGGGGGTTGGCATTCGTTTTATTACCACAATTGCGGTATTTGAGGACCAGGAAGGAGCTGACATTTTGCCTTTAGTACTCCAGTTCCCCCTCTAGGACTAGAACACTCTGGGAAACCCTACTCTGCTGAGCCACCATCTCAGATGCTCCCTGTACCTTCAGCTGGGGCTCGACTCCTGCCCGGGTCGCTACCAGCCCGACGTAGATGCTGGGTATTGCCCATTGTGTCTCTTTGGCCCTGCAGGCAGACAAGACCAGTGCAGACTCCTCATTTCCCCAGTCCCTCAACTTGCCTCCCTTTGTGAGCCTCCTTCCCCTGCCATTCAGCCCCCCGGCTAGAAACCCGAGAATCACCTGAAATCATTCCCCCTCCCTCTCCTCCATCATCCAATTAAAGTTGACTGTCCTTTTCTCAAGTCGATGGATTCCCCTCCATCCGCCCTGCTACCACCTCAGCTCAGCCCTCCTGTGCCTGTCCGCCCCCCCCATCACAGTCTCAGTGCCCGCACGGGGCCTGGCAGATGGCTGCTTCCAATGCCCATGGAATCCGTGACTGAGAGGGTGAGCCATTTAGTCCTTCCACGATGATCTCCCACCTCACCTCTGCACTCGTGCCAGCTTCCTCTTCACCTGGCACCCAACCTGAACTCCCTTCGGCCTCCTGTATGCCCCCCGCCGGAAGCCTCTTGTGCTCCTGTCTGAATGAGATGGCTCCTACATGCCCAGCCTGTCCCCGCAGAGCACGTATCCAAGGCGCTGGGTCACCTGTTTGTGTATCACTTGCTCTCTTACTGACGCTAAGCTCCGCAAAGCGGGGTCTGTGTTTTACTTATCATCGCATTCCCAGCACTAGGAGGAGGTGCTCCTTTAATGTTTATTGACTAAAGGAAGGTCTAGAAAAGCCTGCCTCTGCGCCTAACCCCTTGCCACCCTCAGCTCTCCTCCAGTCCCCACACCCACCCATCCAATCCACCTGGAGTCTGGCACCGGTCACGCTGATGTGCAGTGGGGTCTCTGAGTCTCAGGAGCAGCACCACATGGCAGTTGGCTGCCAGGAACTGGCATCACCCATGCGGGTTCTTGCCCGACGCTGGGCCACGTGGAATAGAGTGTCCTGACCTGCACAGTAGGCTGTGCTTTAGTGTTTCTTGACCTCCCGGAGACTATCCAGGGCTCTGCCCTCTTCTGACATTTTCTGACGGGGTCTCTTAGGGTGTTTTGTGCTAGGCTGATCCCTTCACTGGGCTATGAACCCTCTGGGGGCAGGGTGACATCTAATTCATGTCTGGCAGCCCCCCCACCCTCGCCAACCCCACAGCACCCAGAACAAAGGCATTTTTGTGCATAGTAGGTTCCCAGGAAATGGCAGGTGAGATTGATCAGAAGCTGGAGGGACTCAAGCTCTGGGAATTAGGATAACTGGAGAGAAGCCCTAAAGGTAAGGAGGGAGAGGGGAAAGGGGAAGCTATCCCTCACCAAGAGTGTGGACGGAGGTGGAGATGGTGTGAAGGACCATGGCAGGAATAGCAGGCACACGGAGGGAGGGAGATGGGAGAGCAGAGTGTCCTGCTGCACAAGCCCATGGCCAGGCTTCCCGGGCAGGGGAGAGCCACAGACAGGTACATGCTGGGAGCTGCACGTGCCCTCCTCCGGCCACAGGGGCCCTTGGTCCTTCTCTGCCCCCATACCCCCAGGTGATGGAAAGCGCTTCTCACTCTTTTACAACAAGGTAAGAATCAGGTCGGCGAGTGCTTTATGTCCCCTCAGGAGAGGATGTGAACCAAGGGCTAGTTATCTTCATCACTATCAACCACCACCACCCTCCTCACCATTTTGAATACACCTGCAGAGTCTGAATACACCTGCAGAGTTTACCTGGGTGCTCACCTTTACGATCTCATTCTGATAGTCACAGCTGCCTTATTTACACTTTATAGTTGCAGATCCAGAAGTTCAGAGAGGTTGAGGGGCAAACCCAACGTCACAGAGCCGTTCTGGGGATGGGGGAGGGGGTGTGGGTTCAGAAACTTGCTCTGGAATTGCTCTTAGAAAGTGTCTGTAGGGGCACAGCCCAAGTCTGTGTGTCCTGATCCTGTCCGTGTGCACCTGCATCTGTTCGTGCCTCTGCGTGTTGGGGTGCGTGCACAGTTCAGTGTGCACCTTTGTAGGTGTGCATGTGTGGAACTGTGCTGGGAGTGTGTGCGTGTGTGCGTGCGTGTGTGTGTGTGAATGCAGCCTGGGTGCGTACACACGTGTGCATGCAGGCACTCCGCCCCCTTCTCAGATGTCTTGGCTGTGGGTTTGACAACTGAAACCCAGCTGCGCTCTGGCCGGGAAACATCCGCTGTGGAGACCTAGGAGGAGCTGACAGTCCCTAAAGAGGGGTTGCACATGCTGCCAGCAAGCGCTCCTGGCCCACTGCCTAATTCCCTGCAAATGCTCTTTAAATCTGTTTCTAATTTGGACTCTGCCTTCTCCTGTCCCCTCCCAACCCTCCCCACTCCCCAGCTTGCCTGAAACCAGTCAAATTATGCTGAATAATGGCTGCGGAGGGGGGAGTGTGCTAAAGGTCACCAGTGGGCTGTTGGAGGGTGTAATAATGTCACATTTTAATTTACGCAGGGAATGGTGCAGGAATCAAAACCAATAAATTTGGGCTGTACTCGCAACTCCAGCCAACGGGAATTTCAGCAGGTCATGCCACTTCCAGGGAAGAAATCACTGTCACACCCCACAGTCCACTGTGCTTGAGAAAACCCATGTTCTTAGGAGCAGATGCAAAATCCAGCATTTTCTGTCTGTGAGGGAACTTGTACTTGGAGACTTGCAGCATCAGCAAGAATCTCTCCAGTTGTCTGAGTATCACCCAGATGTTCTGGGTATTAAGATTCTAAAACAAAATACGTCTTCCATATTTTTTGCAGTCCTGTGAGATACTCAGCACCAGGATGACCCAGATCCATGGGAAAGTGTATACAAAGCAGAGTGGGAAGAGTCGGAAAGCAGAGCTGTGTGTACATATTGATGGCAGCTTGAAAAGCTTATTTACATTCGAGAAAGGTGGGGAGGGGCTGTGGGAGACATCTGTTGGAACTGTGTTCTGTGTTGAGGGGTTGGGGATGTGATCTGAGGTACGGTTTAATCATTAATGTGGACTTCATTAAAAAGAAAACATGCATTCTTTGAAGGACTTTGCGGGCCAGTGGAGGCCAGAGGGCGGGAGGTCTCGAGATGTTTACTTCTCACCTGTGTCGCGTGACCAGGTAGGCGGGGAAGCCGGGAGCAGGACAAAGGCGCGGGCTTTCGGTGGCTGTGGAGATCTGGTGAGAACAGCATCCCTCCCTCCAGCATCTTGAGAGTCTGCAACTGGCGTGCGCTCCGGGGGCCTGGCGGGCTGCCCATCCCTCAGCTGGCTCTGCAACGGCAGGAAGGTGGGGTTTGCAGTCCTGGGGGCCACCGCCGGGAAGCCGTGAGGCTGTCAGGACTTTGGAGCACACGCTTCTCCATCTGGCTCGAAAGGAAGCAGGGGGGGACGGGAGAGCTGCCCTGGGTTGAATGATACCCCGAGGACTTCTGCTCCCCTTTCCCTACCACACAGCAGACAACAGCCCCCCCGGGATGCCTTGGGAAGAGCGGGGAGAACGGTCCCACACTTCTGTCCTGCCCCAGCGCCTGGCTCCTAGTACATCTCTTCTGTATCTTTTTCATTTTTAAACTGTTGCCGTTTATTTAGTTGTGTGTGATGCTAAGGACTTTGCATGTGTCAAAAACGGCACTTAATCCTCAGAACGCACCTGCCAGGTAAGTGTGGCAGAGATGGCCCATTGTCAGCTGGAAGTGCGTCCTTCCCTTTCTTTAGGGCCGAGTTTCTGCTGGGAACTGACTGTTTCTCCAGGGACCACATTCTCCAAGCCCCTTTAGTTGCAGCCATAGCACTGGGTCCTGACCAGTGGCATGTGAACGGAAGTAAGTTGCTCCACACAAAGCTCGGCCCATGAGAACCTTCCCAGAAGCACCCTCCAAACCCTACCCCTTCCACCCCGGGGGCGGGAGGGGGGGACGGGACCACCCCCAGATGCCCTTGGAAGCCACAGATTTAAAATGGCTCCTGAATGCCTGTGTGCAGTATGTTCCCTGCCCAGTCCTGAGCAAGAAATAAACGTATATCCTATTGTTTCCAAGCCATTATACGTTTGGGGGTCTGCCTGTTTTATCAGTCAACCTACCCTAAGTGACTAGGAATTTTCACTCCCACTTTGTAGACTTCTGAGGACACTGAAACTCCGAGAGGAAAAGAAATTGCCCAAGGTCACATATCCAGTAAACTGCAAGGTCACAATGCGAGTCTAGACCTCACTGGTCTCAAGGTCATGTGCGCCGTGTGAGTTTCCCCCAGCGGGTTCCTCAGAACAGCCACCACCACACCCCAGAACGTCCATGCTCAAGTAAGCTTGGGACATGCCAGCCTCCACAAAGTCAACGGGTTTCTTCACTGCCCCTCTTTTCAGGATGTTAGATGCTTATGACCACTGAGCATCGCCACAGGGTGCGGAGTCTTCCCCATTTGTGAGACCACAGAAACCTCTCCTCTATAGAGCTTCTCGTGAGACTCGCGTGAGTGGAAGACATTTTGGGAGGGGTTGACCTCCAGCATGCTGCCTGTTATGGGCTGAATTGTGTCCCCTCCACCTCCACTAAAAGAGATACTTCGAAATCTTAGCCCTCGGTACCTCGGAATGTGACCTTCCTTGGAAATAGGGTCTTTGCAGATTTAACCAAGTTAAGATGAGGTCGGTGGGCAGGCCCTAATTCAACACAACTGGTGTCCTTATAAGAGGGGAAATTCGGATACAGAGACAGAGAGGCACGGGGGGAGATGATGTGGAGACACAGAGATGCACGAGGAGGACACCATGAGAAGAAGAAGGATTGGGAAGATGCACCCACCAGCCAGAGAACACTGAGGGCTGCGGGCAAACACCAGAAGCCAGCAGAAGCAAGAAAGGATTCTCTCCTAGAGCCGTCGGAGGGAGCATGGCCCTGCCAACACCTTGACTTCAGGCTTCTAGCCTCCCAAATGGTGAGAGAACAAATTTCTGTTCTCTCAGTTTGTGGCAGCCACCCAGTTTGTGGCACGTGAGTATGGCAGCCCTGGGAAATGAATACACTGCCCCTGGCAACTTTCAAGACCAAAGGTTCCTGGCACTGTGAGCCTACTGATAATCATGCAAATGACAGCCTGGGGTGGCTTCAGTTTACCAAAACACAGAGAAAAAGAGCGGGGAGGGACAGGTAGTGATGAAGAGCTTCAGCTCCCATGCCCTGCTCTGCATCCCACTTGGGCTGCTTGACCTCTCTGTGCACGGCTTGCTTTTCTGTCTGTACGGTGGGGCTAACAAGGCTCACACTCACTTCATAGGTTGAAGGGAGGGTTAAATGAAGGAACATATCTAAAATACCTAGACTAGTACCTGGCTAGGTAGCTAGTACCTAGATAGCTAGTACCTGTTCCTTTAAAACTGTCCAGGCGGGATTTCAATCTCAGTTTCCCCAACTCTACAATAAAGAAAGTAATGCCTGCTGTTAAAAGAGGATTTCCAAGAAAGGTAAAATTACAACTCTCAAAACAGGTAACAAACGAACACCTGTGAAAGATTTGCTTTAACTTACTATTGAATGAATTAGAGAGACGTCACAGTTGGTTCAAAGGAGAATCCATAAAACAGACACGTGTAGATCAGAAATCTTGAAATGCATTTTCAAGTGGACAGAACGAACTGGCCTTGCTTGGACAAGGGAAGGTTGCCAAGCTCATCTGTGCGTCCATAGTCAGGAGCCCCTGGGGATCTTTCTATCCCCTACAACTTACAGGGCTGCAGAATGAACTCAGAGGTTAGAAGCCTATGCTCTAAACAACACATACTTTTTTCTTAGAGACACCCAGGAATCTTTCTTGCTTATTCCAGGTTTCCTGATAGTCTCTCACATGTTTATATGCACAGGATTGGAAAAAAGATCGATGACTATATGAAAAAAGCATGGTGCTGAATAAGGTATGATTCTATTTTCATAAAAACAACAAGGTGTGTGTGTGTGTGTGTGTGTATGTGTGTGTATGCCAAACACATGAGTGGGTGTGCATGTATAATGTGGATGAGATATCGACAAATGTCAGGAAGAATACACAGGACAGTAAATAATGTCTACCTCTGAAGGGCAGGATTGGTGACATGGAGGGAGGTTTTCAAGAGTTACTTTCTTTTTTTTTTTTTTTAAGATTTTTATTTATTTATTTGTCAGAGAGAGAGAGAGAGCACAAGCAGGGGGAGCAGCAGAGGGAGAGGGGGAAGCAGGCTCCTCACTGAGCAAGGAGCCCGATGTGGGACTTGATCCCAGGACCCTGGGATCATGACCTGAGCCGAAGGCAGACGCTTAACGACTGAGCTACCCAGGCGTCCCTCAAGAATTACTTTCTAAACTTCGGCATTGTTTGAACAAAAACAAATACCTGCTCCACAGTGTATTGTGAATGAGGAATGTCTGAAGGAGAACTATGCCTGTGCTTGGAGCAACACCAGCATTCAAGAAATGGTAGGTTTCATTATTATTATTAATGCATATTCAAAGAGCCCAGTGCCTCCAGACCTGTTCTTGGAAGAAATCACTAAGAGGAACCACCACCATACAGGTGCCCGAGGATCTCTCCCTTTGAGAGAAGCTAGTTTTGAAATCCTGGACTAATGTTTTGGGACCCACTTGCATACCCCTTACCCCTTGGAGATCGGAGGAAGTCTCCTTCCTGAGTTACGGACTTGGGGTGGCTCCTGTCTGCTCTATTCCCTTAGCCCTGCTGGCAGCCCCATGCTCAGGCACACCCAATATTTAGCCCTGACAAGCTCCTTGACCACAGGAGGGTTGCCTTTCAGCCCAGGCTGGGGCTATGAACCATCTGCTAGCTCCATATGAGTGTGGTTAGCCTCCCCCAGCCAGAGAAAGAGGATGCTGGTCACAACATGCAGAGACAAAATCGAGCTTCTGATGACGTAAAGCTGAATATCTAATCTTAGCCTCTGACTCATCCCCAAAGGGCAACCTTGGTACATTGGAGAGGACGTGGGATGGAGTCAAACACCTGACCCTGGTGCAGGTTTGGCCATTAACTGCCTTCATCACCATGGACTGAGCCTTAGTTTTCCCATCTGCCCAATGGGAATAAGCCTAGTATTTCTCTCCAAGGGCTATGGTGAAGCTCCAATGAGGTGGTGTCTATGAAGGTGCTTTGTGAGGAGTGGAGTTCTGTGGAGATTTAATTTTGGCTGATGCGGTGAGATACTTCAGGATGGTTAACATGCAATAGTAATAGCAAGGGTTGTACAGCTCATACCCTGTGACTCAGGCCGTATAGTATGTGAATATCCATTGCCCAGCTTTATTGATTTTTCAAACTCCCGGCCAATTTGCTTTATCTTGATCCCCTCCACTCCCTGGATTCTTCTGAAGCAAAGCCCAGACATCACGTGTGCATGCATTTTATTTTGTATTTCCACAAGACAGAGATTTTTCCAAAAACGTTAACCGTGAAACCATTAGGTCACCTCAAACTTTTCAACAGTAATTCAATAATCCTTCATATAATCGACTATTCAGTCAGTGTTTCTACTTCCCTAATTATCTTATAGATGAAAAAAATTTTCTTATTTGAATTGGGATACAAATAAGTTTCATACATTATAATTGGTTGATAGGTATCTTAAGATTGTTTTAATCCACAGATTCCCTCCTCTATTTTTTCCTTGCATTTTGTTTGTCATTGCTGTTTGAAGAAACTAAGTTACTTGCCTATAGCGTTCGCCACAGTATGGATCTTACTGGATGCAGTCCTATAGTTTGCTTATGGTTGTGATTTCTCTGTCCCCTAGATTTTCTGTATATTGGAGTTACATCTAGAGGGCTGCCCAGAGTCAATCTTTTGGCTGTTTTAGCAAGTAAACTTCCTAGGTGGTGTGCTGTTACCGTGGCCCCCCCACCCACCCAGCTCCCCAGTTACTAGTCTCTCTTCTTCCCAGGATCCAGGATGCCATTTTGAAAGAACGTGTGCGGGGAGTAAGGACGCTAGGATCCAGTGGGGCAAAGCTGAAAAGGAAATGGCTCAAGAGAAACCCCCAGAAAACTTGAGGTCTTTAGCTGCACCCATTGTTTAGTTAGGAGGACTCCTCCTCCTCATAACAAACATCACTTCTTGAGTGTTTACAATATGCCAGGTACTGTTCTCACTGCTTTTAGTGTAACAACTTGTTTATTCTTCTTAACCCTATGCGGTCAATACTAATAGGTATTCTAGTTGAGAAAAGGGGAACCAGACCCAGAGAGATGAAATCACTTGCCCCAAATCTCCCCGCAGTGTTTGTCAGAGAACACAGTCTTGTCTCTGGCAGTTCTTGACTTAGGGGCTTTCCAGACCTAGATCACCAGCACGCTTTGAAATGCTGCCTTCTCCCTCTGACTGACCCTTCGTGATCTCAAAATAGTGCGTCAGCTACAAATTCTTCTTTTATCTTTCAGGGAGTTTGCCTCTGGGACAGCCACTCACATCCAGATCCCTCATCTCAAGGTCCCCTTGTAGACATAAGAATTATGCTTTCTTGCCAGACAATACTTTGCAAGCTAGATTCACAAATGTGGCCCATCTGCCTGGAACCCTCAGCCTTCTGGAAAACGATTGCTGCTTGCCTTTCTCTTGGTGCTAGAGAACCACAATAATGCTTTCCTATGCGGGCAAGCTGTAGGGACTGTTTAGTTTGACCGCTTTACAAAATACTCACTCTTCACCCCACCTGATCAAACCAATTTCTTCTTCCGCAGGTCCTAGAGTTGGAGCTCTTCCTACCTAGCTCTGGGTCTGTGGCAGAAGCCATGGATCTCTCTCTGTTTCCCCTGCAGAACAGGGATGATGATCTTTGTATTTTCCAGAGATGTCGCTGGTCTAAGACTCCTCCTCAGAAAAAGGGAACTAATAAATATCACGTGAAAGCTTCGAGAACCAAACCTCAAAGCTCTACAGTGAACCAAACCTCTCTGCTCCAGAACCGTGGAGCAGGTTGGAGTGGGGTGGGGGCGGGGAGGAGATGGGGAGAGTGGCAATAGCCGGCAGCGGCAGGAGTAGCTACGTAATTCGCAGGGTTACTGCAAAATGAACATAGCGGGCTCCCTTGTTCAAAAATTAGCAAGAGCTTCAAGACAGTGACAACAGAGCATTAAACAAAACATGGGGCCCTTCTAAGCTGGTCCTCAGTGGGACTTTCGGATGCCTCCAAAACAATTCTAGAAATGGTGTGATGTTGGGGCGCCTGGGTGGCTCAGTCGGTTAAGCGTCTGTCTTGGGCTCAGGTCATGATCCCGGGGTCCTGGGATCGAGTCCCACATCAGGCTCCCTGCTCAGTGGGAAGCCTGCTTCTCCCTCTCCCACTCCCCCTGCTTGTGTTCCCTCTCTTGCTGTGTCTCTCTCTGTCAAATAAATAAATAAAATCTTTTTTTTTTAAAAAAGAAAGAAATGGCGTGATGTTTGTAAAATGAGACCAGCTAGGCTGGGTTGTATGTGCTGTTTCTCTTAACATTGGCTCAGCTAACTCTGAATTGTGGGAGACTCCAGACAGAGGTAGAGTTGGGATAAACAGCGAGTATCCGGGGGTAAGCCAGGGCGTCTAAAGACCACAGTGTGGCAGAATGAAGGGGCAGGGGCAAGTAGAGCGTGCAAAAGCACATTTATTGACTTACACGTACAAACCATAGGAATTGAGGCCTCATAAAACTTCCTGGCCCATGCAAGATGGAGAAAAGTTAGGGTAAGGAAGCACTATCCAGGGTTGGGTTCCAGAAGGTTGAGACACAGTGCCTTTGATTCTTTGTGAAAAACAGCAATGTGAGGAGAAACATTTGGCAGATGTTTATCAAAATAAGAGAAGTCTGGAAATGTGAAATGACAGGTGCAGATAAGAGTTATTTGAGGAGAACCCATGGCGGAATGGAATGCTCCCCCTTTAGAGGAGAAGTTGGCCCCTCCATAGACAGGCCATACCCAAAAACTGGCGCAGGAATGTCGCGAGTTGGCATACCAGGCAGTTTTTCACCAGCTATCGCCACAGGATCTCAGAGACTTCCTTCAGAAAAGCGAGGGATAAGAATCCACATTGCACAACCCAGGGGCACCGTTCACATCTGGGCTACTGGGGAGATACGCTCCAGGATGTCGTCCACATGCACTGTCCCTAGGGCCAATATCCCCAGAGGTGTATGATGTGGCTCGGCATTTTTCTCCTTCTTTCCTTTTCTCCTTTGAGGTTGCTGGGGCATTCTCTACAACAGTGACTGTCCCACCAGTGGTCAGGGGGCTCCTCCGTGGGAATGATCTGGCCTTCCTGCTATGGCTAGGCCTAGGCTGACGAGGGACATTCTGTGTCCTTTTTTCTGTTTCCCCATGCAGCACCCCAGTGAGTTCCCATTAGGGGATGAAATCAACCTGGAGCAAAACCACTCCAACTCCAGAAAGCAACACTCGGTCTTCCCGAAAATCTCCTTAATCTAGCTCTAATGCTCATTTAATCCTTAAGTCTGGCTGTCTTTTTCCGGGCCTGATGGTAATTCACTATGCTGGTAAATGAAAGGACTGCAGCGATTGACAGGATTTGTAGCCAGACTTCCCGAGTTCAAATCCCACGTCTGTCAGGACTAGCTGTGCGAACTTCAGCAAGCCACCCAACCTCTCTGTGCCTCAGTTTCCTCATCTGTAAAATGGGGATAATATTATGGGTGGTTCAGAGAGTTATGAGTTAATATAAGAGAAGTTCTTCTATCATGTGATTCAGTGTTGTTATTATTAAATGAGCAATATGATTCATTAAATAATTAAGTACATTTATTATTAAATAAAAAAGATGACTTCACCAGTTTCTCAATAACAGCACTGGGACCTTATGTGGGGTAATTTTTTGGTTTGTGACTAAAATGTTGAGTATTCCTACCTCCAAGCAGCTTCCCAATTGACTCAAAAGTCATTATCCCTTGTTTCCAGATGAGCAGACTCTTTCTTGCTTTGAAAGCAAAATGAAAAGGAAAGACCTGATTTCTTTTGTGGCGTTGGATGCTTTCCAGAACCTTATGGCCATGCTTTAAATTGATGAATGGCTGAATTGCCGGTGGAGACCCTGACTGGTGGGGACCGCTGGGATGTTAAAATAAAATGATAGAAAATGAAGACAATTCAGCTTGAGTTTCCACAGGGGCATTTGATCCGACCAGAATTCTTTCCAGAGCAAGTGAGACCGGAGTGAACCGACACCTGTAACAACATTGTTGGTGTCACGGCCTGAAGGGCTGCCACCCCCAGATGGAAAAGGAAATAAATAGTCAGGGGAGGGCAGACAAAGGAAAGATGCCGGCCTGGGGACTGAATCGCTTCATGCCACTTTCGAAATGACAATGGGTTAAAAAAAAAACAAAAAACTGAGCACAGCGTAAAACAGGAACAGAAGAGGCTCCCTGCCTGTGAAGAGGCTGCCCCCGCCCTCGGTCAGCCAGGCCTGGACTCATCCGTGCGGGAGCTGTGTGTGGCCCACCGAGTCTGTCCTCGGCCTGGTCCCTCTCGCTCGGGGCGGGCTGCGCTCTGCTCTCTTTGCAGAAGCGAAAACTTTGACACTTTAACTATCTACCACAGGTAGGAACTTTTAAAGAATTAATTTTATTACAAAAATAATACGTGCTCTTTGAAACAAGCTTAGGAAATATAGAAAAGTAGAAAAAAGGAGGAGCAGTTCTTCAAAACTCACTACCTATCGCCAACAGTTGTTCAAAGCTTGCTGCGTTTTCCTCCAGACCTAAAAAAAAGCCAGAGAGGTACGATTGAAAAAAATACATAGCTGTGATTATATCGTACTTAAGAGGATTTCATAATCATTCTATATGATCCATGCTGTTCCATGGATCAGTGTTTCGTGCCTTGTTATGGCCAATCATCTCCCACGGTACAGATGCATCCCATGTTGTGTAGTATTTTATCAGGTGATTTGCGGTATTTCTACTTTTTTGGCCATTATGAGTAATGCTGCTATGAACATTCATGGACAAAGTTTTTGGGTGGATACATACTTTCGATAATCTCGGGGATATATCTCCGAGTGAAGCTGCTGGGTCCTATGCTAACTCTATATTTAACTTTTGGAGGAACTACCACACTGTTTTTCAAACCGTCTATACCATTTTACATTCTCATCATCGGTGTATGAAATTTCCAATTGCTTTACATCTTTGTCAACACTTACCATTTTCTGCTTGTTGTCTGTTTTTTAATAGCCATCCTACTAAGTGTGGAGCATCTTTTCATGTGCTTATGGGCTATTTGCATATTTATCTGCTTTGAAGAAATACCTCTTCAAATTTGTTCCCTATTTTAAAATTGTGTTGTTTTTCTTTCTATTGTTAGGTTGTAAGAATTCTTTCATATTCTGGATAAAAATTCTCTACCAGGGGCGCCTGGGTGGCTCAGTCGTTGTGTCGGCCTTCGGCTCAGGTCATGATCCCAGGGTCCTGGGATCGAGCCCCTCATCGGGCTCCCTGCTCAGCGGGGAGCCTGCTTCTCCCTCTCCCACTCCCCCTGCTTGTGTTCGCTCTCTCGCTGTGTCTCTCTGTCAAAAAAAAAAAAAAATTCTCTACCAGATATATGCAGAAAAATTCAAATATCTTCTCCCACTCTGTATGTTGCCTTTTCATTTTCTCTATAGCATCCTTTGATGCACAAAAGTTTTAAATTTTGATGAAGTCCAATTTAGCTATTTTTGCTCTGGTTATATGTTTTTTGGTATCATATCTAAGACTCCACTGCCTAGGCCAAGGTTGCAAAGATCTACACCTTTGTTTTCTTCTAGGAGTTTCATAATTTTACTTCCTATATTTAGGTCTCAGAGTCTGTATTCCATGGAAACACCTAGGGTTGTTTTCTAGAAGAGAATTTGCCAAGTTAAATGGTATGGAAGCTTTGATGTGTCTGGATGTATATTGTCAAATTGCTTTCCAAAGTGGCTGTACCAATATATTGCTCATTAACAAGTAGGAGAGAGCCCATTTCATTGTGCACTGTAAAGCTTTGTTAAGGTCCCTATTGATCTTGTTCAATGAGATATAACCACATTCCAGCTGTCCTCCCCCCAACATTCACCCTTTTCTGACCAATATTTTTTAGGTATTAAGATAGTCAGCAATAAGCAGAGTTTTTAATGTTGCTATCATCAATGTAATTGACTAAAAATTGAGATGGTCATGCAATGATTTATCTAATTGTTGAAAATAAACACCACTGAGCATCTGCTCTGTGCAAAGTGTTGTAGAGGGCAGGGGAGTAAGAGGAGGGGAAGAGGGTACAAAGATGAACAATACAAACCCCCATTGTGCCCAGGAAAACTGCCTGTGTTTGTGAGGAGCCCTCGTATAGCCATCTACCCTAGGGCTCCTCCAAACAGCTCTGGGGTTAGGCAGACACAATGTCATCTCTACTTCAATGATGACGAAATCAGCTCACAGGTAAAATGACTTGCCTAAGGTCATGTGGCTAATGAGGCAAAAAGTAAGTCCACTGCTATTTATTGAATACTCACTGTGTGCCAGGCACTGGTCTGGAGATATGTAGCAGTGATGAATGGGGAGCTTGCATTCTGGTTGAGGGGAGACAGATACAAACAGGTCAACAAATAAATTAAAAAACTTCATGGGGATGGGGTGGAGGGATATAGCTTTACCTGGTGTATGAGTCAGGGTTCTCCCAAGAAACAGAATCACTATCTATCTATCTATCTATACGTAATACTTATTATAGGAAATTGGCTCACAAGAATATGGAGGCTGAGGGTACCTGGGTGGCTCAGTCTGTTGGGCATCTGCCTTTGGCTTGGGTCATGGTCCTAGGATCCTGGGATCTAGTCCTGCGTTGGGCTCCCTGCTCAGTGGGGAGTCTTGCTTCTCCCTCTCCCTCTGCCCCCTCCCCCCTGCTGCGTGCTGTCTCTCTCTCTCTCAAATAAATTATTAAAATCTTAAAAAAAAATAAAGAATATGGAAGCTGAAAAGTCCCAAGATCTGTCGTTGGCAAGCTGGAGACCCACAGCTCCGATGGTATAGTTCCAGTCAGAGTCCCAAGACCTGAGAACAAGGAGAATCGGTAGTGTAAGTTCCTGCCTGAAAGCTGGCAGGTTCAAAATCCAAAAAGAGTTGACATTTCAGTTTGAGTCCAAAGGCTAGAAAAGTCTGATAGATCAGCTCAAGCAGTCAGGCAGGAGGAAATTCCCCCTTACCTGAGGGAAGTTCAGACGTTTTGTTCTATTTAGGCCTTCAACTGATTGGATAAGGGCCCCCCCCACACGAGGGAGGGCACTCTGCTTTACTCAGTCAACCACTCCAAGTGTTCATCTCATCACAAACACACCCAGAATGATGTCTGACCAAATATCTGGGCATCCTGTAGCCTAGTCAAGTTGACACATAAAATGAACTATCACACGTAGGGTTGTGAAGGCCTCACTGAGGTGACATTTGGGCTCAGGGTAACATTGGGGAAGAGCTTTCACGATAGAGGGAATAAGAAGTTCTAGGGCAAGAACAATCCTGAATATTCCAGGAATGGCAAAAAGATCAGTGTGGTTGGAAGGAGATGATTAGTAGGAGGGGAAGCTGGAAAGGGGAGCAGGGCCAGATGGTGTGCGGTTTGTAGACCATCATGAGGTGTTTGGGTGTTTGGATTTTATTCTAAGTGGGAAGGCATTGCAGTGATAGAAAGAACATGGTGATGAAATGAAAAGATACAAAGTGTGTGTGTGTGTGTGTGTGTGTGTGTGTGTGTGTGTGTACTGGGTAGGGAGACCAGCTTCAAGGTCAGGATGATAGCAGTTTGAACTAGGACAGTGGTTGTAAAGGTGATGGTCAGAGGTTGGATGTATTTTGGAAGCAGAGTTTATAGAACTTTTTGGTGGATTCAATGCGGGACCCAAAGATAATAGATGAATCAAATATGACGCCTAGATTTCGGTGTGAGCAACTGGATGGATGGTGGTACCATTTATCAAGGTGGGGTATGTCTGCTGGGGCTTTGGGGGTAAGGAGTGAAGTTTTAGAGAAAACCAGAAGTTCCCTTTTGGCCTCATTAAGTTTGAATTTGTTACCCCTAGAACGCAGGCCCTCCGACCAGGAATGTTGTTTCCCCTACGATGCCACACTATCCATCCAGTCCAAATGTATTTATTGAGCACCTCTGTGCAAAGCTCTGTTCTAGATGCTGAAGAAATAGCGCTAATCAAGCCAGACACAGCAGGGGTATGATTGCTGGCAGGGCCAGACTTCAGAACCAGCAACTCTTCACTGAGGCTCTGCCCTGTGCTGGGCACTGTGTAGAATACAGCATGAATCAGACACATTTCCATCTCACCAAATGCTTTCAACTTAATTGGATAATTCGGGCAGGAGATAAATAACAACGGGCCATAAATTAGTTCAAAATATATTTATTGAGTACCTGCTCTCCTCCAGGCACTGAGCTAACCATCCTACCTGCTGGGAGTACAAAGATGATTTAAACTGCAGTCCTGTTCCCCAAAAGCTCATCTTCAAGTGGAGGAGACAACTTTAAGCAGAGGAAAGATGAAATGACTTTAGTCCACTGTGGTCAGTGCAGGGCAATCTGAAAGCACCACTGTGCTCAGCAGAGGCTCTTATCCTGCAGTGAGGGGCTACCCAGAAGAGGCAATAACTCCGTTGAGTCCTGAAGCATAAGGCAGACCAAGGAAGAAGGAAAGCATTCCCTAAAGGGAGAGTGTACAAACACCACAGTGAGCCGCCTCAGTTTTCAGCAGAGAAGTGAATGGCTGTGCTTATATTTTATAGCTTCACATATGTAGAGAACTGGCAGTTGAAATGGGGGGCGATGGAGGGGAAGAGAAGGGACTGCCAGCCAGGAGGATGTGGCTATGGACGAGGACTAAGAGAAAAAAGGTGGGAGCCTGATATGAGTGACAGGAGGGGTCCCCGATCCTACAGACTGGGTAGTGAGGGCAGTTTTCTCCAGGGAGGGGCACTGAGAAAGGCTGAAAAGGGGGCTTGGGGGTGGACTCGGACCTAGAGCAGATCAGGAGGTTGGCTGGCTGAGAGAGGGTTCAGGGAAGACGTGCTTTGTGGTAACAACCAACAGGAACTTCCCTTCACTGCTTAGCATTTCAGGACAGGTAATCTTCAGGGCATGCTGGGGGTGAGGCACACACCCATTTCAAAGACAAGGAAATGAAGGGTCAGGGAGGCTGAGCGACATGCCTAAGGTGAGACACCGCACAGTGGTGTGGGTCGTCATTCTGTCCTGTATCTCCCCTGGTGTCCCGGGTTAGAACTGAGACGACAGCCATCCCGGGAGGTACCCGGGCTCTCTACCTGCTGACGCCAAGGGACCAAGCTGGGAGGGGTGCGGGTGGGGGATGGTGGGGGGGTGGGCAGGACTCAGGAGGGCCTGACTCCGCCTCTTCCCGCAGCAGCCCCTCCCCGCGTGGGGGGCGGGGTGCCCTGAGCTCCCCGGAGACTTGCCTCCTGCCTCCCCTGACCCTGCGGGCCTGACAGCCGTCAAGCTCATCACCTCTGAGATCACAGAGACTGGGAAGTAGACACTAGCGCTGGTGAGCGGAGGAAACACACAGAAGAGCAATTAAAGCGGCGCGGGGCGGCAAGCTTGCCTTTAATGGCTTGCAGCTGCACCAAGCGCCGCCTCCCCCTTCGGGCCCTGCCCTGCTGCTGGGGCGGCCTGTCTGTATTTCGCATCCCCACCAATTAGATCCCCATGTGTGCTGCAGGCGTGAAAAAAATAGAAAGTGAATAATCCTTCATTCTCTGCAGGGCGAGCAGCTTTGATCCTCTCGGCGCGGTGGCCCCGTTCCGTCAGAAAGTGCATCCCTTCTCAGTCCCCCTCCCCCCTTTTTTAAACCCAGTTTCCTTGTCTCAAAATGACATTAACCTCCACCCAGAGACCTGTGAAATGACCACAATTCACCTTCAGCCTCTTCTGATCAAAGCTGGGTTGGGTTTTTTTCTTCATCTCTCTTTCAAACTTTGGCTACACAGCCCCTCCTTTCTCACATTGGTTTGCTGCCAATGTTTCCAGGCTGAAATCAAAAGGCATAGTCTATTAATATCAGGCTTCTGCAACAAGGCCACCATTGTCTGCTTCATTTCCGAGTACCTACGGTCTTCTGGTGAGAGAGAGGGCGAGAGATGGTGAGCGTGTGTGTTTAGATAAGCACTTTCAAAACTGAGAAGGAAGACAAGGAGTTAATCCTGGTTTATTTCAAATGTATGATAAATCTACCGGTGACTCTGGCTTGTGGCTTTAAATAGGGATCGTTTGTCTTATTTTGAAAGCATTAAGGTCTTGGAGTGATATTTGGTAGGGGGACCTATTTTAATGCCATGGAAACCCTGGTGGTGAAGCCGCTGGTAGCCGTGCAGGGGTACTGGTGCTGAAGGAGGTGGAGGACGAAGGGGAGTTGGGGCAGTGGGGATGGTGGTGTCACTGGGGAGGGGGTGTGGGAGGGGTGGGAGAGCGGGATGTAGGGAAGAAATGGAGGAAGTTGTGGTGGTGGTGGTGGTGGTGGTGGGGAGGAGATGGAGGGGGGGCTGGAGGGGTAGTGCTGGTGGTGGAGGAGGAAGTGGAGAAGGACCCAGAAAGGTGGGGGTGGGGTGGAGGAAGTGGAAGAGGGAAGTAAAGGAGGACATGGAGGGGATGGGGCAGCCATGGTGGTCGTGGGACCGATGACGTCAGAGTTACTGGAAACCGGAACAAGCTACTGTCCATGCTTCCTTCACCCTATGCCAGCAGCTCCCACAAAGCTGGGGAGGATCAGAAGTGTAGCCTAGGAATCCCCAGTTTCACCCGGGGGTACGCCAATCCTTTCCTCTTGGGTCACTGGGCAGGTTTTGGGTGGTGCTCACTCACAGCTGAGGCCAGTTTGGGGGACCCTTGTTGGAAAGAGCTCTCCCTGGGTCGGTATCTCATAGACATAGATCCATGTCATCCGAGTCCATTAGGAAAATCCACTGCAGTGTAACCTTTCTGGGGGGTGGGGAGCGAGTGGAGTGGGAGAGGCAGTAGGGGGGAGATCACCTGGATTATCCAAATCGAACATGTTTTGAGCTCTTGAGTGAACTGCATGGTTCAGTAACAAAAGCAAACTGGGGTTCTGTGGCCTGAGTTTTAGCCCTGCTCTTGCTAGCTGTGTGGCCTTGAATGGGCCTCTTTTCTTCTCTGTTTGCCAGTCTATCATGGTTTGAAATGAGGTTATTAAATCAGAAGAGCTCAACCAGCTCTGACGCTTTGTTTCTATTTTGGAGAAATTAATGCAAACATTAGAGCTTTGCTTGAATTCCATCCTGATGGAATGGAACTTTTGAGGATGGAATCTTATTTTCCATGTCTTCCAGCTGGGTCCTTTTCTGACAAGCAGAGTGGTCCTTAATTTACCTTTGTCAGCCTTGGGTAAATGGGTGGGCCACATCACCCAGGGCCCATAACCCTCAAGCCATGGCTAGAACCAAACTCCGATCAAAGTCAGACTGGTTTTTTCTCACACTTGTCTTAGAAAAAAGTCCCAAGTTTTGGTAAAAGGGCTCCAAAGCAAGCTCCTGCCTGTGAATGTACATTGACAGTGGTGAGAAATGCCAGGCAAGCCCCAGAATAAAGCCAGACTATCCCGAGACCAGAGTAAGCCATTGATATTGGTCTAGAAAAGCTGGCAGAATAAGGAGCAAGGGAGGGCGTGGGGTAGGAAAGGCAATTCAGGAGTGAATTCTCTGCTGCTGCTGAGTCAGGACAGTTGCTGGTGGTAAACTTTTCCACTGAATGGGATGTGGTGGGGTGTGGTGGGAACACTGGATTATGAGGCCACTTACTTCTGAGGCTTTAAGTACATTGCTTCCCCTCTCTAGACCTCGATTTCCCCATTCCCTTTGTAATGAGATGGTAATTATACCAGCTCCTGTGTTGTTCTGAGCCTAAGAGCTCTTTGCGAATTGCTCAATATTCTATACATGTTAAAGGATTTTTATTCCTATAGTTACCCCTGACTTGGTTGGATGAGGCAGGTAGGAGGAAAGGTGAGCTGGGTGGGAGCTCCCCTGACACACCTGAGCTGCCTGCAGCCATTGCTGGTTTAATTACGGATTTCCAAACGGTAGAGTACCACTTAGGGCACCTGTGATTGCACTATTCTCTGAGGTGCACCACATTTGAATGCCTCAAAAGATATAATTAGGCAATTGAAGAGCCAGGCCTTGAAAGGAGGAGACCCAACATTTCCTGAGTATTGACTACATGTCAGGATGGGTACTTTAAACACATGATCGCGGTTAATTCTTGTAAGGTAGAAATTATTATCCTTATTTTATGGATGAGGAACCTGAGACTTAGAGAGATTAAGTAACACCCCCAAGGTCACAGAACTGAATGTATATTCACACCCAGGTCTGTCTGTCTGTGTAGGTCTCCATTATAGCATGTTGACATCTTACCAAAACAAGTTGAAATCTTTCTCCTGATTTTTAAACATGGCAAAAATGGCCTGCCTGACTCTGGATCGTTGGCGTTGACACCCGTTTCTCAAAGCCAGTTCTCCTGACCAGGATCAACCACCAGGGAGGGTAGTAGAAACAGTGTGAGGGAAACCTTGAGTACTATTACCCAGCATTAATTCTAGTTCCCTCAAAAAGGGGAATCTAAAGGTGCTTCCAAGAAAGAAAGAAAGAAAGAAAGAGAGAGAGAGAGAGAGAGAGAGAAAGAAAGAAAGAAAGAAAGAAAGAAAGAAAGAAAGAAAGAAAGAAAGAAAAAGAAAGGTAGAAGGAAACTCACAGGGGGAGGGAATTTTATTATTCTTGGTTTTGTTTGAAGGCAGGGATGGAATTGCTCAAAAGCTTTGTCAATGACACACAGTGATGGTGTCTGGGTGGTTGGTGCTGGTGCAGATACTGAGGATTTAGCAGCCTCGGGAGCTTAGTGAAGGGGCAAAAACATCCCTTCCATCTCTTAGATAATTTAGATTCAGAGCGACAACACTATGTCATATTGAAAAGGGTATGTGATGTTCAGGAGCTTCTGCTTAGAGATGGAGATGGAAAGAGAGATACAAGGGGATGGAGGCACATGTCAGAGTGAGCTGTTCCAGCCTGTTGAAATGCTCCTCTGCCCTCTCTTCCCCATTTGGATCCTTCTCCTCTTCCAGGGCATGGTTTGTTTGTTTGTTTGTTTGTTTGTTTGTTTGTTTGTTTAAGTAAGCTCTATGCCCAGCAGGGGGCTTGAACTCACAACCCAGAGATCAAGAGTCACATGTTCTACTGACTGAGCCAGCCAGGCGTCCCATCATCTTTCAGGTCTTAGTTTAAATGTCACCTCCTCAGGGATGCCTTCTCAGATGATCAGATCCAGAGGCTGTGTCTCATAGCAGACTGTCCTTTCCCTTCATAGGTACACTAGTCACAATTTGTAACGATACGTCTAGTCATTTACCTGTGTGACGTGTGTGTCCACACCATCCTGTTGGATCCACGAAGATAGACACTGCCAAGTTGGGTTGTTTCTTCACCACATTTTATTGCGTGCCTAGCACGTGGCAGAATGAAGAGATATGTGAGAGGAAAAAGGAATTGTGCTTGAGGGGGTGAGCTCCATGGGAACATCTAAGTATACAGAGGGAAGAGAAGACCCAATTTTATTTTATTTTTTAAAAAAGATCTTAAAAATTTATTTATTTGAGAGAGAGAGAGAGAGCACACACCAGTGGGGGCGGGGGGCAGAGGGAGAATCAGCCTCCCCGCTGAGCAGGGAGTCTGACACCAGGCTCTATCCCAGGACCCCGGGATCATGACCTGAGCTGAAGGCAGATGCTTAACAGACTGAGCCACCCAGGCGCCCCGAGAAGACGCAATTTTAAGCACCTTTAAATATAAGGACATTTATTATAGCACCTAAGGAGCCTCATAGCTGGTACTTCCAGGATTGGCGCAAAGGCTCCCTAATGTCATCCGTGAGCTTCACCACCTCGCAGGAAAGTGGGGGTGGGGTGAGGACAGGCTTGTGTATGGGCAACAGCTGTGTCTACTGCACTTCCTAGTGTAGACCCTGGAGGCCCCCCAGTTGGAGGTTGGATTTGTAGACAGCAGGATTAAGACAGAACATATATCTTTTTGTTAATTACAGAAGAAGTCTGATTGCAATTGTTCCCTGATTCATTGATGTAATGGCAGACCTTCACAGTTCAGAATGGGAGGTAATTCATGAGACATCTGCTATGAGGTTAGCCCCACGTCCCCTGCAGCTGAGAGGTTAGACCTGGGCCCTTTGCTTGGAAGGCTGCATTGAGAGGTTCCTATGCTGAAACCCAGAGGGAATGTCATCTCTCCAATGGCTGGGTGGCGAGACTTGCAAAGCACTGAAAGTCCTCTCCTTTCCCATTGCTGCCTCCAGCCTTGGCCCAAGGCTTCCTGTTAGATTTCAGAAGTTTCCTGGGTGTCTGCCTTCGGCTCAGGTCATGATCCCAGGGTCCTGGGATCGAGCCCCTCATTGGGCTCCCTGCTCCGCGGGAAGCCTGCTTCTCCCTCTCTCACTCCCCCTGCTTGTGTTCCCTCTCTTGCTGTCTCTCTCTGTCAAATAAATAAATAAGATCTTTAAAAAAATGTTGAAGCTTTGGGGTAAGGTGATGAAGTGTCTATAGGGAGAGTTTCTGGCTGAGTCTCTGACAGTGGGGTATGCATTTGCACAGATGCTTTCTC
The DNA here is from genome assembly GCF_964656455.1 of Halichoerus grypus. NCBI lineage: Eukaryota > Metazoa > Chordata > Mammalia > Carnivora > Phocidae > Halichoerus > Halichoerus grypus. The sequence goes on from NC_135712.1 coordinate 72,604,713, forward strand.
CATCACAGTGATGGATTCCTCTATTCCCTACACAGGACATGCTGGGACTTCCTGGAGCCAGGAGGGTGAGCTCAGGGGGTTATCTCTGGGCCGAGGGACGGGATGGGGAGGGGAAGGTGAAGAACAGCTCTCTTCTGTGCAGCAGATGAAGGTGAAACTTGGCATTTTCAACTTTTTCAACTTGACCCTACTTGGCCAAACTCCTACCAACAGGTAACAAAGAGATGTTCAAAACAGAGGCACATCCCCCCTCACCCCTACTCACTGTGTGATTTTTCTGGTGGGTATGAACCTTGGTACCAAAATTCATTTGTTCAAGAAATACAACTTTCTTTATTTTGTTTAAAATTATCTTAAATCCTTCTCCACACCCACATCTGTTGTGGCAGAGGAAATCAATCCCAGGCATCACTGGGGATCTCTCCTCTGCTCTCTCCCACGGGTCCCAGGGAAGGCATAATCCACTGAGCACTCCCAGGCGTGGCTTTCCTCATGCACCTGGAGCCATCCCCAGGAGGCTCTGCCTTCTCCCTGAAGGGCCCAGACCGCACAGCACTCCAGGGACCCCTGTCCAGGTCTGGGAGAAATTTCTCACCACTCTTCTCCTGAGCCAGCATCCCTCTACCCTTTGGCTTCTACAAGAAACAGCAGGAGACTTGATTTTCAGGTGTTTTTTTTGCTTGCTGCTCAAAAGACTTGTGAAAATTCAGGAAAAATGCATGCAAATTAACACTTTAAAAGATATTCTTGCGTAGAACTGGAGCTTTGCAATCTGGGAGACTGCATTTGTCTGAGTCCTAGCTTTACCTGAGCAAATCACCACCTCTTTCAGCTTCCTTTTTCCTATCTGTAAGTGAGGGAAAATCATAGTAAAGACTCCTCTATGGAATTGTTATGAGGGTCAAATCTGGATTGCATGCAAAATTCTTAGGACAGTGTCTGGCGAGTACTCAATAAATGTTAGCTACGATTTTAATAATGTATGATGTTAGCTATGGTTATAAAATAGACTGTTAAGTTTTATCTCCTAGCTTCAGGATTACATGTACAAAGTTTTGTGGAGGGTAGTTTCCCTGGTGCTGCTAAGCCCTTCCCACCTTCCCCAGACTGTGAAGGGGCTTGGTGAGGCCAGCAGTGTTCTTCATGTTCCTTGAAGAGCAGGTGCAAGTCCGGTCACGACTTCCCATCAACCTCCTTGTCAAACCCAGAGAGAGTGATGATCTATCCTCCTCGGAGGTTCCTACTTACTGTATGGCAGCTTTTGAATTATAACCTCTCTTGTTCAGACAGATTTTTCTCTTCCCTCTACTCCTCCTTCCCCTCCAAAATACTACAAGTGGATATCATTTATATTGATTTTTTTTTTTAAACCTACCCTCCGGGGAGCTCATTCCCACCCCCAGAAAGTCTGGGACACCAGCCTCTGATTATATTTTTCCTAAGGCTAAGTCAAATTTTCGTTTGTTATGGAAATACTAAATCTTTTTAAAAAACAGCCTCCAGTCTTTGGGACAAACATTGACATGGGCTGTGGGCCTGCGCCTGCGTGGAGCACAGGAGGGGGAAGCTGGGAGGATGGCGAGGCTCTTATTGATGCCCCGGGGAGGAGGTGCTGAAGCCTCACAGAGAGCGGCAGAGAAGGGACGAGACCAGGGTTTCTGGGCCTGCGGCGGAGAGAGACAGAGAGACAAGGAGAGACAGAGATTCATGGGGCAGGGGCCTGGGGAGAAAAGAAAACAAGGGCAGAGTGCCTGTGTAGTTTTCTGAGCATTCAATCTAAGAAAAGATTTGAAATGAGAGAGAAAAAAAAAAGCGCCCGTAAGGAAAATGCCTTTAAAGGACAAGTTAACTGCATCTTTCCAAATTGAAAGCTAGACCCAGAAAGCTTCATCCAGGAATTAAACACAGAGTGGGGCTGATAGACTGGGTACAAGTGCTCGTATCTTTCTGACTTTGAGTCATTCTGTAGGTTTGAATAAGTCATCTCTGCATGTATTTTTCTAGACTTTCAAGAAATAAGAAAAAACCTTGACCTTATGGGTTTCGCCCATACTATGTTTGAGGACCAGCTTCTATTTAGTGCCTGATATGTGCTAAGTATTTAGTAGAGGTTTCATAAATGTGTCTGAATCAACCCTGAAAATAATCCTGTGTGGGAGATATTATTTTTCTTTTTTCTTTTTTTTTTTTTAAAGATTTTATTTATTTATTTGACAGAAAGACACACAGCGAGAGAGGGAATACAAGCAGGGGGAGCGGGAGAGGGAGAAGCAGGCTTCCTGCTGAGCAAGGAGCCCGATGTGGGGCTCGATCCCAGGACCCTGGGATCATGACCTGAGCCGAAGGCAGACGCTTAACGACTGAGCCACCCAGGCGCCCCTATTTTTCTTTTTAATAGATATAGAACGTGAGGCTCCGTGAGGTTAAATTGCTTTCTAAAGTCCTGGGATTGGGGCGCCTGGGTGGCTCAGTTGTTAAGCGTCTGCCTTCGGCTTAGGGCATGATCCCAGGGTCCTGGGATCGAGCCCCGCATCGGGCTCCCTGCTCCGTGGGAAGCCTGCTTCTCCCTCCCCTACTCCCCCTACTTGTGTTCCCTCTCTCGCTGTGTCTCTCTCTGTCAAGTAAATAAATAAAATCTTAAAAAAAAAAAATAAATAAAGTCCTGGGACCTATAAGTACTGAAGCTGGGATTCGTACCCAGGTCGGCTCAGGCTCACTGTCCATCCAGTCCAGCCCACCTTACCAGACGGGGCCTGAGCATTATCTCCCCAGTGTTCTACCGCCTTCTCCTGCTTCCCGACCTTCGTGGAACCAGTTCCTCAGGGCTCCTTCCCAGTCCCAGCTGCATCCACTCAAGATACAGGCCTACCGAGCAGCCCTCCCCTGCGAATTTGCTGCGCCTCTCCCTCTGAACAGCCCAGAAGGGCCAGCAGCCCAGGTACATTTTTTAAAAAAGATTTTATTTATTCATTTGAGACACAGAGATACAGAGAGAGAGAGAGAGAGAGAGACAGCATGAGCAGGGGGAGAGGCAGAAGGAGAGGGAGAAACAGGCTCCCTGCTGAGCCAGGAGCCCAATGTGGGACTCGATCCCAGGACCCTGGGATCATGACCTGAGCCAAAGGCAGATGCTTAACCACCTGAGCCACCCAGGCGCCCCCAGCCCAGGTACATTTTGAATATTTCGTTACCTGATAACCTCCCAGTGATGTTGTTCGCCCTTGACAACACAGGGTCTTATTTTAAAAATGACATTAGCCAATGGCTTTTTAATTTTAGTTTTTATATTTATCAAAATGAAACGCGCATAATTTGGAGAGTGAAATCGTTCTATGACGGCTGCCTCTCACATACTTGTGTTTCTGTTCTGATTTTTCAGTTTTAAGCATTCACCCTTGAATCCCCGCTATGAAAGATGAATGCAGCTCTTTCATCCGCTGCCGAACCCTCCTTAGTTAGGCGCACACTCCTTTTCCATTCTACATCTTCTTAATATTGTTATATGTTAATGCCTTTTATTCAAAATTCAGTATTTACATTATGAAAATATATATTATAGTTCTAATGGAGCCCTTCAATAAGCTGTGATTAGTTTTCCTTTCCTGGAGTTAGTGACGGTCTTATTTTTTCATTTGCTTTGTTTATTTTGCATTAAGCAATCTTTAAAGTTCAAACTCTTTGCCAAAGATCTAAATCCCCTCCACAGGTCTTCTATCCAATTCATCTCTGTGCAGAAGCCGCTCCCGGGGCTCTGCCCGGCGCTGGTGCCCACTGGTGGCCCTCCCTGCATCTCCCTGCATGCTGTTCAGCTGTCCTGGTTGTGGGGGGGAGGGGGCTGCGGCATCCTGGGGTTCCCTTCACTGCCCTTCCCGGGTGGATCTCTTGTTTCCTACACCCTCCGTTTATTCTATTCAGGAGGAGCTCATTTTCTAGGAACTACAGGAGAAAGGGGGCATGCAGCCATGCCTTTTTAACCTAAGTATTTCCAGCACCCAGCATCATAGGTGCCCAATAAATGTTTGTAAATAATGAAAGGATAAAAGAAGAAAGGAGGACAAGAAACATCAGCAGAGAAAAAGTTATCACAGATCTAAGAGATAAAGGGGAACAGTAAATCCTGATAATTTGATGTTTAAATGACTCACCTAAACTTTTAACTTATGATTTACATAAGTAATAATGAAAATTCACAAGAACTCCTGGATTTAGGGGACTCTTCTCATCTTTTCAAAAGGCTGTCTGGCGTGGGGAAAGAATGTAGGCAGTGAATGAGTTACTTAACCTTTCCGTGTCTTGATTTCTTTGTCCATAAAAAGAAAGGGATGATAGTACTTACCCAGGAAAAGTGCTGTTGAGTGAGAACTAATAGCTGCTGAGCGCTGTCATATGTCATCCCATTAAAATGACACTTAAATCATTTGTATGCAAAATACCTACCTCCATGCCCAGGCTTTTGTAGTACAGTTGACCCTGGAACAACGTGGGAGTTAGGGTCATCAACCCCCCACACCATCAGAAATCCGTGTGTAACTTTTGACTCTCCCCAAATTTAACTGCTAATAGCCTACTGTTGACCGGAAGCCTTACCCATGACATAAACATTCCATTAACACATTATTTTGTATGTTATATGTATTATATACTGTATTCCTACAATAAGTTAAATTAGAGAAAAAAATGTTATTAAGAAAATCACAAGGAAGGGGCGCCTGGGTGGCGCAGTCAGTTAAGCATCCGATTCTTGATCTCAACTCAGGTCTTGATCTCAGGGTCGTGAGTTCAAGCCCCGCACTGGGCTCCACTTTGGGCGTGGAGCCTACTTAAAAAAAGAGAGACAGAGAGAGAGAGAGAAAAGAAAAAAAAAAGAAAATCATGAGGAAACTACATGTACAGTACTGTACTTGTTGAAAAAATCTGTGTATAAGTGCACCTTCATTTACAGTTCAGACCCATGTTGTTCAAGGGTTGACTGTACTTGGTAAATGAAAATAATTTCCTTCCTTTCTCCTTTTAAGAACTCAGGGTGCTCTGACTTGACAAATACAACAGTATCGAGGATGTTGAAAATGGTTATAAAAGTTTAGAATTGGGTTCAGAAGTGATGAGGGTGATAGCAGTGAGATCCCCTTCTAGTGTTGGCTCTCACGGCGACTTGCTGTGCATCCTTAGGCAAGTCGCTCTCCCTTCCCGAGCCTCAGTGTTTCCTTCAGCAAAATGTGGGGCCATGTGGCTGGTGACGGAGGTCCCCCACCCCACCCCAACTCTGCCGAGCTCTAATCTTGTTCTATGAAATGCCCTTCCCAGAACCGACTCCACCCAGCTGCTGTTCGCACCATTTGACTGCGAGACAGATGCTCTCTCTGCCCCTGGCACCGGCCTCCTACAGGACTGGAGCCCATGATAGATGTCCTCGGAGGTGGACTGGGGAGAAGAAGCCGTTACATTCTTCTGCAATGTAATGCAAAACAGCTCCGGCTTTGGCTCCAGCCGACACCAGGGAAGTGGACTTCATTGTAAAAGCCGCCTTGTCAGCGTCAGCCCGGGGTGATTAATGACTCTTTAATCCCAGAGCAGAATACCTGACAAAATATGCTTGCGCCAAAAAGGCAGAACAAACCTAATTAGAGCCTGGTCAACCCACTCACAAGGTGTGGGTTGCTAAGGACCCCAGCCCCTCGGAAAGGAAACCTCTCCCTTTAGGTCTGTGAAAGAATCAAGTGTCCACAATGGGGAAGGGACTCCATTAAAAGCAGGGACTGGCCAATGAATAAACATGTAGGTTACCGTGTTGATATTTCCCTGAATGCCATTCTGAAGTGGGGTGCTTGGGGCCTCGGAGGCCGGTGCCCCCGGTATTGTACTGGGGGAGGGACTGGCCATTTGAAGTCAAGGTGAGGACATACTGGGGGCAGATGGAACCTGCTTTGTTTGTGAAAGAGTTTTTCTGCTATTTATGCTAATGAGTGGGAAACACTTCTCAAGCATTTCAGATGATTCTGTAATGAGGCCCGGCAGAATGTGCCAACATTGTTGGCCCAGGACAATTTTAAACTCCCACTCGCCACATTAGCAGCCCCTTTCTTTACATGAAGGCCCTTGGAGGGTGAAAGAGGACAATGAAGGAAGAGTGAAAACATCACAAAGAGAGGCTTTTGTTTCCCCTTCCTTTGAACCCTCTCAAAAGCCCGGTTTCAAGGGGTGTGTTGGGCCTGCCTTTCAACGTTACTGAACCCAGAATCCCCTGTTGTTTAGCAACATAGAAAGCTGACCTTAATCGACTCCACTTCTGAGCAGGCTTTGTAAATCACTCTGCCCCAGAGTGAAATTTCCTGATGGCGTCTGTATGTGATATACACCATTTGTCCACAGGATACCAACGTGCCCGTGCAACGCACACGCGCTCTTCAGCTCACAACCTGCTCTGTGGACATTCTTGAGTTTCCTTCTCCCGCGCAGCCTACCTCCGCATGACACCGCTAAGACAGCTGAGCTGCAGGGGACTTAGGTGACCCGACCAGAGTCATACCTCGAGAACAGAAAGGAGCTGTGGCCAGAACTGAGGTCCCCCTGACTTTCCGCGCTCGACCACAGTTGTTCCAGGATGGTACGTCCTGTGTGTGTGCGTGTGTGCGCGTGCCAGAGAGACATCTTCAGAGGGGAGTGTGTTGAAAGCGTTATGTTTTAGGGAAAGAAGGGCACTGCTAGATTATGGTGACATTTTGGATTTCCTCCTTAATTTTTGGTCATGATAGCATTTCCCGGACAAGACTTCTCCTTTCACTGGACTCTGGCTGTACCCCGTTGATTCATATCCACTCCTTCCTTCCTCGGCCCCAAGTCACCCAGCGGCAGGCAAGCGGCTGCTACACGGCGCCGTATTGGATAGTCCAGCTTCCCTACAGGGGAGCGCCTGCCTGGGCCTTATCGGTTGGTTCCAGGGGCGCTGTGAGGAAGGGGGTGCACCCTGGCACTCATCTACAAGTTTGGCTGCGGTTCCGGCCTGAGAGACATGTGCATACCCTCAGAGCCTCTAGACTGGTAACGGTCAAAGCTGACTTTGGTTTCTGACCAGGGCTGGTGTCTTGGGCACGTGGTCCGCACAGAGGTAGCAGACTCTGTGCTCCAGAGGGCGTGGTTTAGTGCTGTGCTGTCACTATCTTGACATTCCTCATACTTTCATCTTTGAACTTCTGTTTATAAGTGAAGTCCAATAAAACGGGAGAGCAAGGGCGGTACGTGCACTCTGCCTGTGCACGCAGTTCCTTGCTGCCCCATTGCACGGAGTGTCCTCCACGTACTCCCTGCGGGAATTCAGCGGAAGTCCCAGCAAGCTAAGTGCCCTGTGTCGCCACTGAGTGGGGCGCCCATGGCCTGGAGAGGCTGTGCTTTCTGTTCAAACCAGAACGGAAGGATGCCGAGAGAAGGCAATGGCTTCTACGAAACACGGCTGACCGGGGAGCCCCGTCATATCCTTCCTGCTCATATGAACTAGTCATTCACGCTGAAGGCCATGAGGCAACGAAAGGGGGAGAGGGGATGATGTCTGCCTTCCCGGCAGCCTCTGCGGTGAACCAAAGGCGGAGAGGGATGGGAGAATGTGTGTGTACTACGAAATGGCATAAAAACAATTGAGTTAGCGTTGAGTAGCACTTCCACTGTTCTGGAAAGAACAGCACACATATGCATGTATGGGCCACAAAGTCAAAGTTCTGCATTCTGGCGACTCTGCGTAGGGGTTAGATGCTCTTATATTTGCATTGAAAACTGGCATTGTACAATCTATAGATGCATGGTAAAACTCACGCAAATGATCTAAAAATTTGATTTCTCTTTACTTAAAATGACATTAAATAGCAAATAAAAATCACCACGACAAGTTGAGAGAGAAACCACAGAAGGAAGGGAAGAGCTTTATATTTTGGCATGTTTAAAGACACTTTTTTTCCTGCTTTTTGGACGAGAGGCCCAATGCTTTCATTTTGCACTGGTCCCACATTATGTAGTTAACCCTGTTCTGGCAGAAGACATGTAGAAATGAATATTATGTGTTTAAAAACAATTTTCTGTGATCACAGATGTCATGATTAACTCCAAAAGGAACTGATCTATGAATGGTGCTGCTCTTTGGGTCTCACTAGCGTGCTGGAGGGGCTGGTGCCTGGTGCTGCATCACCCTGCAGGCAAAGGGTGGTGTGGGGGAAACCTCGTGGACCTATTATCTAAGTAAACACGGACAAGTCACTTATCTCGAGGCCTCTCTTTTCTTAATCTGCAAAATGGAGATAACGCATGCCTTGCCCATTTTGTCTGAAGTTCCAGCAAAAGAAAAAAGATATAAAGATGTTTTGAAAAATTTAAAGTGTTGTGCATGTACAAAGGACTTTATAACTTTTAGTATTACTAAAAAAAAAAATCACAAAGCAAGAATCATGAACATTGCTCTTTGTTCCCTCTGATTTGCAAATTAATTTTAAATGAAGTTCCACCAAATTTGCATAACTCCAAATTCATGTTTTTTTTTCTTTTAAAGAAATCTGTTAATAACTGTTTGGAAGATATATTCAATATATTCACAACTTTTTCTTCCTCCTTGTGGTATACAATATACACCAATGTTTTTAAAAGCCAGAGTGGTTTGGCCAACATAAGGAAGCTTTATTCTATGCAAAAAAGCAAAATATAAAGTAGTGTATACAGTATTCTATAATTACACAGTTGTCAAATCTGTGCATAGAAAAATGGATGGAAATAAATCAAAAGCCTAACAACTGAAAAAATAAACAACCTCATACAGAAAATAAATGAGCCCAAATCACATAGGGCCCTTTCATAATGTGGTCTACTGTTTTATCACGCAGTTCAGATAACTTTTGGATTAAAATATGTTTCTCTAAATGTAATAGCTGTTCACAGGCGAAGTCTGATAGATTAACCTGCTGAGACTATAGAAATGTGCTAATCTTATCCCTCCAATAGCAGCATTATAAGTAGGTCTCTGTCATATAATAATTTTATAATAAATGGCAGACTGATACAGCAAAAGAATGAATGTACTGGAAGGAAACCATTTTTGCCCTGGGACATTGAGGAAGTAATTTCTCTTAGCATGGGCCTCAGTTTCCCCATCTGTCCCAGGGACAGAGTGGACGATAAACTCTGAAGGGACATCCAGCACCAGTATTCTGTGTTTTGATGGCCTTGATGTGACCTTCAAAGCCTTAGCGCCAAAGTCATTCTCAGGACCACCCGAAGTGAGGCCGTGAGTACACATGGCAACAGTTGGCATAGACAGGGTCTGTGTCCCAAGGTGACACAGCAGATCTGGGTTCTCAAATAACAGTTTCAAGTCCAGATCCAATCTGTCCCTTGGCCCGAGGTACTCCTCTCTGGATGGGACCCATCCTCCCAGAGTGGGAGGCTCTTTTCCCAGCGCTGAGAGGAGTGCATTCAGCTTTCTCTCCTAAGGCTGTCTGACCGCGTCCCCGACATACCCACACAGCAGCTGACCCATAAGTGTTTGTTGAACACCGAGTTATGGTTTCATAATTTATTACTCATTTTATTTCTCCTTTCAGACTGCAAGCACTTCAGAGTCAGAGGCTCATCAAATTCAAATTCATCCCTCTCTTCCCCAACGCAGCTCGCGCATGCATGGGACCTAGCATATAGGGAGAGCTCTGCAGATGTGAATTCTAATGTTTTGAGTAAACTCGAATGATGGCCACTACCCATTTTGCTGAAGTAGATATTCTTGCTCATGAGGGACCCCAGGCTGCCCTGGACTGGTGCTGGTGTCTGCCTCCTGCTCCCCAGTGGGAGGGTTGGGGACACAACTTGTGCTTTTCTGGGAGGACACAGACAACCATAAACTAAATCCCAAAACTCTTGCTTGTCTTACTAAAGACCGCACTTCCCATGACCTCGGGCTTTTCTTGCTTTGCAGTCTTATTCAAAATGGCATTTGGGGGGCGCCTGGGTGGCTCAGATGGTTAAGTGTCTGCCTTCGGCTCAGGTCATGATCCCAGGGTCCTGGGATCGAGCCCCTCATCGGGCTCCCTGCTCAGCAGAGAGCCTGCTTCTCCCTCTCCCTCTGCCACTTCCCCTGCTTGTACTCTCTATGTCAAAATAAATAAAATCTTTAAAAAAAATGGTATTTGGAATATACACTACCCAGCAATGAAAAATTGTGTGAGGCTGTTCATAGCAGCTGTGTTCGTTATAGTCTCAAACCAGGAACAAGCCAAATGTCCATCGGCAGGAGATTGGGCAAACAAAATTCATTATATCCTTACTAGAAAATACTACTCAGCAATAAAAAGGAGCAAACTACATGGATGAATCTTAAAAGCATCCTAAGTGAAGGAAGCCAGATGCAAAAGAGTACATACTGAATGCTTGTATTTAAAGGCAGTTCTAGAACAGATCAAATTCATGGAGAGTGACAGAAATAGGAACAGTGCTTGCCTGGGAGTGGAGTGGGCGGTGGGGGGGGGGGGGGGATTGCCTGGAAAGAGGGCACAAGGGAAGTTTCTGGGTTGATGGAAATGTTCTATATCTTGACTGGGGTGGAGGTTGTTACACTTGTCAAAACTCATTGAACTGTACACTTAAAAATCTCTACATTGCATTGTTTGTTCAATTAACCCTCAATTAAACCCCCCGTAACATTTGTAGCTGAAGTTTCCCACCTTTCAGTGGCTGGCTGGCTGTCTCCCGGCTCAGACCCAGGGAAGGAAGCTGTGATTCCTCAGCTGTGGCCACGCTACAGATCTCCTCACATCCGCCTGGGGCGGCCCCAGCACGTGGCCCATTTCTCATTCAGGCACTTTGCTGGCACTTTGTGAATGCCTGTCTTTCCCTGGGCTCTCTCGGGGCCCACGGAAAACTCCCATCCTTCTTCCCCTAAGCTACTTCTTCAGATCTCCAGTTCTCTCTGTGTTTTCTCTTCTCTACGCTAATCCCCAGTTTTTCCATCCATGCTTCATTGAACATGGTTTCCAAACCCTTCCTCCTTGTAGGTCCCTCCCCTGGACACGTTCCAGCTGCCCCAGGCCCATTTCAACAATTCTCTGAACACTTTGGCAGACAAACTCGACTTCTCCCTCCAAAGTGATTTCAGCAGGAGGAGGCGGGCCGTGAGCCATTGTCAGAACAAGCCAACAGGTTAAACTTTTTTTAAAGGGGAAAGAGAAATGGAAATGTGGTGGGAATCCTGCAAAAGGTCCCTGTGAATGATTGACACACATTTAAGCAGACATCGTATTTGTGCGATGCCAGGGGGCTGATCCATTAATAGATATAATTTGTAGGCTCCCAAGGAGAGGTTAAAGAGGAGAGCACAGATTCCTTTGAGCCGACTTGGTGCTCCATGTCATCTGTCCCAGCCTTAATCAAGTTATCATATCAACCCGGTGTCTCCTGGACCCCAGCTCCCCATCTGAATGAGGAAAAGATTTGCAGACAAATTTCTAGCAGCAGGAAGTTGGTGCTCTCCTGCGAGTTTGGATAAAAAGTACCTGTAACCTCTCCAGGCCTCCCTCCTGCTCCTGCTGAGAGTTCAGTTCAAGTGGCTCCCTTATTTGATTACGCCTCTCGGGCCTTTTCTGGTGTAGGTATCCAATCCACGGCCATGCCCACCGGCTCCCTACGAAGCAGAAAACATTAGAGTTACTCTTTTGTGAAATTATGGGGAAGCTCAGTGGGCCAAGCACTCATGTAGGGGTGTGTGTGTGTGTGTGTGTATGCATGCGTGCAAGGAGACACACAGATGTGTGTAAAGAGAGGAATGCTGTCTGTTAGCAAATGTGGCATTGATTTATATTTGCTTCCTTTAGTCAAAGACCAACTGAGTGGCATCTCTAAGTCCTCACGATAAAAAAAAAAAAAAAGAGGTAGAGAAGAAAAGGCTTCTGCTTAAGCCCTATAGATCATTATTATTTTTTTAGTGTTTGCGAAAGCTTTATAACATGCATAATTTGCAAGCAATGGACCAGATTCTATTATCGATTTCTTCGCTTGTATAATTCAAATTATTGTGCTGTGTAGTATTTTATAGTGAGGGTACAAATTATGATGCTCTTTGTAACTGTTTTTTATTTTATTTTATTTATTTATTTGAGAGAGAGAGCAGGGGGAGGGGCAGAAGGAGAGGGAGAGGCAGACTCCCCGCTGAGCAGAGAGCCGGATTACACAAACCCACCCCCACCCCATCATGACCTGAGCTGAAGGCAGCCCTTTAACCCACTGAGCCACCCAGGTGCCCCTACTTGTGACTGTTTTTGTGGGAAGGTATTACTGGACTTTCATCATTTGTTGGTAGGTTTGTGCATATCCATCTCTCCTAAACATTACTTTAGGAGCAGAGAAAAAGAATGTAGGGGATATGTGTTGTAAGCATGTGCCTACTCTAGATTGCCTTTTTTCTTTCATTGGTTTTCTTAAAAAAAAAAAAAAGGACATTTATTTTCCCACTCAATCACCAAAAAACAAAAAAACCAAAAAATTTTGCAAGACACTATTTTGGATTCATTTCAGGAAATATTAACCTAATCAAGGAGAATAATGGTAATGTCTTTTCATCTTCAGGTGCCCCAGACCCCGGAGAATCCCGCCTAAGAGGGGCATTTTCAGATCAGCCCGCGGCTTCGGGAAGACTCTGGCCGTGTCGGGGGAGGGGGTGCTGAAAACTCCGGATGAAATTGGACTTGTCAGGGCGAGAGCGAGGACAGCGCTGGGCTGGTAAGCAACGGACTTCTCATGCATCTGTTCATTGCTGAGCGGGGAAAAAAAGGAAACACACCCTCTGAACTCAGGATGCCTATTGATGTATCCCTTTAACAGGCCGGACGCTTGGGAAGCCGATGTCTTGGGGCTCGCTGGCGGTGGTTGTGGAGAGAACCGGGGCGCCCACGGAGCCGACCTTCACAGCGTCGGCCGGGATGCCGCGGGTTAAGCGACCTGGCTGCGCGGAGGGGCGCCCTGGCTGCCGTCGGGAAATATATTTGATTTTCTGAAATTTTTGGCAGCTGGTGACAAAGGGCCAGGTATGGCTCCTCGGCGGGGGGCGGGGGGCGGGGGGGGAACTTTGCAGGAGGAGGCCGCGGGCCACACAAAGGTGGGCCCGGATCCCCGCGCCGCAGCCCCCTGTGCCCCTGGGGGGTCCCGCCGCCGCCGCAGGGGCCACCGAGCCAAGGCCCGCGGCTGTGTCCCCTGGGCTGTGGCGAGCCGCCCCGCCGGCCTCCCGGCTGGGCCAGACGCTCCGGAGCACTGGGCGCAGGGCCTGTGTGCAGGGCATGCCTCCTGAAGGAGAAGGGGCGCCTCGCGCTGTCTTAGCGCTGAAGTCCAAGGCCCCTGCTCGGTCACAAGCAGCAGGGGACTTTTAGAGCTTCAGTCAGTTCATCAAGAAAGGTCCACAACTCCCTTGTCTAAGTCAGCCTTTTGCTAGGGTTTTGGAGGTGTCGCCAGAAATTACCCCAGGCTCCATGAACTGCCCCCCCCCCGCCCCCGCCGCCCTGTCCTTATGAGATTATATTGGGACATTTCATGAGTCTTGCCCGCCTGTCCTGCCTGGCGTTTCCGTGAAGGGCAGTGGTGGATCTCACTTTTCCTTGGAAGACACAGTGGAAGCGCTAGGGGAGACTCCCGGGGGAGGTGTAGTTCCTGGGCCTCTAAGGGCACGAATTAATGCTTCATTCATTCATTGGAAAACACTTACTGAGCACCCCAAGCCTTGTGCCCATCTCAGAATGTCTGCATCTCCTCAGGCCCCTGTCCCATCTTGCTCCCAGGTCTCCTGCGGGGCAGCACCTGTCAAACTCTGCTGGAACACAAAGCATCAGGCTCCTTACCAGCACCAAAGGCCCTTGCCTTCCAAGTACAGACTTGCCCCTCCTCCTCCTGGACGTGTGTGGGCCATATTTCCTCAGCACCGTTCTGGAACATTCCAAACAGCCACCAGCCACCTCAGACACTAGCCAAACTTTGCTCCTGTTCCTTTCCTGTCCAGAATGAGGCAGTTCATAGTGTTGATTTTATTTATAGAAGATGTCAGGATTCCAGAAAAGCAGGCTTGGAAAGGAACAAAATGCGGCAGATAACATACAGCTTACTAGTGCTCTTTCACACTCTGAGCAAATCTGTCCATAAAATGAAGCCCAATATCTTTAGCTGCTATTAAAATACAAGCGGCCCTATTTTTTATTGAAAAATAGGGCTCCCCCACTAGACTAATTCTTCCTCAGGCTTCATTCACTTTGGCAGATTTTTCTACCTGACCCTCTCAGAACCAACACTACCAAATAATGATACCAAAGCCTCTCGCTTCATGTCCTTAGAATCTGTCTCAGAGGAGGCCCCTTTTCTGCTGGAGCCATTTTATTTCAGGTTAATCCCTAATTAAATTCAGTGTAATGCAGGACCTGTGTGTGAATGTGGACGTGTGTGTGTGTGTGTGTGTGTGTGTGTGTGTGTGTATGGTGTTTGCAATCAGCAGGAAGAAGCCTGGAAATGAGGCCTGATTAAATAAAAATCTAAATATAGAACAGGTACCCTAGGAGTTCTAGAAAGATAAATTATTCTCAACCCTGCACAGTGACAGCAGCTTACAATGTGTTTGTCTATGTCATAATGGAGTAGTTTTATTTATGTGTATAATGCTGATAACATAAGAATATAATGATCCCACTCACAGGATATCAGGTTCCAGCTGCATCATTGTATTAGCTATCTATTACCATGTAAGAAATTACCACAAACTTAGTGGCTTCAAACAACATACACTTATTATCTCATGGTTTCTGTGGGTCTGGGGTCCAGGCACAGCTTAGCCAGGCCCCCTGTTTTAGAGTCTCTTACAAGGATCTAATCTAGGTATTAGCTGGGGCTGGGGTCTCATTTGAAGCTTGACAGGGGAAGGATCCACTTCCAAGCTCATGTGGTTGTTGACAGCATTCAGTTCTTTGAGGGTTTTCAGATTGAGGGCTCCTTGCTGGCTACCAGGCAGAGGTCATCCTCAGTTCCCTGCCCCGGGGACCTCTCTATATGGCAGCTTATTGTATCAAAATGGGCAAGGGAGACAGTTAGTAGAGAGGCTGCTAGTAAGGTGAGTGTTAACCGTCTTATGTAATATGATCATGGGAGTGACATCCCACTACCTTCACCAGATTCCATTGATTAGAAATAAGTCCCAGGTCCTGCCCACACTTGACAGGAGGGGATACCAGTAGGCAAGGGCCATCCAGGCCTCCTTAGGATCTGTCCTCCATGTTCATTTCCCCCACAAGTAAATTGAGGACTTAAGATGGATGTGCCCTGGTCATAATCTCAGTGAGTTAGTTTAGTGGTTAGACTCTCATCTCAGACTTTTATTCTGTCTGCATTCTTTCCCCCCTAGCACACCTCCATAATACAAGTTTAAAATTCGCAATACTTCTGGTCCTGGAAAGCAGGTCACAGTCTCTCCGTAGCAGTCTTTCCTGCTGGGTTAACCCTGTCTGCCCCATAATCACTGTGGTCTCTTGCTAAGGAACTCAAGGAACCACAATTCTCCTGTCCCCCACAAAATATCCTTAAACCAAAATGATAGAAAGAGTTTCCTTTTCAGATCAATTAAATGAGAAAATTTTAAGAATCTCAAAGTATCTTAGCCTTCACCCCCACCCTGCCATAACTCCTTGTAACAGATGAGAAAACCGAGGTCTAGGAGAGAGAAGTGATTTATTCAAGCTCACACTGACAGATGCGGTTCTCTATAACACATTTAAAGCCATCACAGAGAACGTATTGGCTCAAGCGACCCACGGTAGGAAGGGCTGGCTCTCCATGACAGCCTGCAACTCAGGATCCTCAGCCCCACCCAGGCCCTGAGACCAAGAGGAAAACAAACAGTAGTTCTAATTCCAATAGGCCATGATGCTTATTGAGGGAAAGAGCTACTCGTAAATTCTGGACGAACAAAGGCCGCTTAAATAGTTAATTTGGTAGAGACCACACATCACTGACAGATACTGCACAGTGCCATGGGACCTTAGCTTTGCCTCTGTAATATCTATAAGATTACAATTCCACCTCGAGAAATGGGAGTTAAGTCTAATTGGACATAAAGTGTGTGTGTGTTTCTTTTTCCTCTGGGGCCGCCAAGACTTTGTCTCACCTCCTCTCTGTACTAGAATGAAGAAGTATTTTCTGACCTCCAGTCACTGCATTTGGCCAAATAATCTCCCAGCAAAGTTATGAACAAAATTTCCTCCTCCCCTCCCAGAAGGAGGCCTCTGGCTGCATTCTCCTTCCATTGCTTAAAGAATAATCGAAGGAACAAACAAAACAGGAAATAATGAGTACTGTGCCTATTCCTGTTGAGTTTGGGAACCCTGGGTTATCTCTTTGCTGGCTTTGAAGAGCCAAAATCATTGTGTGTTGGAGTAGTCCAGCGAACACGAAGGGGTCGCTCTTAGCGCGAGCTAACTAAATCGTTCTGATCCCCCGGGCTGCCTTAGTTTTCTCTCCTGGGCCCAAAGGGACTTGCTGAAGTCGCTCGTTTTCCAACAGAAATCAAAAATGTACTTCAGAAAAGTAACCGTCAAATCATTTGGGAAAAAATAAGGAAAGAACATTTATTTTAGCAATAAGATGATCTCTCCTGGGATGCATACCTAATTCGATAGAAATGTTTTTCTTTTTTTTTTTAAGATTTTATTTATTTATTTGAGAGAGAGAGAGAGAATGAGAGAGAGAACACGAGAGGGGGCAGGGTCAGAGGGAGAAACACACTCCCTGCTGAGCAAGGAGCCAGATGTGGGGCTCGATCCTAGGACTCCAGGATCATGACCTGAGCCGAAGGCAGTCGTTTAACCAACTGAGCCACCCAGGCGCCCCTCGATAGAAATGTTTCTATTTGCAATAAAGTCTACATGAGTATTAGAATAACGTGGATTGATTTTCAGGGCCCTTTGGGCTTGCTGACCTTACCATTTTCTAAGTGTGGACGGTCAGGGCTCTGTCCCTTTGCACAAGTTGCTCTCTGTACCTGGAGTAGCTTCTACCTGGTCTTTCTGACACACTTCTTCCCGCCTACCTGTTAGGGCCCAGCTCGATCGTCACTTCCCCTTTAAGCCTGCCTCGGGTATTGCCCTCCCCCCCATCCCCAAATGTCCTTTGGATGCACAGAGGTGGCTCCTTCCCTCTTGGGATTCTCACAGCCCTCCTGTATGGCACTCGCTGGACATTGACGGCTTTTGCCCAGGAAACCGTGATGAACAGGAGGGCAGGATGTCACTTCATTTCATTTTTATTTCTGGAGGCCTTGTGGTACTTAGCGAGCTCACAGTTGCACATGTCCGATGAGTGGATGGATTGGCGAATTGCTTTGTGGAAAATCTCTTTGACTGGTTATTCTGAATCTGTTAACAAACTGCCTACTAGTGTTCTTGTGTATACGCAGCCGGCTTATCTAAATGATACAGAGCTGCTGGTGCAACTGTGCTTTAAAGAAGACAGACAAAGACTTCCAGGTGGAAATGTAGCACAAATGAATTAGAACACTCTTGGAAATCAGAAGGAGATTATGCTCCTACTGTCCCATATTCCTAATCATTCCCTACATTTATTAAACACTCAGTGTGTCCAGACAGTATGCTAGGGATTTTACCTAGATCATCACAAAGTCCCTTTGAGGTAGGTCCTATTATGCTCCTTTTACAGATAAGAAAACTGAGGCACAGCAATGAAGTCTCTTGCCCTAGGGCTCTAGCTAGTGACAGAGGCAAGTGTTAGGGTCTGAGCTGTCTGACTACAGAGCCCAGCTCGCAACGTCTGAAGACTCACAGAAGCTTTGTCCCAGGTATACATTGGCTGTAGCTGAACATCTGTGACACTCTAGTTCCTGTCCTGGTGCTTCAGATACATAGATGAAAGAGACCAGGTCACTGCCCTTGAAGTTCTCTAAGGAGGGGTGGGGTAGGAGCTCAGACAAGCACACAGATTGTTGTAATGCAGGATGAAATGAAAGTGTCATGAAGAAGCACATGCTATGGGGAGGGAGCATAGACCCTCTGGGGAATGGATCAGGAGGGGCTTCCTGTAGGAGGTGGCATGGGAGGTGAGTTTGCCAGGATGGGGAGGATACCAGTAGGCAGGGGTCTGGACAGCGGCTGTGGAGGAGAGAAGCAGCATGGCTAGGGGAGGAGCCGTGGGAGAGGAGGCTGGGAGGTGAGGTAGGGCCTAGGGCTAGAGAACAGAGATCCCCCCTTCCCCCACCATCTGCCTTGAGGGTGCCACCAATCTGGTAAGCAAAGCCAGGGGCTATTTTAAAGGAGTACGAAGAACCTGCGGTCCAGATGGAGGGAGCGCTGCCTGGTGGGTCTGCTGCTTCAACCACTAGTTCAATGTCTGTATTAAGCGAATTCCAAACTTGTCCCTTCTTTTTGAAGTCTCTGCCTTCATGGTTGGTTTGAGAGATTCCGGGGAAATCTCTTCTTCCCCTTCCTGTACTTGAAGGTGATCAGCCGCTTGTTTGTCAGTCTTGCGGGCTGGAGCCTCCCTAGCGCCCCTCTGCAGTCACCCGCTGAGCTCCTTTCTTCTGTGCCTCTGTTTCCCTACTAGCACCGAGCCATGGAGCCCCAAGTTTTAAATATCACACAAATGGTCCTTTTGGCCTCTCTCAGCCTACGTAAACGTCATTAAAATCCCATTGTCTATGAAGTGGGTAGAAACTCACTCATGAGAATCTACTTAATGGCTGTGAAATGAGGCACAGCCCAAGGGTTCAACCTACAAGGTGTTCATGGAGAGGGGTTCAAGTCTACCATTCCTGTGACAGGTTATCGTCCACCTGTGTCCAGTGGTTGTGTTGGCCATCCAGCGAGGAGACTCGGTGCCTTCTTTCGTTCCCTGTGTCACTAGCTGGGGACGCTTCCAAACCCACTGGAGAAGCTCTGGTCACACCTCAGGAATTCGGTGCACCTACTTCTCTCCGCCCTGTGGCTTCTGCTCACTCATGCCTTCTACTCCCTGTGGCTTAAGGAGATCATGCAGCAATCCAAAACATTCTTTGAAAGGAGTGCCTTCCTTATTCATCTTTGGAGCCACTTAGCCTGGTGCCCTGCACAGAGGAGTTATTCACTGTTTATTGACTTGCTTCTTTCCAGTTCACTGGGCTGCATGGACTTGAAATCTCTTCCGCAGCAAGTCCTCTGGTTGCCTCGTCCACGAGAGCAGTCCCAGGCATCCTGGCGCCCTCCACCTGGCTTTGTAGGTCTGGTTCCCTGACCCTGTGATCATGGGCTTAGCTCCATTCTGAACCTCCTCATACTTATCACCTCCCTCTAAAGTGATGAAACCTACAACTTGACTCTCAAAATGGAGACAATGGCTTTTAAATACTTTTTAAACTCCAAAGGGCTGTGCAAATGTAGGAAATGCAATAAGTATAATGCTGAGTTTTCAATGAAGGACCCCAGTGGTTAAGAGCAGTGGTAGGAAGGTGGGATAAGAAACGACTTTAAAGTACACAGACAAAGCAAATGATGGGGAATGGAGTATAGCAATCTTAGGAGAATAATCATCTTTTTGCTTAACAAATGTTGATGAGATCTACCTTGTGTATTTTTGGCTGGAAAACAAAATGGATTTCTTTCCGTGGTATATTTATGATTTCATTCTAGCTACCTCCAAAAACTATTTGAGAAACATACAATAAATCATCAACCAGGAAAAGAGAAAAAGTAATCTCTTGACCCCATCTTTAAAACTGCACAATTTGGGGCGCCTGGGTGGCTCAGTTGGTTAAGTGACTGCCTTCGGCTCAGGTCATGATCCTGGAGTCCTGGGATCGAGTCCCACATCGGGCTCCCTGCTCGGCAGGGAGTCTGCTTCTCCCTCTGACCCTCCTCCCTCTCATGCTCTCTGTCTCTCATTCTCTCTCTCTCAAATAAATAAATAAAATCTTTAAAAAAAAAAATAAATAAAACTGCACAATTTGTAAAATGAAGGGGTTGGAATTAGATAATCTGTAAAGTCTCTCCTGGCACTGGTAGTCTATGGTTTGTTGAGAAAATCAGACCATTCTTTTTGATTTCTTATAGGACTGAGTTCCCTTTCCATGTGTCTTTTCTTGGAGTACATCTCATTATTTGCCATTCTTTGTTTAAGTGTAGTTGTCCCCAACTGGACCACAGCCCTCCGAGGTCAGGACTGTGTTTGGTTCCACTTTGTGCCATCCTAACATAGTGCCCGGCACGTAACAGATGCTCAACGAATATTGCCAAATGATGAGATCAGAGATGGTGAAGAGAGGTGAACAAGAGGTGGGGCTAATGAATGAAACTGAACACTCCTGTATGTAGAAAGGACTATTATTAGGAGAAAAAGATTTCAAACAACCTGTCTGAAAACATTCTTCAGGTCCTTTTTCATGTCATCAGAGGTTGGTGAGTAAAGTAAGGCTAAAAGGATAGCATATCTCCATTGTCCATGGCATTTTCAGTTTGCATTAGTTTTCTGGCTTCTTTTAGATTTAGCTGGTGTCTGTATGACACACTTTAATATCATAAGATAGGGATGCAAATTCGCAGGCTTGTCTTATGAAAAAAATCCTGCCATGTACACTTAGCCACCTGTTCAAGGGTACCTGGGTGTTGTGGTTAGTGGTTCCTCATTTCATCTGAGCTAAGGTGATGTCAAGACATCACTTCTTAAGTAAAAATTCCCTCATTCATCCAGATGTTTGCCTTTGAAGAATAAATATCCTGGTCTTTGGTAACATATAAATATCAAGGTCCTTATCATGGGGTCCATTACCTGGAAGGGGTCCAAGAATATCTTGTGAGTAGATGTAAAAATATTGAGACTGCCCCAAGACTGCTGAGCTGGGGGGCTGCCAGAATGATCTCCTTCCCATCAGAACGACTACCATGGCCTTAGTTTGGTCCCTGTATTGTATGTGTGTGTGTGTGTGTGTGTGTG
Organism: Halichoerus grypus; assembly: GCF_964656455.1. Lineage (NCBI taxonomy): Eukaryota > Metazoa > Chordata > Mammalia > Carnivora > Phocidae > Halichoerus > Halichoerus grypus. The sequence continues at coordinate 72,625,671 of NC_135712.1, forward strand.
TGGTTTTTTTTTTTTTTTTGGCAGTTTACATAACTGTTCGATTTACTTTCCCTTGTGAAACATTAATTTCATAAATAGGATCATTCAAGTGGGAAAGGTTGTTGGAGGATGCTACCATTTTGGTAACAGCCAGCATGGCATCTCATGCATCAGAGTCCCTGGGTCTCATCTCCTGCAGGCCTGGAGAGGGTCCTAGACAGCTAGGTTCCAAGGTCTGTTGGCTGCTGGAGTCCTAGCCAAGGAGGTCCCACTCCTGAACAGAGTTAGTGGGCAGAACATACTCTGTAAACCCAAGTCAAGAGTCTGGAAAATGGCTGGACAAGTGTTATGCCTTGCTTGGCTGAGCAGATAGAATGAAGAGAAAAAATAAAGAGGAAGACTGAAGTAATTTAAAAAAGTGAAATTCAGGGGTAGATAAATAGAGGGGAAATATTTTACTGGCCTAAAGTTGAAGAGCTGTGGAATTGAGTATATAAGGACTTGTGTTAATGAGTTCAATCTTTTGGTTATATAAATAGGGAAGCTGAGGCTCAGAGAAGGGCCAGGACTACCCAAGATCACCCAGCTAGTTAGAGACACACCTGGAACTGGAAGCCAGGTCTCCTGACTCTAATGCTGGTAACAGCACACCGTAAAGTTAGCCAAAACTTGTTTCATTAAGGTCGTCTATGTTTGTTTAATAGAGCCAGAGAGAGAAGAAAAAACAATTTAATTAGTTATGAATCACCAATCCTATTGGCCCTGAATTCCTTCTTCTCTTTCTTCCTCATAAGAGTGTGTGTTTATTAAGGTTCACCTGCCCTCCCAAGCTCTCCCTGTGGCTTTAAGTCTTGCAGGAAGAAACTCCAGTCTTCTACTGTGTCCTATGGGAGGAACCCGTAGCAACACCCATCTGAGGGCTCACCAGGGCAGCCCCTCAGAGAATAAGATCTGTTGTTTCTTTCTTAGTCTTTCTTTCTTTTAGTGATTTTACTTATTTATTTGAGAGAGCGAGAGAGAGAGCAGGAGCAGGGGAAGAGGCACAAGCAGGGGGAGGGGCAGAGGGAGAGGGAGAAGCAGAGTCCCTGCTGAGCAAGAAGCCCTACGTGGGGCTCGACCCCAGGACCGCAAGACACTGACCTGAGCCAAAGGCAGATGCTCAACCAACTGAGCCACCCAGGCGCCCCTATTTTCCAGTCTTTAAACATAGGACAATTCAAACATTTCTTTGGCAGGATATGCCTCCTTATTTGACTGGGTGGCAGATATTCCTGAGTCTCATCCCCCCTCCCTCCGCCACCCGCAGCTGACACACACATCTGGGAGTTCCCTGTGCCCAGAGGCTCTTCCTCTCCAATCCAAACAGCTAGAGCATAATCCCATCACTCGGCTGCTTCCAGGCCAAAGCAGAGAGCCAAGATAGCAACTCCCGCACGTCACTAGGGACAGGGGACAAAGCTGGAAGAGTAAGTGGGGTCAGCTTCTGAAGGTTTTAAATGCTAGATAAAAGAATTTTTTCCTGATCCTATAGGTTGTGGGATGGTCAGAGGAAGTCTTTAAAGGGGAAACACCATGATCAGATTTAGTGGTTAGAGAAGACTAGTAGCATAGTAGCCCTGAGTTCAGAAGCAGGGACACCTATCCTCAGAGGGAGAAGCGCTGATGGCTTGACCTTGACAGCTCCAATAAGGATAAAAAGGAGATGGAGGCAGTGGGAAAAGAAAGAAAGGGAGATTCGGAAGGATCTGCCTATGGTGAGCGAAGAATGCAAGGGGCCATGGAGCTGGGGGGTGGGGGTGGGGAAGGGAATCGGGGGAGGTGGGGAGGTTGAAGAAAATGAAATTTCTGACCTGGGAGCCTCAGCATGTCTAGGGGAGGATGGGGGGGCTGGTGTGCAGAGAGGAGCCACAGATGGGGGGCAGTGGGGAAGAGGGAATGACAGTTGGGCTTTCAGTGGGTTGAGCTAAAGAGCACGTAGAAATGTGGGTGGGCATGCCCTACAGGGAGTTGAAACACAGGTCTGGAATCAGGGAGAAACCACAGCTGAACCCGCGGACTTGCAAGCCAGATGGTGACAGAGCCAGGGGCGTGAGGCTCAAATGAATTTACACCTAAATGGCGTCCAGCACCCTAACCACTGTGTCTGCCTCCTGTACTCTGTTGCTGTGCCGATCTTCCCAAAGCATGGCTCCGACCCCATTACCCTGCCCGTGTGCATGCCCTTCAGTGGCTTTTTAAATGCAATACGAAAGGTCTCTTTCAAGGTCTTTCATGACCTGGCCTCACCCTGCTGTTCTAGAATCATTTCCAATACATTCAAACACCCTTACACTCATTATAAATTAAACTGTCCTTTCTGGAATGTGCTTTATTTTTCATGATCCTTCTCTTCTGTCTGCTTGGAATGCTTCCTCCAGCTCTTCTTGTTGAAATCTTATCCATTCTTTGAAGAATCAAAAGAAATATTACCTAGTCACCCCCCTAAGTGGTATTTGGGGTTCTTATACCTCTTAGTTTGAATTGTGATCATACTTTTGTTCTATGACACCCCTCCACCCACCACCACCACATACCTTGTGACACTCCCCAGCCCCCAAAACTTCCATACTGTGTGCTTCAAGGAAGGGACACACATGCAGAATGCAGATCTTGGCTTTTGAGTTTCAAAAGGTGAGAATGTGGAGCTACAAGAACCTGGAGTTTTGAGTTTGCATTTTGAATGATAAAGAACAATTTGGAAGACTAGATGAAAAACCAGGCTCCCTTACCCCCAGGTTAGATAAAGATTCTCTGGCTGTGGGGAGAGGAGAGCTGGAGAGAACATGATGAGGGAGAGAGGTTGATGGGGTTCAGTATGAGAGCCATGCCTGGAAGGACCACTCAGACAGAAGAGGACTCATTCAGGGGTCATGGGAGCACTGCTCTGGGGGGCCACACAGTGCCACAGACCACCCAGTCTCCATCCCAGCAGGTCTCCGTCCCACCGTCACATTGTTGGTATGGAGGAACCACATCATCTGTCCTTCCTGTTGGACCACCACCATAGACCATCCGTCAAGGAACACTCCTGCTAGTGCCCAGAGACTTTCTGTGTTCTATCTGGCTTGCCCATGGGGACAACTCCCTTCCCAACATCCCGGGACCCTCTTAAGCCCCAAGAGAAAGGGTGGGACCCCAGACATCCAGAGGACTGCTGGGGATGTGAACTTTCCCTCTACACCATGTCTGTATTTCTGTGACATTACATATTAATGGCTCAGAATTTCCCTCTTGCAGAAATGCACTGCTGTTACATACTTCTCTATTGGCATCAGATGATAATCTTTCTTGGATTGCAGATATTTATTACCACTGGGCATCTTCTGTTTGCCTCTGGAGATGCACTCTCCACTCTTCTCCATTCTGCTTTGCTCCCCAGAGGTTGGTCAGTGTGGGCTTCCTATTGGGTTTGGCCAATGGGGAGCCCAGGCAGGGGACTGGAGGGAGGGACAAGTGAGGTCAGGGCACCTATCTTCTCCAGAGAGCCCTTCTCTCTGAGTTCCTGGAACCTTTCCCTCTTCCTGTTCCTTCCAAATGGGGGCATGACAATTTCTCTGTTGCCAGCCCTGTCAGGATACCTCACTTAGCTCTTATTTCCCTATACCTTGCTTATGTCTTTGCAACTAGTGCCTTTTTTAAGCTTCTGCTGGAACCCTGTTGCAGATTGCATTTTCCAGAGATGGTTAAAACAATACCTCCCATCCCATGTGCTCTTCTTGCAATGTGACTCTGACAATTCTTCCTCAAGAGGAAGTGACACTGTGACTTCTGAATGAGTCCTAAAAGATAATACAGCTTCTGCTTGATCCTCGTGGGACATTCACCTTTGGAGCCCTGGGCAGTTGTGTACATAGTTTGTCCTGAGACTGCCATGCTGTGAGGAAGCTCAGGTTGGCTCCTGCAAAAAGATGACCTGGGGAAGCCCTGAGAGAGATTGCTGGCCAGCCCCTGCTGCTTCCGCAACCCCTGTCTGACTGCCCGTACGGGAGAGACTGGAGCCAGAGAAGTCCAGCTGAGCCCTTTCTGATTCCTGTCCCACAGATCCTATGAAACATATGGAAATCATTGCTTCTTTAAGCTGCTAAGATCGGAGGGGATCGTTGCACAGCAATAGATAAGTAGGACAGACCCTGACTGATACGTTCCATCTACACCTCTCCCTTATGAGCCGTGAGTTTCCTCTGGTGAAGGCATCATGCCTCATCGAACTCCCTGGAGTGGCTACCACACAGTAGTCCATCCATTCATGAATATGAATGTTTGTGAATGGGTCCAAAGGATGTGGCTGATTGGAGTCTGGGTCCTCAAGGAAGACTTGAGAGCTCGGCTGGCTTGGGAGGTAAGGAAATGGTGACCACAGGAAGGCGGATGTGTGGGTTCTACTTCTCCTGTTTGCAGGTATGCCTCTCTGAACTGCAGTGACCAAGAGCAGATGCCCGTCAGATTTAAGATATTCTTTTAAAACGGGATTTGCCTTAAGGTGTAGAACACGATGTGTGCCAAAATGAGATCATGGACTTTCCCGAGGACTTCCTTAAAGCCCTCACTAAATGCGCTTCCCTGTTCTCTGCCATTTGTGTATGTATATTTTGTCATGTCGAGGCCAGAACAAGAACTGTCTTAAACTGGGAAATGGAGTTAGAAGTGGGGAAGGAGGCCACTGCTTGGATAACATTCCTGAGATGATGGGTTTGAAGAGTGGGTGTGCCAGAAATTTCCTGGAAAGTTTATTTTTGCTGAGTTTTAAGCCTGACTTCAGACCATTAGAGCTCTTGGATAATGCCAGTTTGTTGAAACATGTAGAGAGCCAGCTGTCCCTAGAAAGGAGGTTCTCTCTTGCCAGCTCAGAGTTTTGTGGTCTGGCTCGCCTATGTGCTTAAACACTTAACTTTTAGAGCAAATTGTAAGGAGAGGTCAGAGAGACGCTGCGTTGCTCAGATGCAGGGCCGATGGGAGTTCGTCTCGACCGGTGCCTCTCCCAGGGGAGCTTGTGAAAAATGCAGGTTCTGACTCGAGCCCTGTGGAGGAGGGCTGAGACTCTGCAGCACTCACCAGCTCCCAGGTGTGGCCCATGCTGTCTACCGACTACACTCCAAGGAGCAGGCTTCTGGAGGACCTTCTGGAGGTTCCCCGGTCTGACCCACCTCCATCAGGCAGTCCTCCTATTGCATCTCAAAGTTTTTGTGATTTCAAGAATCTTCCTAGTAAAATGAAAATGCCCTTGGGTTGGGGTGGGGTTGTGAAAGGGCCTCTACCTGAATTTGGTCAGCAAATCTGTCTTAGAGTAAAAACAAATCCTAATAACAACTAAACTGACTGAAATTACCCTTTGCTGGGCTCTGTGCTGAGGGCTCTCCCATTGTACTGACTCAGTGAATCCTCAGAATCACCAGGTGAGGTGGGACCTGTTGTGCCCCTTGTCATACAGGAGAAGACCGAGGCGCAGAAAAGTCAAGTTCCTTGCCCAAGGAGCAGCGCTGAGACTGGCTTTCAGACCTCAGAGCCCCAGGTCCGCGCAGAGGAGGCCCTGGGAGGCCCCTTCACATACATAGCAGGAGGGGCAGGTCCAGGAGGAGGCGGGGTCAGAATGGGACATGTCAGCCTTGCCAACCTCTTAGGAATTTCCAGGGACAACATGGCTGTAGGCTTAGGTTCGGCCCAAGGTAGGATTGTTTTGTCCACCTTAAACCATTCATCCATGTCTTTACTTAGCACTTACTGAACACGCAGTGATGTGCCAGACCCCGCCCTCGGCTCTGGGGTCACAGAGCTCCAACCCTGTCACTGCCTTCCAGGGGTACAGAGTTTCTTGGAGAAGGCTGAACCTGCGTCGGGGCCGGGATGACAGAAACAAAACATGCAGTCACAGGCTGCTAATCTCATTTCCATTTTCGTGACTCTGGAACAGACCCTTTCAAATGCTGAAGGTACCAAGTCTCTGGGCCCAAATACTGAACTCTCTCAAGGATTTAACTGGTGCCTTGGTAGCCTCGCAGTTGATACCCCTTGCACATCCCGGCCTCTCTGCCTTTGCTTATGCTGCGTCCTCTTGAAGTGCCTCTCAGCTGCTTCCCCGGGTCTAAATCCTCCCCACAGTACCAGCGCTAACTCTGGGAAAGCTGTCTGGATCTCCCAGCAACACACACACAGGCCTCCGTTCCTCTAGGGTGACCGAGTGCTCCAGTGTGCCCAGGACTGAAGGGTTTCCTGGTGTGTAGCACTTCGATTACTGCACAGGAAATGACCGCCACCTAGCAGCTTAGAATGATACCCAGATGAGCTTATACCCAAATGGCTGGGTAGCTCCAAGTCTCCAAGGCTGAAAATCAAGTGTCTACCAGGCAGAGTCCTCAGCTGGAGGTTCTGGGTAAAAATCCATTTCCAAGCTCATTCAATTGTTGGCAGATTTCAGTTTCTTCCAGTGTATGGGCTGAGATCCCCATTTCCTTGCCAGCTGTCAGCTGGAGGCCACTCAGCTCCTAGGGGCTGCCACCCATATTCCTTGCCATGTGACCCCCTCCATCTCTAAAGCCTTGTTGAATCCCCCTGTGCTTCAAATCTCCCTGACTTCTGTCGCTGACCTCCAGACCCAGATTTAAAGGGCTCCTCTGATAAGGTCAGGCCCACCCAGCTCATCTCTGTATCTTAAAGTCAACTTATTTGCTCTTGGAAAATCCCTTCACAGCAACACCTACCTTTAATGTTTGATTGAATAAGTGGGTGAGATTGTGTGTACAGCAGGGACCAGGAATTTGGGGAGTCATCCTAGAATTCTGCCTACCACAACTGGGATGAAGGCTCTTGGTGCTAAAACCAGGACCATCCCAGGCAAACTGGGACCGCTGGTCACCTTGTTAGCATGACCGGTTATTAGCAGAATTGGCTACTCATCTCTCTTCTGCACTTCTGACCCCAGCCCACAGTTCTGCCCTTCACGGGTTCTCGGTAAGATGCCCTGTATCTGGGTGACCAGGTGGCTAATGCTTTTCTGCGTGTATTGGGGCCACACCTTGGCAGAGTGGCTGAGACCATGGGCACCAAGCCACACAAAGCTGGGTTTCAATTCTAGCTTACCAGCGTTGTGAACTTTGCCTAGACATCTAGATTCTGGGAGCCTCATATATTTTTCTTCTTCTGTAAGATGGGGAGATTAACAATACACCCCTACTAGTGTTGCTAGGAAGAGTAAATGAAATCCTGTACATTAAGCATTGAACTCGAGGCCTGGTGTATAGTAAGCACCCAGTGACACCAGTTGCTATTACTATTATTATTATTATTAATGATTATTATCACTATGCCAGAGCCAGTTGAGTGCTAGCAAGCAGGTAATGCCCGGTGCCGTGTGGAGGTGAGGTGCAAAGGGCTGTCTTTCTGTCTAGTCACGGTGCCCCGGCACTTAGAAGCACGGAAGGGTTTCCCAGCACTGGTGTCCTGGCCGACCTAGGTAACTGAGCTCCACTCTGAAAATTCCTTGGGTAATTTAGTGCAAGAAACACATCTTCCTTCAATTTAAAACTTTTGGGTGGTATGGCAGGACAGATGTTAAATATTTTCTGTGACTAATATTAATATTAGTCATTAATATGACTCCAGAGGGTGGGGGGCGGGGTGGGCCGGTAATTCTGAATCCTTTGAACATCTTAGCAGCCTCTCTGGATGAAACGTGCATGTTGAACGTGGCATTTTATGAAATGGAAAAAAAAAAAAATCTGCTGAAACAGCAGTGGGGTTCCTGGGGACCAGAGGGATGTCTTAGAGCAGAGTCGCTATACCTCAGGGCACAGGGCCTTTGGGAAAACATCTGGAAACGGCCCATCCAACTTCATACATGGCAAATCAAGTATGAAGTTGTTTACTGAGGAATTCCTCAGTTTCAGGGCATTTCATTGTAAAAAAAAGGCAGCCTTCCACTGCAAACTAGAAGTGTGCTAAGGGGGTTTTATTGTTTTAATTAAAATAATTTCCACTTTAAATGCTTCTTTACAAAACAACACACAGACACAAACAAAAGGTGGACAAACATCCCCTTCTCTTCTTCCTCCTAAAGTACACAGCTTCAGCTTTAAAGGGGGACTTTACTGCCTTTGTCCTGGATCTAGCAGACCAGGTGGTCACACAATCAGCAAACCAGTAACAATTGCAGACATTACAATTTTCTACTTCGCTGCCATAAACAAACACTGAGCAATGGGGCAGAGAATGCCTGGAACATCAGCAACGTGAATAGCGAAGGAAGACAAACAGAACTGTGCCCAAGATTTAGACTGGGCCTCAGGCAGCTCCAGAGCTAAAAAAAAAAAAGCTTCCTCCCTTCCTCCTCCTCCTTCCCTCAACACAAATGTTCCAATGAAGGATCGCCTAATACCTAAGCTTAGTGGAGCTTAGCGAACTGTAACAGGCCCAAACAGGGGCCGCTGTGACCTCCACAACAAATCACTTCGTAATTGTTGGGGAGATGGAAGCTTCCCTCGCTCCCCGCCCCTCCTACACTGCCTGCAGATTATATTTAAGGAGTCCAAGTTGAGGGATGTTTTCTTTAATTGCCTTTTCAGTTCTGTTTATTTATGTGGATTCTATTTCCCATCACAAGTGTTATTTTTTGAGATATTCTGAAATCTGTAGGCTGTCCTGTCCTTCTTTTCCACGTCATTTGAAAGAAAGTCCCATCCCCAAATGACTTTGATGTAATTTATAGTAACCTTGTTTGGTGGTTGTCTCTGGCTGTCTGTGGGCCACAAAGGACGTCAGAGGTCCCGTAAGGCCATCAGTTTTACCTCATATGGCTAGTGATCAGCACCAGCCCGGCGGGTCCTGGACATACCAAACCAGAATCTGGGGGCTGGCCCAGAAAGTGTGAGCAAATGCCCCTGCCCCTTGTCCCACCCTTGGTGAACCTGGTGTGGCTTATGGCTGGATATGCGTCTGGGAACCACAGGAGGGCTAAACCTACTCCCCACCCCAGTGTTCCCTATTTGTAGATGTGAACACTGAGTTCCAAAAGAGGTCATGATCTGTCCAAGGTCATCTGATTAAGTTAGTGGTAGGTGTCTCCTGACTCAGTCCAAGACTGTTTCCAGGGCCTGTCAGTTACCCGGAAAAGTCTCTTGAGGCATTTCCCCAGCAGCTGTGGGCACGGCCACTGTGACTCCAGGGCTTGGGAAGGGCCCCAGAATGACGTGGAGTGCCGGCACACTGAATTGACAGGGAAGTTGTCTCCTCTGGTGACCATATTCACGTCACCAAAATCTCACTTGGAAGAAGCCCAGCTCCTTGCCTGGCTTGCTCCATCTGGCTTCCTCGGGTCATTTCTCTTGTCTGGTGTGTTTGTCCAAGACTGGTCGTTAGGGCTAAATGTGAGAATCACGGTAGCAACGGTGTCACCACCGAGGGACCCTCTCTCTCTCTTTCCTTCTAAAGAGGAGAAAGCAGGGATTCCCCTGAGCCACTAATCCCTAGAGTGTTCCTACTCCCGGGGACTTCGGGAGCGCCCGCAGAGCTAGCTGGGGGGCTGGGTGCAGACCCCGCCTCCGTGCGCAAGAACCGTCCTCTTGGTCCCAGGCTGGTGCCTGCGGGGACGTCAGGCGGGCGGCTACGTGCCCTGGAGGGGCACCTCTTTCCTGACTAAGAAACACAACAAAGTTGGAATCAGTGTGCCATCTCTCTTCAGTTTGTCACTGTGGCCCTGTGGCCCCCTGCTGCGGAGAGCAGCTTTCAACTTTGAAATTTACCTGAAATAGTTGATTCCTAATTTGTAAGACCAATGATATGACTTAGCACCATGCCTTCTCTTCTTCATCTTCTTGTGTCTTCTCTTCATCTTCTCTCTTCCCTTTTCTCTCCTTTCTTCCTCTCGGCCTTTTTTGTTTCCTCCGTCCCTCCTCCTGTGCCGTTGTTTCCCTTTCTCCCTCTTCCTTCCCACTCAACATCCTCACCATCATGGAAGTGGTCAGCATTTCGCCCCCAGAGCAGGCAAACAGGAGGAGGAGGAGGGGCAGGGGAGGGGGAGGGGGGAGGAGGAGGCGAAGGAGGAGGAGGGAGAGGAAGGGGGAGGAGGATGGGGAGCAGAAGGAGGAGGGGGAAGGGAAGGAGGAGAAGGAGGGGAAGGAGGGGAGGAGAAGGAGGAGGGGGAAGGGGGAAGGAGGAGGGGGAAGGGAAGAAGGATAAGGAGGGGAAGGAGGAGAGGGGAGGGGAAGGAGGAGGGGGAGGGGAAGGAGGAGAGGGAGGGGAAAAAGGAGAGGGAAGAGAAGGAGGAGGGGGAAGGAAAGGAAGTGGGGGAGGGGAAGGAGGAGGGGGAGGGGGAATTGGTGAAGGAGCCTAATGATGATGGTCACAGCTTGGGTTTGGGCACACCTGGGTGGTGGTCTGGGATGGTGTGATCCACTATCTGAACTGCTTAAGCAATGTGCTTTTTCCTGGAACACCTTCCTGCCACTTTCCATTTGATGTGGGGAAGCTAAGTAAAGGTTACAGTCCATTTTGAGAGGAGAGTGAATTTGGTGGTCTCAGCATTGAGCCAAAATTCTCACCACACAATCTCAGAGATTGTTTTTTATTCCTACACTAGACAGCCCTCAGTGGCAGCTTGAGGGGTCTGAGCACCTGTAAGAGCCAAAGTAACATCCACCAACTTCTACCCCAAACCAATTCCTTCTCCCACTAAGTTTTTTAAGCAGCACAATTCTATAACCTAGGGGTCAGCCTGCATTCAGTGCCTTGCTGAGCCATATTGCACAAAGAGGGCAGAAATAAAAAATTAGTAAACAAAGACATCCTGTCTTTGTTTAAAAATTTAATATTTTCTATACCACGAATGTTTTGCATTAATTTTTATTTTTAAAAATATTGCATTAAGGGGCGCCTGGCTGGCTCAGTTGGAAGAGCATGCGACTCTTGATCTCGGGGTTGAGTTCAAGCCCCACATTGGGTATAGAGATTACTTAAAAAAATAAACTTAAAAAAACACATTGCATTGAAATATTTATCCTGATTCCTGAGTTTTTTGACATCCCCTTCAATTTTGCCGGCTGGTCTCAGCTTTGCCTGAGCCCCTCCCATCTCTTCCAGTACAATTTAATTGGTTTGATTAAGTCCTAAATCCTCCGTCTGTCTCTCTGTCCCTGTCTGTCTCTCTTTTTTAAAGATTTTACTTATTTATTTGAGAGAGAATGCGGGGGGGCGGGGGGAACGAATGGAGGAGGGGCAGAGTGTGAGGGAGAAGCAGACTCCCCACTGAGCAGGGAGGCTGATGTGGGACTCAGTCCCAGGACCCTGGGATCATGACGTGGGCCAAAGACAGACACTTAACTAACTGAGCCACCCAGGCCCCCTGTCCCTGGCTCTTTTTTTCTGCCCTGTCTTTCTATC